>NC_139518.1:30560568-30880979 GCF_947247035.1 Vipera ursinii
AGCATTATTCTATACTTTGTATGTCGGTAAAAAAGCAAATTCTCTAAATACATCCTTTCATCCATAATAGAACCTCTTTAAAAATGACACAAGTTTGGGAAGAAAATCAAGATTTCACAAATTAATACAATAGGTTTTTTTTGGAGCAGAATTGATTTCTATTGTTTTGTCTCTCCTTAAAACATTTTGCAGGTAGTGGTTCTTGAGATAATTTGGTTGTTTTTCCTATTTATTCCAAGCATCCTTCTTATTTGAAACCAAATTATTTGCAAATGGTAATTTCTTTTTTTTTTTAGATATTTAGTTTACAGTAGGGATATTTATACCCATTAAATAAACCTTTATTTGTCTATTTTAGAGCTTTTATTGTGCCACACCTATTATAACTCTAAGGTGTTAACAAGCAGCAAGATAAAATATAATAACAATTTTATATTATTGACATATCATAATTCAACCATGTGAATGAATGAATGATGCTCATCATTCAGCTCGCCATCATTTATACAGCTCCATATACTATAGCATATTTGTGAACTTTACTTTTGAAGATCCCTTAATTCATTTCCCTTTCCCAAATTAAGAAGTAGTATCAACTCCTCTGACATCTAAGAATAAAGTCCATTATGAGGATGATTTGATTTGCTAATGTGTAAATTTTAAAATAAAGCAGCAACTGTAACTCTAACATTCAAGCTGATATTTCCTGTGCTAATGTACATTGCTGGTAGCTCCACTTGTAACTGTATTTTTCTTTCCTGTAAATTAAACTGATACTGAGATTCTCAATAAATTGTGGACATCTAACCCTAAAGGAATAGTCCTATAGGCAAAGTTCGAATGAGCAATTAGTGATAGCATCTGTTTCTTGGTTATGTTTTCAGCTTGTGATAATTTGCTTAATAATCTTTTAGAATGCTCAAATGTCTGCCTGGGCTGATGTGATTCCAATCCATCTCTGAATTTATTATTGTGTTTACAGAAAAATGATATGGGAGGAAAGGCATCTGTTTTCTATCTTGAAAATGTTCCTTGAAGACCTTGCTTCTGTCATTGAATGCATTAGGTTTCTTCTGATGTAATGCAGCATTCAGCAAAGACTGAGATGTTTCAGGCATGCTTACCAGAGAACAAAATATTGCTTCCTATACTATTCAGCAAATTGCCATGGCATTTTCTCATATATATATATATATATATATATATATATATATATATATATATATATATATATATATATATATATATATATTGCACACACATACATGGAACTCTGGTTTGCATATATAGAATTGCCTTAGTTTAGTTTTAGTTTAGTTTTTATTAAATTTTTATACCGCCCTTCTCCCTAGGGACTCAGGGCGGTGAACAGGGCAAATAATAAAAGTACAAAACTACAAAAGTTAAAATAGAATTAAATTAATGCCCAAGATAAAACAGTAAAATATACAAATATTTAAAAACCCAAATTAACTCCCCATCAGGCCAGGCCAGCTTGTTCAAACAGGTGGGTCTTTAACCCGCGCCGGAAGGAGCGGAGATCCGGTGCCATCCGGAGCTCCACCGGCAGTTCATTCCATAAGGCCGGGGCGCCCACAGAGAAGGCCCTCCCCCTGGGGGCCACCAGCCGGCATTCTCTGACTGGAGGCACCCTGAGGAGGCCCTCTCTGTGGGAACGCACAGGGCGGAGGGGGGTTGACGCCGGCAGCAGGTGGTCCCCGAGGTATTCCGGACCCATGCCATGTAGGGACTTAAAAACCGTCACTAAGACCTTGAACCTCACCCGGAAGACAACTGGTAACCAATGTAGCTCGCGGAGCAAAGGTGTAACATGGGAGTACCGGGAAACTCCCAAGACAACTCTCGCGGCCGCATTCTGTACCAGTTGGAGCTTCCGAGTGGTCTTCAAGGGAAGCCCCATGTAGAGAGCATTACAGTAGTCAAGGCGAGAGGTCACGAGCGCATGAGTGACCGTACACAGGGCATCCCGGTCCAGATAGGGCCGCAACTGGCGCACCAGGCGAACCTGGGCGAAAGCCCCCCTAGTCACAGCTGCTACATGATCTTCCAAGGTAAGTCGTGAATCTAGGAGGACTCCCAAGTTGCGAGCCCTATCCACGGGGGGTAACAGCTCACCCCCCATAGAAAGGGATGGAACAATTTGAATGTCCCGGGATGCCGGAATGTACAGCCACTCAGTCTTGTCCGGGTTGAGTTGAAGTCTGTTCCTCCCCATCCAGACCCGAACCGCCTCCAGGCAACGGGACATCACAGCGAGGGCATCACTGGGGTGGTTTGGGGTAGAAATAAAAAGTTGGGTATCATCAGCATATTGATGATACCCAACTCCAAAACCACGAATGATCTCACCCAGCGGTTTCATATAGATGTTGAACAGGAGAGGCGAGAGAACCGACCCCTGAGGAACTCCACAAACGAGAGACCTAGGGGCCGATCTCTGCCCCCCTGCCAACACCGACTGCGAACGTCCCAGGAGATAGGAGGAGAACCACCGAAGAACTGTGCCTCCCACTCCCAATCCCCTGAGACGCCGCAGCAGGATACCATGGTCGATGGTATCGAAAGCCGCTGAGAGGTCTAATAGGACTAGGACAGAGGAAGATCCCCTATCCCGAGCCCTCCAGAGATCATTCACCAGAGCGACCAATGCCGTCTCCGTGCTGTACCCGGGCCTGAAACCCGATTGGTACGGGTCCAGATAATCCGCTTCATCCAGGACCAGAGGGAGCTGGTGCGCCACCACACTCTCAACAACCTTCGCAAGAAAGCGAAGGTTGGAGACTGGACGAAAGTTGTTCAACACAGCTGGGTCCAAGGCAGGCTTCTTGAGGAGGGGTCTCACCACCGCCTCCTTCAAGACGGTGGGGAAATTACCCTCACTCAAAGAAGCAGATATCACCGCCTGGAACCAGCCTCGTGTCCTCTCCCTAGCTGCATAAACCAGCCAGGAAGGGCACGGGTCCAATAAACATGTGGTGGAGCTCAGCCTCCCCATAATCCTGTCCACTTCATCAGATCTTGTCCATACATTGCTCAAATAGGAATTTACTTAACATCAGCAAACTGCATTATTCTCTGGCATTCTTTATTTCTTTTGGGATCTCATAGATATTGGCTTGGCTTGACAGCCACTGAAATATCTGATATTTTCCAGACACTTTCAAAGAGTATTTTCCACATACCTTGCTATCTTTTATTCGCAATTATCAACCAGTCTGTTATCACTCATATTGATTCTAATATGTTTTCTTTACAGATCAGTAGGATAAGCATATTATACTAGTCATTGTCTCATAGCATATTTTTTTATTGAAGTATTGAAAGCTTCTGCACCGGGGACAAATTCCTTGTTTGTCCATCAACATTTGGTCAATAAAGAATTCTATTCTATTCTATATTAAATAATTATGACATTCAGCAATATATTTAACTCTTATCAACCATTACTTTCTATAAAAGTAAGTGTGTGTGTGTGTGTGTGTGTGTGTGTGTGTGAATTGCCATATTATTAATCCATATTAACATATGGATTTACAATAGTATTAACAAAAGCCTCCTTCTGTCTCTAGATTTTGAGAAAGCATCCAGTATCAAATCTCTGAATACTCATTGAGAGTATAGTACAAAGACTGGTTTTAAACTGCTGAATATTTTCCAGGATCTGATGATTTAACACTTACTTTGTATATTAGGGTTGCCTGTCTTCTTTAAGAACTAGCTGAACTTATTCTCTTGAACAACCTATACTGAATTTGAAAACAATGATACACTATATAATCAGCAAAAAACCTCACCCTCATCTCTGAAATCTAGCTGTGTTAGAATCTTAGGGATACTTTTAAATGGCCTAGAACTTGGGTAAAAATACATTTTCTGAAGGTTATGAGTGTCTCAAAGAGGAAAGGCTTCATTTGAACTTTGCCAAGCTTGAGTGCCTGTGGGTTTTAGGTCCCTCTGGATCCAGTATTTTTCTGCCTTTGGTTCTGAAGGTGTTAACTGAGATTTATGGTGGGAATGACTAGGATGTGTAAAACTAAGACTTCTGTTTCCCTTTTCTGTTCTCTTTTCCTTGTCTTTGTGTATATATGTGTGTCAAAGTCTTTGGGTGTGAGGTAAATGTGACTGTTAATTGTTTCTAATCCAAAGAGAAAAGAATTTTAAAATTCTGCTAGAAATTCTGCTTAAATTAAGCCACCAAAAGTAAAATATCCTCACTCTGTTTGTCTGGCCAACAGCTCTGCATAGATGACTCAACAACCTTTTGGAAGGAGACCACACTGACCCAGATGCTGCCTCCATCCATTTGAGCCATGGAATTGGGTTGTGAATCCAGCCATCCACTAAAAGCCACCATGCAACCTGAGTGGATCAGATCTTCCCAAGTCCTACCATTCCCCTAGATCCCTGTGAAAGCTGCAGAGGAAGGAAGGAGCCCTGGAGCCATTGGTCCCCACATGAAGCCTCAGAAGAAAATTAGGAAGACTAATGGGGGAGGGTGGAAACTCATTGTAAGGTTTTCTTTCTTGCCCCATTTGTATTGTAATAAGCCAGTTGAATGTATTTATGGAGAGATGGCATTTGGGAATAGTTGGCATACCAAGTCCTGAACACCTTGGATTTCTGTCTGGTGGGAAGAAAATTTATCCAGAATGTTTGTATTGCCTGTTTTGTATTAGTAGCTGCACACACACACACGCACACACACCATTCATAATCACACTGAGTCTATCTCTTTCGCCTACCTTCAGTAAATCTCCAGCCTGATTCTTGCCCTCTGTCATTAAAAGTTTGCATGTACAATTTCTTGCAAATTCCAAGGGGGAGGGAACCAGGCCCCTTCAGGTGTTTTGCAATTCATATGCCCTGACTAGGGAAGTAGCAGAAAAGAGATCTCCAAACCTAAGCCCTGAATATCTTGCACCGGTGGACTCAGATTGGTAGTCCTAGGGCTCACTATGTGCAATTTAAGAAAATGTAATAGCCTGGCTTGCATACTGGCTAACCTCAATTGGACATTACAAACCTGGATGCACTGAACTAAGGGCTAAGGCAGGAAACAACCCTTGAAAATGGGCAGCCAGTGGTTATGTACTGATGAAGACCATGGCTGTGAAGAATTTTGAGAGGCATGTGCTTCAAAACCTGACTGGAAGCTCCAAGTGACATCCAACATTTAAAAAGAATTGGCACAGAATATTGGATACTCTACATTTCTTTTCCATCTAACAGAATTTTTGCCCTGGCTTTAGACCTTTATGGTTGAACTCTATTAGTGCCTCCTTTTTTGCATTAACAGTTTGAAGTCTCCCTGATTAGATCAATTTTAATCTTGTGCCAGTAAAAGTGTGTCGCCCACACTATTATGGCACAAAGAGGGGATTTGTGGGAAGTCAGCCCCCTCCCAGAGAAAGAAATATTTTTTGGAAATATTTAAAAGGCAGAATATATTTCCCTAAAGGATTTTAAAAGCAGAAACCAACCCCGCCCCCAAGTCTCTCTGTTCCAAACAAAAACCAAGTCTGCAGAATTGCAGATGTGATAATCTTGTCAGAAAGACTGGAGTCAGGAAACTGGGATTAGGAAGAAAGATCCCTAGAATCAACAATCCCTCACACCAAAAATCTAAGAGTCATTAGCCACAGCCACAGGGAAGCAGGATTGACCTTTGTGAGATAATAGGATTAACCCACCACCATCAGAACACCATAAAGGCACATGCAGGCTCAGGTCAAAGTTCATGCCACAGGAACAACTCCAAATAAAAGGCTTAAGAAGGTATAAAAACCCACTCCCTACATGTGCTCTCTCTCTTTTCTTCCAAAGCCATCTTTCTGTCTGGCTCTCCTCTTCAATAAACTGCAACCTTCTTTCTAAAGCAGTCATCATGTTGTTTATTCCTGGCTTGGATTGAACCATGATGAAGACTTTTCCTTCAACATCCCCCAAAAATCTAGTACACAGGTTAGGAATCCTCCTGAACCCACAGCTCTTATCTGAAGACCAGATAGCAGCTGTGACTAGGAGGGCTTTTGCATCTAGTGCACTAATTGTGCCTTTTCCTGGATCGCAACGATTCCTGCCTTAACCATCTCCTGTTAGCCCTTCAAAGCAGACCAGACCAAACCAAGAAGAAACTCCACATAGTATATGACTAAAATGGCTTTTTTTAAGATTGTCTATAATATAACCTTACAAGTATGATTGTGCTCTTCTTCATTCTCTTTCATAACTATGTGAATTAGGGAGGTGTTTGAAATGTTTGTGCACTTTCTACATCTACCTGACTTTATCTTTTCCTTCTTGTTTCTTTGTAAAGTTCTGCCCTTTGTCTTGTAAGGATATCCTCTTTATCCTTTGCACCTCTTGAATGGATTCCTGCAATGCAGTTTACATGGACCATCTGGAAGCTGCAGCTGGTTCAGAATTCAGTGGCATGGGTGATTTTGGGAACAGCACAATACCACTATGTTAGATCTTATAAGGTGCATCAGCTACCAGTGTGCTTCTGGATGAAATTCACACTGCTGAGAATAGAATAGAATAGAATAGAATAGAATAGAATAGAATAGAATAGAATAGAATAGAATAGAATAGAATAGAATAGAATAGAATAGAATAGAATAGAATAGAATAGAATAGAATAGAATAGAATAGAATAGAATAGAGCTGGAAGGGACCTTGGAGGTCTTCTAGTCCAGCCCCCTGCTCAAGCAGGAGAACCTATACCATTCCAGACAAGTGACTGTCTAGTCTCTTCTTAAAAACCTCCAGTGATGGAGTGCAAAGCTGAAGACAATATGATTGTCACAAGGCTTCCATGACAAGGGACTGCTTATTTGGGGGACTGTCTACCCACCCTGCTATATATATATATATATATATATATATATATATATATATATATATATATATATATGTTTTCGTAGATTCTCGCAGGTGTCTGTATGTGTAGATCTAGAGTCTCGGGTTTCTTCCCGCGTTCCTTTCATCTTCAGAAAGTTGTGGCGACGTTTCGACGAAATCCCATCCGTCATCATCAGGCCGGAGTGTTCCTCCTGCTGCTTCCAGGAGCAATGCGTGGTCTGGCTGTTCCACGCATTGCTCCTGGAAGCAGCAGGAGGAACACTCCGGCCTGATGATGACGGATGGGATTTCGTCGAAATGTCGCCACAACTTTCTGAAGATGAAAGGAACGCGGGAAGAAACCCGAGACTCTAGATATATATATATATATATATATATATATATATATATATATATATATATATATATATATATATATATATATATATATATGTATGTATGTATAATTTAAGGGAATCTGAGCCACCCAGATTTCTGTGAGATGAGAGCATATAAATTTATTACATGAATAAATAATTTTACCATTGCAGTGCCTTTCCTCTCAAATACCTGCCTAAGATTAGATTGGCTTTGACCCTGCCAGCTTTCCTCAAAATACTGAATAGTTGGAAGTGCTCCAGGGCCTGGGTATCAGGAGGTTAGGTGGCCCCATTGAGAAGTTTTTGTTGGTTGTTTTGTTTGTGTTTATCTTCAGTGACCACTGTAAACTTTTTTCTTTTGCTAATAATATACTTTTTTCTTACTGTTTTTAATGTGCTGTTAGCCTCTAGAATTGCCATATTTAATATACAGATGTAAAAATAAATTGGCATAAAATATAATGCTTTGATGTGTTTAATATTTATTTGCGACTGTAATGAGATAGGAGTCAATTTGCTTGGTCTTGAATTTTTTTCTTTTTTCCCCTTGTAGATGAGATGAAGGCAATACTTTACATACTAAATATGGCATAAATGTTGTCATATAACATTTCGCTAATTTCTTCTTTTGAAACCTTTCATTTTAGGTAAATAAAAAACCCTATTTCTTTATATGAGCATACAACTCATACTTCCACACAACCACATTTAAATATTTATGTATTTATTTCATGATCAGTAACACAATCTGGTATTGGAATAAAATGGATTTAAGCTAATAGAGCATAGACAGATTTCTCAGAATTAGTATATCTGCCATAATATACTCAGACAATACATTCAGTCAATAAATCTTAAAAAGGGGGATAATTTGGCTTCAGAGATGTTTGGTTCGTGGTGGTCTTTGGATTTACTAAATTGCCTTTTGAAATGCTTCCTTTTTAAAAAGGGGGCATTAATTAAAGCCTTATTTATCAGTACAGAGAACTCAAATAATCCATCCAAATTCAAAATAATGAAAAAGAGATTAGCATAATGTCTCCAGGCACTTCAAAACATAGATTGCCTATCTCCTGCTTCATGAGATAAAAATTAAGAACAAATTAAGCAACATCAGGGTTGCAGGTAGAATTTGGCTTCTCATCTTCTTTCCAACAGCAACTTTTTTTCTGAGTCAAGTGACAGGCAGGAGGAAGGGAGGAGGCTTAGAATGTCACCAACATTCTGATTCAATTGCATCTTACATAGGGATGCCATGGGAAATTCTAAAAGATTTTTTCTGCAGTCCTTGGCTGGATACGGCTCATTTTTTTAACTCAATTTTTATTTGGCTGACATCCCCCATGTACACCAAATTTGGCCCTATTCTGTCAAATTCTTGTGTGTTTTTCCTGCTGACAGAAAATGTTCTATTTCTTTGCATACATTCTTCCCAACATTCCATTAGAATTAAAATTCTTGCCAATTGACCTGATTGTTTTATTGCAATTTATATACTTTTTATTTATTTAAATTGTCATGTTTAGGCTTTACTGTCCAATTTTTGCTCAAAGATTTAATTTCAGCATAAGATCTGAAGAGGGCTACAATCAAAACCTGATGGAACTACAACTGCTTCTAAGTAAATGAAATTAGCTTATTCAACACAACTGCCCATCTACTGAGATCCTTTCTTAAATGTGGGTTTGCTTTCAAAATGAAATTCTTCTGTTCTTGCAGTACCTTGTAAGAGAAGTCTGTGACCTGTCTTCACTCCATGTGGTTTATCTGAAGGAAGACAAATAAATTTTATTTTATTATTTTTTTGTAAACATTTTATTGGTTTTTTTACAATAGCAGCCTTAGTGCCTGGTGTACAGTGTGTTGTCTTGGTTCATTAACAACTTCGTCTTTCATTTAATATCTTGCTTTAACTATATTAGAAAAATCAAACTGAACAAATCAACGTCTGTAGGTAAATGCCAGCTATAGAATGTGGGAATGGATACTAGAGAGCATATGCATAGAAGACAGGATGATTACAATTTGATAATATATTCGTAAAGTCCAAAAGTTACAGCATCAGAGAGATTCCCTTTTAACCGGCTGGGTGAGCCAAACCAGTGAATTTTCGTTCTAGGAGATTAAACATGCATGCAAATATTGTAATTAATAGACCAAATTGTGACTATTCTGATTTGGCTTGTCAAATCCCATACATTTCCTTTGATGTCTAGGATTGCATGAGTATTGCCTCATGTAAAGCAGAAAAATGATGTTTTCATGTTTACTGAAAGAATATTGTGACATATCAGCAACTCTGAAACATACAGCTGCAAAACCTTTTGGATCAAGTCCATTTCAGCAGATAATTGGAAAATAGTCCAGTTCTTGCTATCTTCAATACACCATGCATGTGGTGGAGTGATCCATAAAGGATAATAAAATTATGAATTTTATTTTTACTGGAATTAAGACTTGTTTCCACTGCAAAACTAACACAGCTGCCCTGAAAATCTGAAACAAATACAGAAAAGGGCAATAAGGATGATGATCAAGGGACTGGAAATTAAGTTGTATGGAGACAGATTAAGGAAAGTAAGAGATATGGATTTTTTTTGCTTGACTATCTATACTCTCAAAGAGTATGACTGAGACACAGAAAATGAATCTATATTCTAGAATTTTTATCAAACAAATTTTAAAAGTAACTTTGTTATAAGTTACTATAAGTATGCCAAATTAATAATAATAATCCTTTAAGCCAGTGTTGTCCAAGAACCCCTTGACTCCCTTAAATCCCTCACAATGTCACAGTTATGAAATCAATATTATTTGCCAGATATTGAAGATATTTGCAAAAATTTAAAACAATGTTACTGCTCATTATTTTTGTTTGTTAAAATATGGAGGGGTTTCATGAAAAATATTAATATTAATGTGTAAGAGTTTAATGTTATTATTTTATATTATTCAATAAATAAATATTCTATGAATGTTTTTAATTTTAACTTCTTGTTCATTTTCTTTTTAATAAAATAACTATAGATGAAAATAACCCAAACAAAAACTGTTTTGGAGTCTTCCACAGACTTTTATATGTATAGGTAAAGGTAAATGTTCCCCCGCACATGCGTGCTAGTCGTTTCCGACTCTAGGGGCCGGTGCTCATCTCCGTTTCAAAGCTGAACAGCCAGCGCTTGTCCAAAGACATCTCTGTGGTCATGTGGCCGGCATGACAAGATGCCAAAGGCACACAGAATGCTGTTACCTTCCCACCGTAGTGGTCCCTATTTTTCTACTTGCATTTTTACGTGCTTTCGAACTGCTAGGTTGGAAGAAGCTGGGACGAGTAACAGGCGCTCACTCTGTTACGCAGCACTCGGGATTTGACCCGCCAAACTGCCAACCTTCTGATCAACAAGCTCAGCGTCCTAACCCACTGAGCCACCTTACCTTTATATGTATACACACACACACATATATAACTAAGGAGAAACTTCCTGACAGTTAGAACAATTAACCAGTGGAACAACCTCCTTCCAGAAGTGGTGAATCCTCCAACACTGGAAGTTTTTAAGAAGAGACTGGACAGCCATTTGTCTGAAATGGTATAGGGTTTCCTGCCCGAGCAGATATATATACTTATACCAAATATAAAGCAGTCTGTTCTGCATTTTGCTCTTCTAGGAGCATCTTTTGCAGGCAGACATCACTACTGTGAACACTGTAAATTCAAAATTTTGTGGCTGACAAAGAGTTAAAGGGAGACTAGTATAGTTATTTCAAGCTCTTTAGCTCTCATCAGCTAATCTTACCCCTCTGGGATTCGAACCTGGGCAGCTTGCCCTTTTAACTCTTTATATACACTTTTATATCTCTGTGTGTGTATGTGTGTGTGTGTGTGTGTGTGTGTGTGTGTGTGTATTAAGCAGGCATTCCAGAAATATTGAATTATCTCACAAGTGATGCCATGTCTAACCTAGGATATCTGTACCTAACCTTTAATTATGGTCATGAGACATGCTGTATTTGTATTGTGCTGTTATATTTGATTGGAAACAATTGGTTCTATATCCCTCTTATTAGCACATTTAAGATAACTTGGTATAACAACTTTCATATAGGGCTGAATTGCCTGACTAGCTTCTAGTTTTTCTACCATGAGTACAGGCCACTGTCAATTTCTCATAGACAGATAAATGCACTTACACATAATGCAGATGAAAAGCCAGCAGTTTAAAATGTACATTGAGATCTAAACAGAGTCCTAAGATTCAATTCCTGAACTTGTCATCTCAGTGCCATATGATCCCCACACACCTGATGGGTGCCTTAGTATAAACCTATAAGATCTGGATAGCAGCAAACTGGATGAGCATTAAATTGTAGTAAAAAGCGAGAGTTTCTGGATCTCTTTGTTGCAATCAAGTTGTCTATTGTAGCTTAGGTCAGGTTGTCAAAATATGTCACTATATTTAAAAAACTTTAAGAGTAATAGCAGTACTTTTTCAAATGCCAGTGACCTTGGGCTATATTAAAAATAAAATAAGATGGACTAAGTGGATATGGACTTTATACTAAAAAACAATTATCTATAAATACTTTCCCTAAATTTGAGTTTATAAATATTCTTCATTCTATATTCCTCGGATAAAATATACCTCAAAAATAAAAGCCATTAAATTCAAAGAAAATATACAAAGCTTGCATCTAACATTTTTAAATCTAGAACCACTTAAATAAGGTTATTATTCTGTCCTCCTTCAGTATAACCATTTTAATTTCTTGCATTTCCAAAGTTAACAGTAAATTATTTAGTCTGATCATAATTTCATTTTGCCCAGGAAGAAAATCATTATAGCTGTGGAGGTTTTACTTTTTTCTGTTACTATTTTGTGCACAATATTATACAATAAGTATGGGAAGCTAAGAAGCATAATTGTTTGGATGGATTCAGACTCATTCATTTTTAATATTATTAGCTTTTCCCATATCTGTGCAATTATACCATTTGTTGAACAATTAACAGCATCTGTTTCCCTTTGTTGCATTGTGCCAGATGATTATGGATATTTCAGAATGTGTAATTAAGTGTATATCAAGGTGTTGAATTCTTAATTTTTGACACGTGGCAGTAATATTTTTCACTTTGAAGAACACTGGCTTCACTTCTGAAAAAATGAACAGATTTTATTTAAAAATATAATTATATTCAAATATTTGGACATTTTTAAAAAAAAATCATAATTCATTCTTTTAAAAACATTTTTTTAAAAAAAGGCCTCCTATCTGATAGCTTACGCGGGGGGGGGGAGAGACGGACTCGCAGGCGACGGGCACTGGGTTGCAGCGGCGCCTTCAGCCCGGGCATCGCCGGAGCCACCCGAGCGCCCTCCCCCTCTCCCGGGACCTCCAAACCTCTGCGTTTGATGAATGCAGCAGCTCTTCAAATGTGGAGGCGGAGGTTTGGGGAGCTGTGCAGCTCTCTAAACCGCCGCCGCCCCATTTGCAGAGCTGCTGCATTCCTCCGCGTTTGAAAGAAACACGAACGAACGAAGCAGCTGTGCAAAGAGGACGGTAGCAGTTTGGAGAGTGCGTGCGCACCTCTCCAAACCGCCGCCATCCCATTCGGAGACCTGCCGCGCTCGTCAAACATGGACAAACGTGGCAGCTGTGCAAACGGTATGGTGGTGGTTTGGAGAGTGCACGCGCACCTCTCCAAACTGTTACCGTCCTCTTTGCACAGCTGCTGCATTCGTTTGTGTTTCTTTCAAACACGGAGGAATGCAGCAGCTCTGCAAACGGGGCGGCGGTGGTTTAGAGAGTGCGCACGCACCTCTCCAAACCGCCGCCATCCCGTTCGGAGACCTGCCACGCTCGTCAAACATGGACAGACGCGGCAGCTGTGCAAACGAGACGGTGGTGGTTTGGAGAGTGCACGCGCACCTCTCCAAACCGCCGCTGTCCTGTTTGGAGACCAAACGTTCATTCATGTTTGACGAGCGCGGCAGACCTCCGAATGGGACGGCGGCGGTTTGGAGAGGTGCGCGCACACTCTCCAAACCGCCGCCACTCGTTGGGAGACCTGCCGCATTCGCCAAACATGGACGAACGCAGCAGCTGTGCAAACGGGCCGCGGTAGCTTTCCCAACGAGCGGCGCCACAAGGTTTGGAGAGGTGCGCGCGCACCACTGCCCGTTCAAAGAGGTGCGTGCACACCGGGCGACTGGGAGCCGCAGGAGACGGCTCAAAGAGCCGCATGCGGCTCCGGAGCCGCGGGTTGCCGACCCCTGAACTAGACCTTCCAAATTGTATTACAGTAATATAATTAAAATATTCCTGATACATGAATTTTCAAAATTATGATAAGCTTTGAGATTATTGTAAACCATCTCAAATAAGTAATCATACGATCTGTAAATAAGGGCTCATGTCAAAATGTTGTTTGGGCAAATCCTACATACCAATATTTGTTTTTCCTCCTGAAGTATAGTCTTGAATTAGAAGACTTTCAAAGCTGGAGACAGCTGATTGAATGCAGAGGTAATCGTCCACTGGGGACAACAATGTAGGAATGCATCTCAGTACACAAAATATATAGAACTCATGGAAATAAATTGTTTCCAGATATAGTTTGCTACTTCAGTTGATTAGAATTCTTTGTTACTTTAACTGAGTTCTATTCAGTGATATCAGAAAGTATGCCCTGATAAGGATAACAAAGGAATAGCAAAGGTTGCACACTTTTATTCTCTTGAACTTTTGCTGATCAAGCTGAAACAATTTTAAAATGTCATCTTTTCAACACCCAGCAGTAGCTTTGCATCTTAATGGATCATTAAGGTTTGCTCAGATCAGCAATTTTATTTCAGCACAATATTATTTTTTTAAAAAAATCTGTATTTTGAATCTCTCTGATTACAGTCATGTTTTGGGGAGAAAGTAATGGAAAATTTGGTACAAATACAAAGAGGGAGAGATGAGAGAGAGAGAAGGGGAACTTCCATATTTTGGCAGTATTATAAAATAGACAAAGCTGAATTTTTATATTTTCCAGAGGAAACAAATACCATGTTGGATTATTTTTTAGTAAACATGCAGAGCATTAATTTGCTAGACAATTATTCATAGATACAGACAAAACTAATTGGCCCTGTGTTTTGAGCTGGAAGTATACAAAATATGTTTAGAAATTAAAAATGAGAACTCTAAGTGATCTCTAAAACACACAGTAATTAAAAGGTCTCTTTCTGTCAGAAAAGATACTAAATATCCTATTAATTTATTTATGTTTTTCATTTTCATTTTCATTTCATTTATTTCACACATTAGTGAGCATCTTGAAAGCTCTGGCACAGGCATCAACTTAAATCTTGACATATGGAATAACAAGAATTATTTGATTTGAAATATCATCTATAGCAAAAACTCTGTATGGTGTATTCTATATGTCCCTGCAACTATTCTGTTTGGATATATAGCAATAGTATTTCAGCCATAGGACACAGAGTTATATGAAAGAAGCATTTTTCCTTCAGTTGAAGAAATTTTCTAGGAACTACTACCTTAGAGGTGTAGAACAAAAATATTTCTTTTTCTCTGATATCTTACTTTCCCTAAACATATGTATCTACTTGGATGCTTATCAGAAATTTTTGATTCTGCAATCTTCAAGCAAATTTTTGGAAATCTTAATCCAGAAGTCAGCAACATAGCACCAGAACGTAAGGCATCAATTTTCCCCACATCTGAAATCTGTGAATTAAATTCTCTCAAAAAATAATAATGAAAAAAGGCAAAATTTCATAAGATTATAAAACCGCATGAGATTTTGAACAGATTAAATCTAGATAAGGTTCTCATGTAACAGCCAGATATGTCATTGAATTTTGACATTTCTTCAAAATTCCAATAATATTCAGGTTGCAATTACCAAGTTGGGGTAGAATTTCATTAAATTCACCCCTTACTTTTTTGTATCCAGGTTTAATTGCATGTAGATCATCCATTTTTCTTCCCAACTGTTTGTAGATTCATGAATCCAGTAATACTTCTCATAGTTTAATGTATGTTTTACCCTAAATGATTAAAATAAAAATAAATATTCCAATAGAAGATCAGAGCATGTTGTTGTGTACACTAAGGAAAAGCAAGGTTTGGCTAATCTCTGTTTTTGAAGAAATCCATGTTGGAATTTGTTTATATTCCAAATTATTATAGTTCATTGGCAAGTTTAGAACATGAGCCATCCTTACACGTGGAGTTTAATTGCTCAAAACTAAATTGGTAAGTTTATATCTTTTGATCAAATTAAAAAGCTTGTTTATGGAAGTATCAATTTTTTATAATAATACTAGTTGACCAACTAAAGAAATGTGTGCCAGATATCAACTAAAGAGGCTACATTCCAAAGACTAAAACTGAGAATAATAGCATTTTTAATACTATAATAGAAGCTCTGGAAGCTGCCTGGAGTGACTGTGAGTGAGTTGGATGGTCATATTTTTTTAATAAACAAACAAATAAAAATAAACATGTCAACAAAAAAAGGAAGAAAATTGCACTAATTGTTTTGGATATGGGAAAAAACCTAAAATCACAGCCAGTGGCAGTCTCTCCATATTTTCAAATGGCACAAGGCAAGGATGTCAATTGTCCCTCCTATAATTTATCATTGTTTTAGAAATATTGGTACAAAAGGTTCAGGGTTACAAACAAATAGCAGATTTTAAAATTATTATGCTTAAATGTTATACAGATGATATAGTATTGACTATCAAAAAATCACAAAGGACAGTAAGTCAGTTGATGAAGTTAATGCACAGCTTTGGAGAATTTTCTGGACATAATGTCCAATCAATCAGTGTCTAAAATTTAAAAATACTTACAAGCTGATAAAGTATATATAAGCTGAAGTATATTCCAGTTATGCAATTCAATAATATATGTGCATAAAGCTATGAAAACTTGTACTAATAGAGAATTTTTATTCTTGTTTATAAAGTTAACATGAATTATCTGGCAAAAGGGTAATTATAGCAGAATCAGTTAACCCAATCCTAGTACCAACATTATTGAATTTACATGGGAAGTAAGAGTCTACAATGCAATGACCTATTCATGCACATTTACTAATTTTTTTCCCCAGCTACAAGAAATAATTCATTGGGGAGCTAATTCTAAGCATTTAGAATATACTGTTAGAAGTACAGCCAATGAAAAATACATTCAATTTCTCAATAATGCATCTTTTATTAAAATTTCAATTAAATAGAACCATCCATGCTGGCTTGCAAATATTTGCCATTGTGATGATTATATATTTGGAATTGATAGCCAAATTGAATCTAGTTATTACTACTTCCATAGCCATTCAAACTTATAATTTCTCCTTGTAAATGTGGAATGGGCAAGACGGAGACCCATAATAATATAACAGCACTATGAATAACACCATTGTCTGTAGAAATTGCCAAAATGCACAGAAGTAATTTTAACCAAGGACAAAATACTTCATACAGCATTTTAAAACTTTGAGATCTGTACACACACACACACATCTCTTCAATTGGCCTATGAATTGATAGATTAAAAAAACTACTTAAGAACAGGAGGCATACAATGAATCTGGTCACAATGACATGGAACATAGGGCATACCGGTATTATGCATTTATATAGGAAGGTTGCAATATAAAGAAAAAATCTTATATAATTCAGTATCAGAACTTTTGATAACTTTATCAAGAGAAGGTACTAAGAACAATGTGGGAAATGACATTTGAAAAGGGCATTCTTTTTCAGTTTTCATGTTATTTTGTGACAGCTGACAATTCTAAAGCAGTCATACTGTTGACAAAAAACTCATCAGTTTTGTTCACAAAAAATACAAGAGTGGTTGATAAAAATGTTGCTGAATATGGGAGAGTGTTCTATTGTGGGACAGATAAAACTTTTTTTTACTACCAGTTTTTATTTTAGAAATGTCTTCATTTCTAAAGTTTGAATGTTATATTTTTATATTTATTTAATTATGAGCTAGTCAAGGAAGTACATCTGAGTTACTGAACTTTTATTATGCATTTTTCCCCCACTGGTGGTATTCATGTTCTGAAGGGAATTAAATCTGAAGGGAAGACATATGAAGGAAGTAAGGGTTCTTGAAGATGGATTACCCAAACCCAATTCAATTTGGCTTTAGGCCTGAGTTTAGGATACAGAAGTGAGAGCTCTTCTTGTCCTGATTGATGATATAAATCAGGATTATGACACAGATAGTATAGTTACATTAGTTCTACTAGACCTCCAAGCAGTGTTAATATCAACCTAGATATTCTTCTGGATGGGTTGATAGGAATATGCTTGGGGTGTACTGTACACGTTAGAAGGCTCAGTTACTCCTCAAAAGTGAATTTCAGATGATAATACTGGAAAAAACCTGTTCACACACTGAAATTAGAGCAAGGTATTTATTGGGGTTTATTCTTATTCCCCCATGTTATTAATAACTACTTAAGCCCATTTGCAGAATCAAGAGAAGATTTGTTGTGCATGGTCATCAATATGAAGAAAGCTGTTGAGATTTCAGAAAAGAAGACATATCTTTTGCCTCAATATTCTATATATATGAGCCATGGTGGCACAGTGGTTAGAATGCAGCATTGCAGGCTAACTGAGTGCTCACTGCCAGAAGTTCAGTTCTGACCAGCTGAAGACTGACTCAGCCTTTCATCCTTCCAAGGTTGGTAAAATGAAGATCCAGCTTGTTGTAGGCAATATGCCGACTCTGTAAACTGCTTAGAGAGGCCCGTAAAACACTATGAAGTGGTATATAAGTGGTATTGCTGTTCTATATGTAATATTTATATCCTATCACTGCCTCTATCACCACTGAACTCAGAAACATGTTTTGTCTCACATGTTTTGTTTTGGACTCAAAACCATGCCCAAGCAGTTACCGGGTGAACTCCCAAAAAGGTAGAGTTTCTTTCATTCAGGTCATTACTAAGTTAGATACTGAAGCAGTGAAGCTACTGAAAGCTTCCCTGGAAGTAATACGTAAGAAATAGTACAGGTAAGTTTTTCCACAGTGTGTTATAATGAAAACAGGTGGATAATGTTAAGGGACTTTCAAAGGGATAATCCTTTCAGGAATATGTCTTTAGCACTAGGTGGCCTTTCTTTATCTTGGGGACAATCAGATGCCATCTAGTCTTATCTGAGACATCTTACCTGAGTCCAATTAGCAGACCTAATTCTGCAAGGGACGCGGTGGCTCAGTGGGTTAGGACGCTGAGCTTGTCGATCGGAAGGTCGGCAGTTTGGCGGGTCGAATCCCGAGTGCTGCGTAACAGAGTGAGCGCCTGTTACTCGTCCCAGCTTCTGCCAACCTAGCAGTTCGAAAGCACGTAAAAATGCAAGTAGAAAAATAGGGAACACTCCGGTGGGAAGGTAACAGCATTCCGTGCGCCTTTGGTGTCTAGTCATGCCGGCCACATGACCACGGAGACGTCCTCGGACAAGCGCTGGCTCTTCGGCTTTGAAACGGAGATGAGCACCGGCCCCTAGAGTCGGAAACGACTAGCACGCATGTGCGGGGGAACCTTTACCTTTACCTTTACTAATTCTGCAAAGAACTGTATTATCCCCATTCACTTATATAACTTTATACTTATTGAAGAAAAGAACTCAAAAATTATCAGGCTTGGTGAAGCATATAATTTGATTTTTGGTTAGGCACTCAGGCTGGCATAATGAACAAGGTATAATTTCAAATTGAAATTGAATAACAGTTTTTCAGGCAAGGAGGACTTTTGTGTTAAGTCCCTGGTTAATTAATAGCTCATTTAGTATCCACTAACTAAAATGTAATTACTCCTCCGCAGTGAACATAAGAAATATGTACATCATTTATGTATAAAGCTAGACTATTCCAATTTTTTGGCCTATGTTTGAATGAGGGAGACAGACTTTAAAAAAAGTTTAAACCAGAAATTGCTGGAATCATATTTTTTATTGTTCATCACCTAAAAGAAAATCTATGGAAATGAATGAGAATATCTTACACAGCTTGCCATTACACAGGTTCCTGCTAAAGAATATTAATAACTATAATCTTGGCTACCAGACCATTATACTTTTCCAATAAATATTTAACTAAGCAAACAATCTTAATCTTGGTTTTGGAATTTATGACTAGTCAAATTATAACTATACAATTGTCCATATAAAGAAATAGGGAAGTGATGAGCCTTCATCAATGCAAAATAAAGAATGTGACTTAGGTAGCAATGTCTGATACTGGCAAGAATATATAAAAAATATCCTTATTTTAATCTATGGGAAATGTGGATTATTATAAAATGAAGAAAAGTATCTTAATTCTTACTTTCTTAAAGTAACAAACTTTACTCAAGGATGAATGTTCAAATGTTCAGGTCCAAATTACATAATAGCATAATTAGATATAATAGAACTATTTTCCCAGAAAATTTTAAGTGAGAAAAAATTCTGAGGATCTTATGTCATCAACATATTTCACAAAAATAACAGTATAACCAAGAACCATAAAAGATTACTTGAATTACCAATATTTTGGTACCAATTATGAGCTTTTATTCATAACACTTTGCATAGAACATTTAATCAGCAAATTACAAAATGGAAATCCTGTATAAGTCATACTTTCATACTATTTATGATCAAATGCTTCATTACATCAATTTATCCATTTACATTATTGTGCTAGCATCTTGTGAATAATAAAATATGACATATCGCTAAAATTTCCAAATAATCTTTTTAAGATAAATAGTTTAATTATTCTTTACTTCTGACCTATAGAACTAGTTTTGAAAGGAAAAGCAATGTGATATTCTAAAATTCTAGACTGAGAAGATTAAGAAGGAAAATATCATTTGTTTTAAACAAATAATGGTAAGAAAAGAACTGAAGTTGAGAAATGATGGTATAAAGGCTGAAAAACCAAGATGAATCTAGACGCTGATGATTGTTAAAGGCTACTTGGTTTTAGAAAACAATGCTGCCTAGAAATCCTGAGCAGTGAAATGCATGGCTAGTTGCTTTTTGCATTGTTGTATTTCTTTATATCTGTTGTTGTCAGTTACAGGAAGGATATAGGCCAGAAAAAAATGACTTTAAAGAAAGGCAAACTTCAAAATAAAACCAAACACTTGTTTTGTTTCACTGTTATAACAAAGAGGAGAAGAATCACTAGAAATGTTTGCATGCTATGTCTTAGATCAAAATCCTATACGGATAATTTCGGGTTGCATTGTTCAATTCTTTTGCTTGACTCATTTAACTAGACTACTTTGTCAGCTTTCAGAATTTAGAAAAAAACAAAACAAAATTCTTGAAACTAAATGGGAGAGCAGATGCTTTGTCTAAAAACAAGGATTGATGCTTTATAGAATTTTTTATAGTGCAAGTTCCTTAGCTGCTATAATCTTTCTTATCCTTGGAAATTTTTAGTTAGTTATAATTTTTAAAGAATGCACAGTTATGAAGGCATCTTTTTTTCTCAATAGCATTGCAGTTTAGAAGTTTATGAAGCTTCTGAAATACCATTTTCCTTTGCAGTGTGGTAATTGATTTGTAACCAACAAACCGGGAATTGCTAATTCTGCAAGTTTATACACTGTTGGCCATGTTAAATGAGGGAGTCCCCATTACGGTCACAATGGCATTCAAGGCTCACATGGTAAATGAAGCCATACAGTGAAGACAGTGGTGGGATTCAAATATGTGAACAACTGGTTCTCTGTGTGGATGCCACTTCCGGAAGTCCATTTTAGGCCTGGGCAACAAAAAATTAGCTACCAATTCTGCCAAAGTGGTGCAAACCGGTTGAATCCCACCACTGACTGAAGATCTGGGCAACATGATCTGATAGCAAGAATACCACTTTGTCCCCATCAGAATTTAGACTCAGTACCCTGAAGGTTTGTTCTTCTCCCAGAGATATACATATAACATAAGGGACAATGAGTAAAGCTAATATCAGAGCTGCAAGATGAAAAACATTTGTGCTACAGAATTTGATGATGTCTAGTACAGTTAAAAACTTATTTCTGTACAAAGTTTAATATTTATGAACACGTACTTCGTTCTCTGATGGTCTGCTTCTGGCCAACTGCACCATGAAACCAAGTTAGAGTTCATAGAACATTTTAAATATATTTTATTCTCCACTCTGCCAGGCTGACTATATATAGATTTAGCTATAGATTGAAGATAGCTATATAAAGATAGCAGTCCAGCTGGGCCTATGCAATTTCTTGACAATGCCTAAGAAATTGTTTTGGCACATACAGTAGTTTATGGTTCTATATGTTTATGGTTTCTCTTTTTGTTTGTTTGCCAGCAGATATTTAACTTTTAGTTGTAATTTGGTGAGAAAAGAAATTATCTCACAATTATTTGTGCTATAATATTATAATCAATTTAGTCCTCTTTGAAGGATTTTTTATAGATAGCACTTAATTTTTTTTTCATACTGGATAAATCTTTGTAGAATCCTGGAAGTAACCTGAAATACAAAACCACTGCTAAACTTAAATAAACTCTTCTCACTTGTTTCTATATATTTATTTTATTTATATATTTATTTATATCCCACTTTTATTGTTTTTAAGGGATGCGGTGGCTCAGTGGGTTAGGACACTGAGCTTGTCGATCAGAAGGTCGGCAGTTTGGTGGGTCGAATCCCGAGTGCCACGTAGCAGAGTGAGCGCCTGTTACTCGTCCCAGCTTCTGCCTACCTAGCAGTTCGAAAGCACGTAAAAATGCAAGTAGAAAAATAGGGACCACTACGGTGGGAAGGTAACAGCGTTCCGTGCGCCTTTGGCGTCTAGTCATGCCGGCCACATGACCACGGAGATGTCCTCGGACAAGCGCTGGCTCTTTGGCTTTGAAACGGAGATGAGCACCGGCCCCTAGAGTCAGAAACGACTAGCACACATGTGCGGGGGAACCTTTACCTTTACCTTTATTGTTTTTATAAATAACTCAAGATATATGGTATTCTTTCCTCCTCCTGTGAGGTGGGTTAGGCTGAGAGAGAGTGACTGGACTAAGGTTACTCCAGCTGGTTTTCATGCCTATGGCAGGACTAGAACCCCAGCCTCCTGGTTTCTAGGCCACTGGAGCAAACTCACAATGGAAACTCTAAACAATATTTAATATAGTGGTGTCATTCTTTGACCCAAAACAGGAATATGATAAGATAAAAAAGAAAGAGTCCATGACCTGGCACAGAAAACTGCATTCTCAACCATGTATATGAACTAATGCACACATGATATATACCTATCTAAATATATAGTAAATAAATTTGGGGATAGCTGCAGTAGCTTTACCCTTCCTCTCAAGCTTTATTCCTTAACTACACTTGCATATATGTGAACTGAGAAGGGAAAATGCATTTGAGCAAAAAAACTAAAAAGAATAGGGAAGAATAGATATCACAAAGAAAAATTGTTTTCCACAATGCATGTAGGGAGAGTTCCAGGTTTCAAAGGCTTGAAGCCTAATGATCTGTAACATTCATTGTTCATTTTGACTTGGTACCTTGGAGACCTAAATTCAGAGTGCTGTATCATTTAATGGAAGCAGGCTTAGCTCAAGTGGCAATGATAGATGATGTTAGGAGTGAAATAAAAACCCAGGGGAAGAACACAAAGGTAGATTACTCAGAACAGATAAACTTTTTTTTCTCACTTAGACCTGAATTGCTTCAAGAGTAGTTTGTTGGGGATCATATGTGGTAGGGGCTGAAATATGCATGGGGGGAGGGGACAAACCTTAAAATGAATGGGGCAACACATTATTATGGGAATGTCTCTAACGAGAATGAAGCAAATTTTAAATCTAAAAAATTTAGATAGCCAGAATGAACAAAAAAGCAGCTGTATCATAAACAGCTGTCAACCTTCTTCAATCATATGTCCTACTCCAAAAATTTGAAGCTCCCAGAGATTGAAAACTATAGCTGGTCCTCGAATTACAATCACTACTGAGCCCAAAATTTCTGTTGCTAAGCAAGACAGCTGTTAAGTGAGCTTTGTCCCATTTTAAGATCTTTCTTGCCATAGTTGTTAAGTGGATCACTGCAGTTATTAAGTTAGTAACCTGGTTGTTAAGTGAATCAGGCTTCCCCATTGACTTTGCTTGTCAGAAGATCACAAGAGGTGAGCACATGACCCATACATCTGAACCAGTTGCCAATCATCCAAATTTTGACCATGTGACTATGGGGATGCTGCAATGGTTGTAAGTCTGAAAAGTGGTCATTAGTCACTTGTTTTAGTGGTGTTGTAACTTTGAACAGTCACTAAACAAATGTTTGTAAGTCAAGAACTACCTGTATTGAGAAATAGAGATTCTGGAGGAGGAGATGGTAGAAACATAAATATAGAACTATTTACTGATATAAGCAAAGAGATATTAGAAACTAGGACTCAAACAGTCAGAACCACTTATCCAACCCAGTGTTAATTTCCCACATTGTTCACAAATATATGGGATCTCAGACTTATCTGCTCTCCTATCTATTCAAATAAACAATTTAAAATATCATAGTCTATTATCGGGGAGTATAGCATGTAACAGTACTGCAAGAAGTCCTACTCATTATATTGGAAGATTAAAATAAAAACCTCTGCAAAATGGATTGTTTTTTTGTATTTTGAAGAAAAAAAAGCATTCAAACAGCATTCAAATAAGCATAAACTGCTGAATAATTCTAAAAGTAGCTTTAGCTCTTTTACTTAGTTTCCAAAGTGAAGTTTGTTTTAATAAGTAGCAACGGAAAATGGTTAAACTGAAGTATTATTTTTAGTTGACATTTAAAATCTGAAAGGTCTGAAACTGGATGTTACATTTGTGGGGGATGATAAGATCAGTGGTATACCAGCCTAATTAATAAGAAAAAAGCAATTAAAATTCAAAACTCAATGGGAGGTAATAAGTGAGGATGACAAGCAAAGAATGAATATAAAATTCTAGTAGAACTTTTCAGTGCAATTTTATTCTTTAGTCAGAAATCAAAAGATATTATCCAAGAGAAAGAAATATTTTTTAGTTCTATGTATTACTTGATTCTATTTATCAACTACCCATTTTTCCCCCACATAATATTTTGATGCCAAAACTGCTGCACATTCTAGATGAATGTCTTATTTACACCTCCAATTGATTAAAGGTTTACTTGACTGGATTTTAATATCACAAAGATACAATATTGCCTTAACAATTAACATTATTTCTACAGTTATAGAAGCATAGATTACAACAAATCAGTTCAGCATTTGCATTCTTTTTTTATTAAAGAGTTTTACAAAAACAAGATTTTACAATATATCCCCAAATCCCCCCACCCCAAACCCGCCCACTTCCCCCCCACTTCCCAGAGCTAAATACAGAATTATAGTTATAATAATCATATTTAAATAAAAATTATGCCTAATATACAATTAACCAAATTCATAATGTGCTTTAACTCCCCTTTAACATAAGGTTTACTTGACTGGATTTTAATATCACAAAGATACAATATTGCCTTAACAATTAACATTATTTCTACAGTTATAGAAGCATAGATTACAACAAATCAGTTCAGCATTTGCATTCTGAGTATATCACTAGACTGTATCATCTGGAGGCATATCATCATCAGCAATATATTAATTGTAGTGCAATCTCTAGGATAAAATATGTTGAATATTTTCTTGAATAGAATATCATGAGCACACCTGGCAGTTATACTAGACAGTGGTGTGCTTGTAGCATATTAGTCAAAATATGACAAAACTAACCTGTATGGTATTTAATGCTAGCAAGGAACATTTCATGCAAATATGATTAGGCATTAAATGCTTTATTTCAGAAAATATTTGTATCTATTCTTGTGGTATTGAATTCTGTTTCTTTCCTTCAAAATAGAGAGAAGCAATCCATTTTGGAGAGGTTTTTATTTTAATCTTCCAATATAATTAGTAGGTAAAAAAAGCTGAAATATTTGTAGCTAAAAAAAAGGCAGTATCTAAAAATCAGTGGGGGCATCTGATGGTAGCTTTGCTTTGGAAGGCAATTCCAAATATTTTGAAAACTCTACAAACCTGAGCCCATACATTTGGAGGCTATACAGGTTGGAAAGGTTAATGTGAACAAATTTCAATTGGTCTCTAATTGGATAGTTGGTGCCATGAAAATGTATAAATCTGCTGGATCAGAAGCCTTCTTGACTCCTGATATGACTTCAAAATAGATTTCAAGGAAGATCATTTGTTTAGTTCACATTTATTCAGTTTTCCTTTTCAGGGAATCCCACACTGAGAGGAAAAGGTTTTTTGTATGGTAGCTTGTTTACTTCATTTAATGAATTAATTACTATAAGTGCCCATTTCAGGAGAAATGACTCTACCGGCATGCAATTGTTGTGGTAGGGTAAGGTTGTTTAGTTAGGGGCTCAGTGACATAGCCATATAGAAGATTTCATTCTGGAATAATCATCATCATCATCATCATCAAGTTGAAGGGACCTTGGAGGTCATCTAGTCCAACCCGCTGCTCAGGCAGGAAACCCTATACCATTTCAGACAAATGACTGTCCAGTCTCTTCTTAAAAACTTCCAGTGTTGGAGCATTCACCATTTCTGGAGGCAGGTTGTTCCACTGATTAATTGTTCTAACTGTCAGGAAGTTTCTCCTTAGTTCTAGGTTGCTTCTCTCCTTGACTAGTTTCCATCCATTGCTTCTTGCCCTGCTTTCAGGAGCTTTGGAGAATAGCTTGACTCCCTCTTCTCTGTGGTAGCCCCTGAGATATTGGAACACTGCTATCATGTCACCCCTCACCCTTTTCTTTGTTAAACTACACATACCCAATTTCAGCAACCGTTCCCTATATATTTTAGCCTCCTTATAGCCTCCAGTCCCCTAATCAACTTTGTTGCTCTTCTTTGTACTCTTTCTAGAGTCTCAACATCTTTTCTACATTGTGGTGACCAAAACTGAATGCAGTATTCCAAGTCTGGCCTTACCAAAGTGTTATAAAGTGGTATTAATACTTCACGTGATCTTGATTCTATCCCTTTGTTAATGCAGCCTAGCACTGTGTTGGTTTTTTTGACAGCTGCAGCACACTGCTGGCTCATATTTAAGTGATTGTCCACTAGGACTCCAAGATCCCTCTCATAGTCACTACTATTAAGCAAAGTACCACCTATACCAGACATGTCAAACACAAGGCCCGGGGGCCAGATCCGGCCCTCTAAGTGGTCTCATGCGGCCCGCGAAGCCATCCTGGAAACAGTGAGGGAACGGCCCCCACTGCCTTGGCCCTGGCCCAGAGACCCTCCTTCTGCCAGAGACCCTCAGATCTGTCCCACTCCTGCCCAGGCCCCCATAGGCACCCTTGATGTAGAGCTGGCCACGCCCACCCAGTAGGCCATACGCACTCTAGCCACGCCCACCCAGTAGGCCACACCCACACAGGCCATACCCACCCGGCCCCTTGAGGGCAACTGCAATGCTAATGCGGCCCTCAATGAAATTGAGTTTGATACCCCTGACCTATACTATACCTGTGCATTTGGTTTTTCCTGCCTAAATGTAGAACCTTACTTTTTTCACCACTGAATTTCATTTTGTTAGATAGCGCCCAGTGTTCAAGTCTGTCCAAATCCTCCTGTATCTTAAACCTATCTTCTGGAGTATTGGCTATTCCTGCCAGCTTGGTGTCGTCTGCAAATTTGATGAGTTCCCCATCTATCCCCTTGTCCAAATCATTGATGAACATGTTGAAGAGCACTGGGCCTAGAACAGAGCCCTGGGGCACCCCACTACACACTTCCATCCTTGTAGATGCAGTTCCACTAAGGATCACATGCTGAGTACGGCCTGTCAGCCAGCTACGAATCTATCTGGTGGTGATGCTGTCTAACCCACATTTTTCTATCTTATCAAGTAGTAGGTTGTGATCTACTTTATCAAATGCCTTACTGAAGTCCAAGTAAATTATATCCACAGCATTCCTCTGGTCCACTAATTTTGTTACTTGGTCAAAGAATGCAATAAGATTTGTCTGGCATGATCTGTTTTTGACAAACCCATGTTGGCTTTTAGTAATGACTTTGTCTGCCTCTAGGTGTTCACTGATTTGTTGTTTGATTATCTTTTCCAGAATCTTCCCAGGTATTGAGGTCAGGCTGATAGGTCTGTGGTTTCCTGGATCTATTTTTTTCCCTTTTTTGAAGATGGGAATTACATCATCTCTTTTCCATTTGTCTGGTAGTTCCAGGATCTTTGAAAAATATAGTTCAGTGGTTCTGAGATCACATCTGCCAGTTCCTTGAGAACCTTGGGGTGTAATCCATCTGGTCCTGGTGATTTGAACTCGTCCAGACTGGACAGGTGCTACTTACCATTTTCTTGCCTATCTTAACTTGTGTTTCTAATCTGTTTTTTATGGTACTGTTTTTAATAGGTTGGACTGTTTTTCCCCTTTGTGTAAAGACAGATGCAAAAAACAATTTAAATAGTTCTGCTTTCTTTCTGTTGCTTGTCACCTTCTTGCCACTTTCCCCCAGTAATGGACCAATCATTTCCTTAACTTTTTTCTTGTTATTTACATGTTGAAAAAGCTTTTTTTTGGTTATTTTTGACTTTGGTTGCAAGCCTTAGTCATTTTTGAGCCTTAGCTTTCCTCGCTTCATCTTTGCAGGCACGGGCTATTTGCTGATATTCTGCCTTAGTTATGTGCCCATCTTTCCACTTTTTATACTTGTCCTTTTTATCTTTCAATTTATCAGAGAGTTTTTATGCAACCATGCTGGTTTCTTTTGAGAGCTGTTATTTTTCTTCCTTGTTAGTATTGTGCTAGACTGGGCTTTTATTATCTCACTTTTCAAAATTTCCCAAGCTTCTTGAGTTGTTTTCCCCTTTAGGATTCTCATCTGTGGAATCCTTCCCAAGCTCTCTCTAAGTTTATTGAAATTAACTCTCTTAAAGTCTAAGACTCTAGTTTGACTGTGTTCTATTGCTTGTGCTTCCAGAATGTTGAATTCCAATATTGCATGATCACTTCCCCCCAGGGTTCCTGTGGCTTCAGCACCTTCTATCATTTCATCTCTGTTAGTGAGGATTAGTGACATTCTAAGATTCTAAGTCCAACCACAACTATAGCTAGGCAGATATTAAAAAGTACCACCATCTGAAAATCTGGAGAACAGCCTTGAATATGGGAAGAACAAATTGGGCAAGGGGTTTTTCCCCGCCCTTGGCTATTTTAAAAAAAGAGAAAGAAAGATGGAAACCTGAAATTAGTCTTCAGAAAATTGAGTTCTTTTAGGACAGCAGTAGATTTCTCCAGCAGAATTTATTTTTTTGAGCAGATCTTCATTTTATTGCCTGCCATGAACCTAATGTTAGTGTCACATTATTGTAAAAAGACTTATATATTACCACAGGATATTTTTATTTATACACATTTAAATCATTTTGTTTAAATATCAGCCATGGATGAAACTGGAATAAAATATTTTATTTCCATAATTATTTTATCGCTGTATACTTTTTCAACAACTTTGATTGGCACTGTGACAGTATATCTCACAGATTGCAAAAAGGAACAAAAGAGCTGTGAAAGTGAACCTGTTAAAAGGAAGGAATTTATTAAATCTAACAAATCTGGTTTGTAGAGATCCAACTGATCATAAGATGATAATGAAGACATAGTAAATAATCTAGTTTATATCTTTGCATTCTGGATCTGTTTTTTTCTAATTTAGGGGATTTTTTTAAAAAAAAATGACAAAAACATATTTTCACTCGGAGGTTCTGTAATCAAGATTCATAAATATATACAGTAGCATTAATTTATAATAACAGGATAAATAGTTTCATTTTATGTTGCTTAGTGCAGTTAGTCCTCAGTTGATGACTGCAATTGGTTTCAATAACGTTCACTATCTGAAGGCAGTTGGTAAACAAGGCACTGGCTTTTAAAATCCAGAAAGCGTCCAACCTTCCAACTCTGAACATAAATAAATGTAAGTGTGAACAACTGAATATCAATAATCATCATTGGGTCAGGGTTGATATTACTGCCCATTAATTGTATTTTCTTGGGCCTCACAAAGCTAAATAAATACACTACTATATTAAAACACAAAATAATAATTAAAAATCTTTAAAACATAATATCACTTGATAGTGCTTCCTTTGGCATCAGCCAGGTTCCCTGCCCATTATGACTTCAAATTTGATTTAAAATTCCTTTAAATTAAAAAAGAGGAATGCTAAAGTAATAGCCTCCAAACTACTATTTATTTATAATCATAGTTGCTAACTTCTCACAGGCCAAATTAACTTAGAAATAAAAAAGTAGCTAACTATAACTCAGTGTCTGGTTTGAAAGTCTGTCACCTCCCCCAGCCAAGGCAAGAATTAGTCATAGAAATTCTTAGTTAGAATCAAACTTGGAAAATGAACAAGTAGATGAACCTTTGAGTAGAGGTTTTGGTAAAATTTCATTTGAGTGAAATTGATGTTTTCCAGAATTTGACCCCAGAAAGTTAAGCTTGTTCAGCTTCTGCTGTATCTGACTAAGGAGTAGAGGAAGCCTGAATACTTAGTCTACTCAGGGGGAGGGTTTATGGTTAAGAATGATTTATTTTGAACTTGTGTGGATATCTGTCCTTCATAATGACATCTTCCCTTGTTGAAGCATGATTGTCTTGAAGGTGCATTGATATGTGAGAAAACATATTTTGGGAAGCATGATGGTCTAATTGGGCTATATCTACAAAGCAAGATCATAAATATTTTTTGGTAAATTTGTTCTTTCAGGTATGAATAGCAGCTATGCACACCATGAAAATCTTATAGTACTTAGCTTATAGGATAATTGTGCTACATTTAAAGCAAACTAGAGCTAAAACAGTTGGTATAAACAAAAGGTTTTGTCTTAGACTGTCACCAATGACAGCTTACATTATGGTAGGAGTGGGAAAAACTTAGGTCTCTGAATGCTGCTAAAATCCTTGTGATTCATAGAAACTTCTTCAACCATAACTGTCAAAATCTGATACCAGGCTTGCCTGCAATTTTTTAAAACGAAAATAACTAAAAACGACAGTCTACGACCTAGCATAAGCTTTAACATCTTAGAAAAAAAGCTGCTCCCAAATTTGAGGAGGAAAAAAACCATGAATAATTCAACCCTGCTAATATCAGTATGCACCATCCACTTTACATTATTACCTAACCCAGGGGTAGGCAACCTCGGCTCTTTTATGACTCATGGACTTCAACTCCCAGAATTCCTGAGTCAGCATAGCTGACTCAGGAATTCTGGGAGTTGAAGTCCATGAGTCATAAAAGAGCCGAGGTTGCCTACCCGTGACCTAACCTATTGCTTTCCACATAGTTTGTCCATGTTAAGGAAATGATGGGAGATGAAGGGGCCCAGTTTGGAGAAAGCAACAGTGAATAAGAAAAACCAAACACACTCCAATGGATCATTGAAGTGGACAAATAGGAAAATAGTGAAAATATAGCATTTTCTTATCTACAGTATTTCCATTCTATGCTCACCCATCTTTCTTTTTTCCTGGACATCCAAAAATAAGAAAGGCCCAAATTTATAGTAAGAGTTCCTAACAGTTCTTATACATTAGTGCCCATTATTCTGCTAGTTTTGATCTCAGTTTGATCGTCAGCCTCTTTTTCATAAATTAGCAGGATAGAGGTGTTAGTGCTGGTAACTCGGAGAACATAAATATCTAAGTAATCTAAAATTTTTACGCTGGAGATTTTTTACAATGGAGATTTGAAAATTCTACATGTTTTCTTTTGGATCAATGCCATACAGTTAGGATTACACTTATCCTAGGCTGACATGGGAACTCCCAGACAAGTATTTCCCATAGTATTTCTACTGGTAGTTGTGTTAATCTCACAGGTTCCACAGATGGGCTTTCTTTTCACTTTAGACAGAATGACAGAATAGCACAATAAAATCCTAAGCATGGCTATTCTGATATAATTTTTCTTTTGCAAAAGTCCACGCTGGTGCTAAAAATATACGCTGGGTAACACATTATAAATACTTAACTATTATTCACTGCCTTATCACTTTTGATTTATTTACTAGGAAAATCTAAAATTCATTTCAATTCTGCCTTTTTTAGGTCTGGATCATTGAGTAGGCTATAGGGAACAATCTGTCGAGTTCAAAAGCAAGCATGGCTATTGTCCTGATGACTACTAGTGAGGAAGAGAGGAACTATACTTAGTCATATGCACTTCTGAGTGGCTGTTGATAAACTGGAAATGAAATCATTCTGCATTCTTGAAATGTCTGAGAGTCATACTGCTGGACAGAGTTCTGTTAACTCTAGGATGTGGTTAGCTAAGAATTACAGTTTACCTATTCCCTATAAAGTATTTTGGGCAAATAAATCTTTCTGTTAAAGCTGTAAAACCTTCTTCACTAATCATTGAGCAGGTCAGATTCCAATTCTCATGAACGCTCACAGGCAGAATCAGAGGGCTTCAACTTCTAACTGCAATCAGCCAAAGTAAACATACAGTACAACCCAGTAGCCATGCATAATATTCTGTTAAATACATTAACCTCTTGACTTCCCTCCCTGAGAATGTAATTTTTAGAAAGCGCAAATGCACACAGGCTAATTTACCAGTAAAATGGCTTCCAGCTGAAATTACACAATTGATATATAAAGTAATAGAATAAGAAGAATTGCTGGTGGCTTTGTAACACTAGCTCAACCTTTCTTAGTTGTTCCTCTTCAGAAATTAGATTCCAGGTGTCCTACAGTCCCAAGTGTTTTCAGCTGGTGCAGCCAGTTGGTATTATAGAGAAAGCTACTAAGAAAACAACAACAAGAAAGGCATACTGGGGACCTAAGATGGAATTAAAGTTAAAAGTTTTAAAAAATTAAGTTGAAAAGAAAGCAAGGCAGAAGTGAAAATCTGACAATATTTGGAATCAGACCTGGGGGTCTGATCCTTTACGTTTATTTATCATCAGAATTTTTGTTTTAATTTAGAGTCCCCAAATTCTTCAGCTCATCGACCCTTTCCTGAAGTTTCAGAATGCTCATCAGCTCCTAAACTTTTATTATATCAATATAATTTTTAAAAATATTACTTTAATTAATAGTGCTACTACTGTAATTTGTAATAAAAATAATTACAACAATAATGGATAGTCGCATCAGCCTTTGGGAGTCACTATTGACCTCTTTAGTAATTCCTGCCTCTAGTTTCACCACAGAGTAGTACAGAATCTTCCTGTCAGTCATATTTTATTCATTCTCAGCATGTGTCTGGGTTGATTCCACTCACCTCCATTCTAGGACACTTCCTGTTTTAAATTTTCTAAGCAATAAAGATATGGTTATTCCTCCACCAATTATCTACGTGGTCTCACATCAGCAATACTTTACTGATATATGGTCACATATCAGTGTTACATTATAATTCTTGTTTAAATAGCAATCATATTGCTAATCAGTGGTTAGCAGTGATTATTATGTAATGGTCCCACTAAAAAAAGAATGTAGACAGTTTGCCCATTCACACTTGTTAAGACTGATATTAAATAAATAATCAAAGCCACCACATTGACTTATATGATTCCCATAAAATCAAGTATCAAAAAACCCATAAAGCATACTTATATGCATTTACATTAATGTAAGAGAGTGATTTGGAAGTAAAAGTAAATGAAATTTAAAATCAAATTAACACACACTAAACCAAAAAGAAATTCCCTAAAGAAATTGCCTAAATCAGGGGTGTCAAACTGCCAGCCCGCAGCCAGTTGCATCATGCAGAGGCTGTGCCCACCCCACATCCGGTAATGCAAAAAAAGTCACAACACATCACGACACAGCGAGTTTGACACCCGTGGCCTAAACTATCTTCCCTTTAGTAGAGCAGGTGTTACTGTGCTAGCAATGGTGGATCCAGTAGTATAAAGTCAATAGCCGAAGATCTAATATAATTGCAACTTTCTTTAGTATTTATTTATTTATTAAATTTTTATACCACCCTTCTCCCGAAGGACTCAGGGCGGTGTACAGGGCAATAAATATCAAAATGTAAATACAAAAGTTAAAAAAGAGTTAAAAAGAATTAAATAATTATGCCCAATATAATACAATGATAAAAGTGTGTTAAAACTAAATCCAACCCCAAACCCATCAGACCAGGCCAGATTGTTCAAATAAATAAGTTTTTAAATCGCGCCGGAAGGAGCGAAGGTCGGGAGCCATCTGGAGCTCAACCGGCAAGCGGTTCCACAGGTCTGGCGCGCCCACAGAGAACGCCCTCCCCCTGGGGGCCACCAATCAACATTCTCTGATCGGAGGCACCCTGAGGAGGCCCACTCTGTGGGAGCGCACTGGACGGAGGAAAGTTGATGCCGGCAGCAGGTACTGCCATAGGTAATCTGGACCCATGCCATGTAGGGCTTTGTAGGTCATAACTAGAATAGTAAGGCAAGCTAAGTTGATAAACTTGGGTTAATACCTATTTCAACCTCACTAAATAGAAAAGTGCAGAAAGGACTAGTATATGCTTTAGATAAATATAAAGAAGAATGGCGAGCCATTTCTAATATGAGATGTGAAGGAAAGGCAGTGTTGCAAATAGAAAAAAATTGCAAAGAGTAGGATGACAGAGTAGTAAATGCTAAATAGATTTTAATTACAAGGCACTTTTACCACCAGAGAAATGGATCTATTGGTTAATCTACAAGATTTGTTTACTTTGGATGAAAGAATATGTCAGATTCATAATAACTGTGATCTTGACCCAAACAGCATCTCTGCCAATTCAAGTCTTGCTAAGCATCCTTGCCTCTGACTGTACAAGCTCTAATTAAATATTTGTGCTTATCTCAAAAGGATAGAAAATAATTATTGAATCATTGGAAAATGTTACAGTTTTTTCATTAAATGACATGTTTGCAATAAACTGAATTTAAATTAATGTTGTCCTTCAATAAATTAGAGAGAAAAAAGGTGAAATTCAGAAGATTCTGCAGAATTCCACAGCTGTTTTGATATGATACATATAGTTAACCAAACAATGGTTTATTGTGTTATCCCAATTTTCTTGGTTCACATGATGCACTGTATCCTAAAGTAGTAATAATGACAGCATTTGTAAATGTTAGCTAACTAAAAGGCTAATTGTTTCATGGTACAAACACAGTTGATTTTTCAGGTTAAGAAATTAAACAATCAGAAGTCAAATACATCCCAATTAGATTAAAGTCTCACATCACTTTCTGGTAGCCTTCAGTTGCGCTTCACCTATCAGGGATGTTTAAGATAATCATGCACACACACAAACGCACACACACACAAGTCATAAGTATTGTTTTTGATAAATTTCTTCTTCATCCTTCTCATAAATGCTTTGATTTGATAGTTCAAAAACTAAATCACAGAAAGGCTGTGAAGAAATCATCACTTTTGGGGGGGATTCATCCTCCTAATCATTCCTGAAGTTTCAGAAGGAACCAGGTTAAGTTTAGTCAAACGCTCATTTTGCTCTGAGTAATGCCTGAGTTTTACTGAACTGTCCTTAACTGGTTCTATCTTATCGTCTCTTTTTATTGAATAGTAATTTTGAAAGGAGAATTTTTCACTTAAACTTCAATAAATCCAATCCCTGAATATGCACATTCATGCCAATGAAGCCTTCCATTATCCAGGTGCTAGATATTCAGAGTATCAATGACTAAAATGTATTTATGTTTCAAAAGTCATATTATAACTATGTAAAAAAAGGTAAGTTTTCCCCTACCCAGTGTGTCCAACTCTAGGAGGCATGCTCATCTCTGTGTCTTAGTGGACGGAACCAGAATTGTCTGAAAACATTTCTGTGGTCATATACCTTCCTTTGGCCACCTAATGAGAAGGAAGGACTCACTGGAGAAGAGCCTAATGCTGGGAAAGATTGAGGGCAAGAGAAGAAGGGGATGACAGAGAATGAGGTGGCTGGATGGAGTCACTGAAGCAGTAGGAATGAGTTTAAATGGACTCCAGAAGATGGTAGAGGACAGGAAAGCCTGGAGGAACATTGTCCATAGGGTCGCGATGGGTCAGACACGACTTCGCAACTAACAACAACAACAACATACCTTCCTATTGAAATGATATATCTTAATCTGTTCACATTTGCATGATTTCAAACTGCTAGTTAGACAGAAGCTGGGCAAGTAACAGGAGTTCACCATGTAACGCGGTGCTCAGGTTTTGAACATGAATTGTCAGCTTTCCAGCTGACAAGCTTAGCATCTAGCTATGTAAATTATGGAATCATTTTTAATCAGATTTGTTTTGTAGACATTTGGATTAATCAATTACAATTGGTAAATGGTAATAAATATTGCAGTCTACTTTTAAGTGAACACTATTTTTTGCCCTCAGTCACTTGACAGTGAGATGGACAGCATATAAATTTACTAAATAAATAATAAAAATTGGGGTAATCTGTGTACAGTTATGGGGAAAATTATGTTTTCAACATTCTTGCTTGGAAAAGAAACTGGCAAAAAATATTTCTAATGTCAACCTTCTATCATCAGATATTCCTTCCTGTTTATTTTATCAAATGAAGTATTTCATATAAAACACAATCATAATAATGTCCTGATAGTGTTCATGTGATATTAAGGAAGATTGCCAGATGTGCTCAGGAAAACTGAGCCACTGTCTTTCTTTCTTCCTTTCTTCCTTTCTTCCTTCCTTCCTTCCTTCCTTCCTTCCTTCCTTCCTTCCTTCCTTCCTTCCTTCCTTCCTTCCTTCCTTTCTTTCTTTCTTTCTTTTTTCTTTCTTTCTTTCTTTCTTTCTTTCTTTCTTTCTTTCTTTCTTTCTTTCTTTCTTCTCTCTTCCTCTCTTCTCCTCTCCTCTTCTCACTTACTTACTTACCTACCTACTGTGCTGCCCTTCTCATCCTGAGGCTATTCTGGGCAGCTAGTTATTATACAAGTGAAAAAACAGGGTTATTGTCTGAAAAGGCAGCCTTGCTGCCAAAATATTAATAATAAATCACAGGCACAATCCAATTAAAAGAAAGTTTTTTTTTAAATTATCTGTTTTGAATTTAAAAGAAGAGCCTTAAGAAAAAGGAAGAGTGGAAAAATGTTATGGAAGTTTAAAAGAGTGTTTTAAAAGTACAATCCAACACAAATTCTGCCTGTCCTAGTTCGCTGACACAGAGATAAATTAATTTGCCTCATCTCAAAATGAGTAAAAAATTCTGTCATTAAAACAAGGGGGAAAAGTTTAAAGTCTTTATTCTATAAAGATAAGTGCCAATTTATCCTGACTTGAAGGAAATACAGTCCCATCACTAGATCTTTCCTCATTACTTATAACTGAAATGGTTTATACATTTATTTGTGTAAGTCCCACTAAATTCATTGTGACCAGCTATGCTTTGACAGAGAGATATTTAACTTCTATTAAGCTCTTTGCTGAAGAAATAGGGGAACAAAGTACTTCACTGTGGCTGGATTACAGAATCATAGAATGAAAACTGGGATATCATGTAGTTCAGTCTCCTGTCCAGACAGGAATCCATAGAATATGCTTCAGTAAATATGTCTTTATGCTGAAAAACTGGAATATACTTCTAAGTCTGCACACCTCTATTTTTATACCAAAATGCCTAGTGAAACAAACAAAATTACCTTGCAATCAATCCAGGCCATTGATTTCATTGAAATGCATGCAATTTAAGTTAGTCACATCTAGTATGGCTAAAGAAAAAGTAGATATGTTCTGCTGAATAACAGCACCATAACATAAATATAGGGATGCGGTGGCTCAGCGGGTTAGGACGCTGAGCTTGTCGATCAGAAGGTCAGCAGTTTGGCGGGTCGAATCCCGAGTGCCGCATAACAGAGTGGGCGCCTGCTACTCGTCCCAGCTTCTGCCAACCTAGCAGTTCGAAAGCACGTAAAAATGCAAGTAGAAAAATAGGGACCACTCCGGTGGGAAGATAACAGTGTTCCGTGTGCCTTTGGCATCTAGTCATGCCGGCCACATGACCACGGAGATGTCCTCGGACAAGCGCTGGCTCTTCAGCTTTGAAACGGAGATGAGCACCGGCCCCTAGAGTCAGAAACGACTAGCATGTGCGGGGGAGCCTTTACCTTTTTAACATAAATATACCTTACATAAATTACCTCTGCATGTATTATGCAAAAGAAGAAAACAGTAGGAAAACCTATAAGACAAAATTGGGGCAAAGTCATTATTTGGACTGTCAATATTCCAGATATGAAAGGAAGAAGCGTAACAGAAGTAAATAAGTATATGAAGGAAACAAATAGAAATATATATCGTTACAAGGTATACATATAATTTATGTATACATATCAATGTATGCATAAAAGCCTCAGCAGGGGACATCACCTGGCTGACTTTGTAGGACCTCATAAACTAAGTAGGGAAAAACTGATAAAACTTAGGTGGCATTTCTCCAAGGAGCAACACATCTATAGGATACACTGGAAAACCACTGTTTTCCAGACTGTTTCATCAGTGGTGAATCATTTTCATATTACAGTATTGCCTGAAAACTATCTAGATATGTCCATGTAGTCACTAGGCATCTAGCTTGGCTTAAGTGGAATATAAACTTTTTTGTTTAATTTCTAAAAAGAGAAAATGTAAACATGGAAATCTATTAGAAGAATATATAGAGAGCTAAAAAAGCTAAAAAAAGAATATGGCATTTTATGATTAGCAACTAAATTACTCAGGTTATCATGTATATTGTATTTCCTGAAACTTCTGTAATTGTACAAAGAGTGCTACCTGCACAGTAACATACTACTGAAGTAAAGGAATCCTTCCATTTATTTCTATTTCTTTATAATCATATAATCATAATACTAAAGTTGGAAGGGACTTTGGAGGTCATTTAGTCCAACCCCCTGCTCAGGCAGGAAACCCTATACCATTTCAGACAAATGGCTGTCCAGTCTCTTCTTTAAAACTTACAGTGTTGGAGCATTCACCACTTCTGGAGGCAGGTTGTTCCACTGGTTAATTGTTCTAATTGTCAGGAAGTTTCTCCTTAGTTCTAGGTTGCTTCTCTCCTTGATTAGTTTCCATGCATTGCTTCTTGTCCTGCTTTCACGTGCTTTGGAGAATAGCTTGACTCCCTCTTCTTTGTGGCAGCCCCTGAGATATCTTTATCTCTTTATCTGTAGCAGCCTCCTTCTATCTTTAGTAATAAATATAGGCTAATACATAGCAGACTGCAGGGTAATGTCATCTGGAGAGTTTCAAGCTATCATTCCAACTCTTCATTCCCTTTTAATTAAACCAGTTTATGCAGAGTCAGCCATGCAGAATTAAGGTCTCTGAGGAGTCTGTCAGCAGATGGTGATATAATCGAGAATGTGTTGATTTTAAAAATGGGAGTGAGATCAAGAAGATAACCAAGAAGAGCTCTACTTTGGGGTGAACAGAAGCAAACTGTTAATTGATATTTTCAAGGACCCAACTTGTGATGAATTTTGCACAAACTAGAACTAAAGCAAGCAAATGTTCTCTGGGAATAAATATTTGCTAAATCATTATAAAACATTGGCACTCCATGTCTGATTGGTGAGACGTTTCAGAGATTTCTGTGAATATTCAGGATTCAAGTTACCTTAGCAGTAAGTCACCAGAGATATACATATACAGTAGCAGGCAGGGGGTAAAAAAGCATATTTTGCAGAGATGGGGGGGGAGAGAGAAAATGAAAGCAAGACAGAAATAATTATTTCATTACTTAATTTATTCCCTGCTAGCTAAGGAGGGAGGGAGGGAGGGAGGGAGGGAGGGAGGGAGGGAGGGAGGGAAGAAGGAAGGAAGGAAGGAAGGAAGGAAGGAAGGAAGGAAGGAAGGAAGGAAGGAAGGAAGGAAGGAAGGAAGATGACTCTGTCCACCCTCATTTTGCGATAACCCCACTCCTATTGGAGCTCATCCCTGTAAGATTATGGCTACTAACTCAGGCCATACACACTGATTATTTACAAATAGTCAGCAATTGCAGTGGTGGATGGGATCTTTGGTGAAACCTAAAAGATAATATTCCTAGCATCAAATTATTCTTCTAAAAATTTAGCATAACAACAGTCAAGATGTATGAGTTGGTAAGTGATCTTATTATAATCCCTAAGGATTTTTTTTTTTAAAAAAAAAACCTGAACATGACCTGTCAGGTGAAGATGGGATTTAGTCTTTTCCCAATATTTTTTTCCAATTCCAACATGCACGCTGTGACCATTTTACATTAGCAATTTACAGGTAATCCTTGACTTACAACTGTTCATTTAGTGACTGTTCAAAGTTACAAGGGCACTGAAAAAAGTGACATATGACCGCTTTTCACAGTTACAACCTTTTTAGCATCCCCATGAACATGTGATCAAAATTCAGATGCTTGGCAACTGGTTCATATTTATGACCATTGCTGTGTCCCAAGATCATGTGATCACCTTTTGTGACCTTCTGACAAGCAAAGTCAATGGGGAAGCCAGGTTCACTTAACAATAAGGTTACTAATTTATCAACCGCAGTGATTAATTTAACAACTGAGGCAAGAAAGGTCATAAAATGGGGCAAAACTCACTTAACAAATGTTTCACTTAGCAACAGAAATATTGACCTCAATTGTGATCGTAAGTCAGGGACTACCTGTATAAGGTCATTCAGTTATATCTGTTAAGCAACCTTTTGATGGATAATTTCTACAGTATCAGGAAGTTATACTACATGAACTATTACCTTCTTCGGTGCTATTTCTTCAATCAAAACTGCAGGCTTATTTTGGTCCATGGACTGAAACCAGTGGCACTGTCTCTTAAAACTAAAAGCTATACATACCTACTTGAGAATAAGTTCCATTGAAGACAATACAGAATTGCAGTATTGATTTTTAATTTAATTTAATTTAATTTAATTTATTAATATTTCTATACCGCCCTTCTCCGGAAGGACTCAGGGCGGTGTACAGGGCAAGAATAAAATACAGAATTACAAAAGTTAAAAGTAATTAAATACATGCCCGTTAAAAAAACAATTAATACATAATTATACATAATACATAATTATACATAATACATAATTAACATTCTAAACTCACTGTGAGGGAATTATCAAAATTAGTGAAAGAAAAGAGAAGTTTTCAAAACATTGCAGGCAAGAAACAGATGCATATTTCAGCCTTTATGGTATTTATCTCTTAAACAAGTGTCTGTCCATACACTGGAGAATTTGTGAGAAAGAAGTTCAAACACCTCACTAAATCTTTGCCTTGTTGGTATTCATTAATAGATAAGGATGGCGATATATTTACCTAGTTTCCAAGATTCTGTACTCTAGCATCTTGTTTCCAGAAAAATGAGACTCCGTGGAAATCTTTCTTAATACTCATAATGATACTTGGACTTTCAAAACTTTCAATAACATCACAAAATGGTGCCAAGAACACTCAATTTCTCTTCAGATCTTATTAAAGACTGACAGATAAATTAATTTTTTTAAAAAATCAGCATTAAGCCACATGGAAAAAGAGGAGTGAGTCAAGGTTGTGTATTCACCCCTTATTTATTCACCCTATATACAGAATATATAATAAGGGAAGCTGGAGTGGAATGAGATGAACATGGTTTTAAATTAGCCTGTGCTATCTTGATGACATTACCCTGATAATTAAAAATGTAAAGGATCTGTAAGCATTTGTAACAAAAGTCAAAGAACATAGTGAAAAAAGGACTAAAGTTAAATATAAAGAAGACCAAACTAATCACAACAGATAGAACAAACAGCCTTAAAACTGGCAAATACGAGATGTATCTATAACTACAAAAGATCAGAACTGTGCAAGCCATGAATGAATGAACCTTTATTATCAAAGTACAACCATGTATACATTGAGATTGGCTGAGCCTGTGTTATTCCCTGTGGAATTCTGTGGAAATTTGACTTTAAATAAGCAGGATTGGAAGAGTGTTGGGGAAAACTCTTGGGAATACTGTGGGTAGCCAAGAAAACAAACTAATGGATTATCGAACAAATCAACTCAGAATTCTCGCAGTGGTGTAAATGACCAGGTTCAAATTATCCTACTTAAACATATTATGCAAAGATCCAGCTCTGGAAAAGGTTGCAATGCTGGGAAAGGTGGAAGGATGGAAAAAGAAGAAGAGGATGACCAGCAATAACATGACTACAGATACAGTGGTAACCTTTCTCTCTCGTCTGTCTGTCTGTCTGTCTGTCTATCTATCTATCTATCTATCTATCTATCTATCTATCTATCTATCTATCTATCTATCTATCTATCTAACATTAAACAAACAAAGTTGGTCTTATTTTTCCCAATGGTAATATTATATAGATGCAAATATGCTTAATGTAAGGGAGGTATTTTTAAAAAATCACTTCATGGATTCTTCAATTTACTTATTGTTATTTCTTTCACTTGTTTTCCATTCTTCCCATTGTTCACTTGTTTCCATTTCATAAATGGATATCTTGAACTATTCACATAGTTTACAGTGGTATGTTGCACAATAGTAAATTGTAATAAAGAAAGACTTTTCCTTTAAGAGATAATTTCACATCTGAATTTGAGAAAAACAGTTGAGACCCATTAAATAGCTTATTCAAAGAGTGACTGATAGAATCAGCAATTCTCAAAGGCAAATTTAAAGCAAATTATCTTGGAACATTACCATTAACAAACTGAAAAACATCTCACAATCATGACTTGTTTCTCCTTTTACGTTAAACAGGTTTCTGCTTAACACAGAATTTGAGGAGCTGTTTGAATCTCTTGACACTTAGCTGCAATATCCTTGATTCAACTTACAATACTTCCTTAGAGAATAGTTACAGAATTTCATAGTCATGGAAACCATAGTCCCAACAGAATTTTTTCTGAGAAACTATTCTGTGATTGCAGCCAGTACAATTGATGCCAAAAAAAAGTGGGGGGAAGGACCTTGATTAAAACTTAGCTGGCAAATTTCATGGTTAGTAGAGCTTTGGCTTCTCTTCTCATTCTGACTTCCAGAGAAATAATGCTGAAAGCAACGCTGATGACTGTGGAGGAACAGAGAACTGTTGATGTTGATTAGAAATACCATAAAATGGAACTTTGAAAGTTGGACTGTTAGAGGGAACCACTAAAAACTAAATGTCATAATTAAAGAAGAAACCAATTAATAAAAAGATAAAGGAAAATATTGTATCTTTGGATGAATTCAAGATATTTTGGAACAGTGCACTCTAAACTTACTTTTAAGATTGTCTTTTACTATAAAACATGATTTAAAAGAGGTTGTAGACGAGCTCTACTGGACAAGACTGAGATAGAGGCTGATTCAAATGTGCACTTAAAAATGATAGGCTACAAGAATGATGTACATATATACAATAAACTGGCTGATGTCTTCATTATTAAAAGGAATATGCAAATAATAAATCAGAAGACTAACTTGGATAATTTTCTTATTTTGGATTTTCATGTGTAAATCCATACTAAGTTTTTGAAGGACTTTTTAAAGAGACAAGATGAGAAGAGAAGAGACAAAGAGACAAAATGACAAAGAAACAAAGAGAAAAGAAAAGAAATCAAGTTTTGGACACTATTTAAATTAAAGGGGTTAAAAATTAAGATTGTTAAAAGCAAAGGGAAAAACACAAAGTTGGTTTATTTGATCAAGATTAACATATATATGTTGTTTCTGGTCATTCTTAATGGATGTTTTCTGATTATGATTGAATGATGAGATACTAAGAATATTTATAGGTAAGAGATGAGATATGGGAAGAAGGAATTTTTTGTTATAATATCAATTAATGAAAATGTTTTAAATTGTTTTGATAAAGGGAGAAGTCATTTCTTTGTACATATTTTACTTTTTTCTTTACTATAATGTTTATTTTTTATTATACTTTTTATGTTTACTGATGTTCCATCATCAAAATTACGATTGTTGCACACAAACCCACCCATGCTTACATGATTGCATTTTGTATGTTTGGCAACTGGCTCATATTTGTGATTAGTTGCAGCATCCTGTGGTCATGTGACTTTTTTGCTAAATGAATTCACCTAATGACAATGTGATTCACTTAAGGAGCATCTGATTCACTTAGCGATCATGGTGATTTGCTTTACAACTTGTAAAATGGTCATAATGTGATGTTTCAACTTACAAGTATGATTGAAATTCTTTCTGACATAGGACATTACCAGGGTTGAGCCCAGGCAAGGGGACAAGCATCTAATCAATTTGGAGTCCTTTCACAGCCATAAGAGATTTAAATCCATCCCTCCTTGCATTCTGTTGATTCTTATCTACTGTCAATTGGCCTTGACTGTTAGTAGTTCACGTTAATAATAATAATAATAAAGTTGGAAGATACCTTGGAGGTCATCTAGTCCAACCCCCTGCTCAGGCAGGAAACCCTACACCATTTCGGACAAATGGCTGTCCAGTCTCTTCTTAAAAACTTCCAGTGTTGGAGCCTTCACTACTTCTGGAGGCAGATTGTTCCACTGGTTAATTATTCTAACTGTCAGGAAGTTTGTCCTTAGTTCTAGGTTGCTTCTCTCCTTTATTAGTTTCATCCGTTGCTTCTTGTCCTGCCTTCAGATGATTTGGAGAATAGCTTGACTCCCTCTTTTTTGTGGCAGCCCCTGAGATATTGGAGCACTGCTATCATGTTCCCCCTCATCCTTCTCTTCATTAAACTAGACATACATAGATATCTTAGAGATATCTATTTACTGATAGCTTGGAATAAACTGTCCATGAACGACACTTCTTCCTGCCAGCTCCTTGGCATATTTCAGCTTCCTTTTATCTCTGATGGGAGACTGTAAGGGAGAAGGTGGGGCAACTAATCTGTTTTCTTCCTCCTCTTCCCCCAGTTATCTGTTGCAAGTACAGTTTGTTTATCTGGCAGATCACATGACAGAACGGCAGATGGTGTCTACCTGCTCTATTCTGTCACAGTATATATCAGATTTGCATGCTTTGTTTCTTTATTTACTGGGTTTTCATTCCAAAGTGCTAAAAACACACACACAAAAACCCAACACACCCTGCGTCGCCTAGTCATACATTTAAGTTAGCTACTCCAGATTGCTAGTATGCTGCAAATGCTTCAATAGCTGTTTAATGGATACAACCTGATATTTTAGCCATCAGACAAATGATGCCTGACATGCATAACCAAGTGAATTTAGCCCAAGGATATTAGTTCTATAAATGCTTTGGAGCTGAGAGATTGCGTTGTTGAGCACTTTTTATTTTTCACCATGTAGCATTTGGAAGAAAATGGAGGTAGGAGGGAGAAGAGTGAGCAACTATTTTCATGTGAAAGAAAGCTGACAACTATTTTATTATGCACATTAAGATTGCTTATATATACTTTTGTTCTATTATCAAGGAAGAATCTTTTGTAAATTCCATGCATAGAATTTTATGCAATACTTCACTTGATGTATATATAGGCATGGAGTCTTTTCTTAGCTAAAGGTTTTGAAGAGACACTTCAGTTAAAAAGATCATGTTCTTGAATTCCTGCTGATTGATCATCATACAGTGCTGAAGATAAAGATATTAAAATAACACTGTGTTCAACACATAGGATTGAAATACTATATTTGTACTCTGGTTTTACAGAAAATAGAATTTTTTTTAAAAAAAATCACTTAATAAAATAAATGAAAAAATATTGTAGTGGGTATAATAGGCCATTTTATGTAGATATTGCCTTTCAGACTCCTCATACTGATCATTTCAGAGTATACTTTTTCTAGAATTTTAAATCTCAAAATATGGCACTTTTGTTGACAGGGTCTTTGCTTTTTAGTGTGCTGTCTAGATTTGTCATGGCTTTCCTCCTGAGGAGCAAGCGTCTTTTAATTTCTTGGCTTCAGTCCCCATCTGCAGTGATCTTGGAGCCCAGGAAAACAAAATCTGTCACTACCTCCATTTCTTCCCCATCTATTTGCCAGGAATTGAGAGGGCCAGATGCCATGATCTTGGTTTTCTTAATGTTAAGTTTCAACCAAGGTTTTGCACTCTCCTTCATCCGCAACATGAGGCTCTTTAGTTCTTCTTCACTTTCTGCCATTAGAGTGGTATCATCTGCATATCTTAGGTTGTTGATATTTCTTCCGCAATCTTAATTCCAACATTTGATTCATCTAGCCCTGCCTTTCTCATGATGTGCTCTGCATATAAGTTAAATAGGCAGGGTGACAGTATACAGCCTTGCCGGACTCCTTTCCCAATTTTGAACCAATCAGTGGTTCCGTGTCCAGTTCTCACTGTTGCTTCTTGGCCCACATATAGGTTTCTCAAGAGACAAATAAGATGGTCTGGTACGCCCATCTCTTTAAGGACTTGCCAGAGTTTGTTATGATCCACACAATCAAAGGCTTTAGCATAGTCAATGAAGCAGAAGTAGATGTTTTTCTGGAACTCTCTAACTTTCTCCATGATCCAGCGTATGTTGGCAATTTGATCTCTAGTTCCTCTGCCTCTTCAAAATCCTGCCTATACTTCTGGTAGTTCTCAATCCACATACTGCTGGAATCTAGCTTGTAGGATTTTAAGCATAACTTTACTAGCATGAGAAATGAGTGCAATGGTGCGATAGTTTGAACATTCTTTGGCACTGCCTTTCTTTGGAATTAGAATGTAAATGGATCTTTTCCAATCCTGTGGCCATTGTTGAGTTTTCCAAATTTGCTGGCAAATTGAGTGTAGCACTTTTACTACATCGTCTTTTAAGATTTTGAATAGCTCAGCTGGAATACTGTCACCTCCACTAGCTTTGTTGTTGCTCAGCTTTTCTAAGGCCCACTTCACTTCACATTCTAGGATGTCTGGCTCGAGGTCAGTGACCACCTCATTGTGATTATCAGGGACGTTAAGCTCATTCTTGTATAGTTCTTCTGTGTAATTTTGCCATCTCTTCTTATTCTCTTCTTTCTCTGTTAGGTCCCTGCCATTTTGGTCTTTTATCATGCCCATTTTTGCATTAAATGTTCCCTTCATCTCTCCAATGTTCTTGAAAAGATCTCTGGTCCTCCCTATTCTATTGTTTTCTTCTATTTCTTTGCACAGTTCATTTAAGAAGGCATTCTTATCTCTTCTAGCTATTTTCTGGAAATCTGCATTCAGTTGGGTGTATCTTTCTTTTTCTCCCTTGCGTTTCGCTTCCCTCCTGTCCTCAGCTATTTGCAAAGCTTCCTCAGATAGCCATTTTGCTTTCTTGCATTTCTTTTTCTTTGGGATGGTTTTAGTTGCTACCTCTTGTACAATGTTGCGAACCTCTGTCCATAGTTCTTCAGGCACTCTATCTATCAGATCTAATTCCTTAAATCTATTTGTCACCTCTACTGTATATTCAACAGGGATATGATTTAATTCATACCTGAGTGGCCTAGTGCTTTTCCCTACTTTCTTCAATTTAAGCCTAAACTTTGCAATGAGAAGCTCATGGTCTGATCCACAGTCAGCTCCTGGTCTTGTTTTTACTGACTGTATAGAGCTTCTCCATCTTTGGCTGCAGAGCATATAGTCAATCTGATTTCTGTGTTGACCGTCTGGTGATGTCCATGTGTAGAGCCGTCTCTTGGGTTGTTGGAAAAGAGTGTTTGCTATGACCATCGTATTCTCTTAACAAAATTCTATCAGCCTGTGCCCTGCTTCATTTTGTACTCCAAGGCCAAACTTGCCTGTTATTCCGGTTATCTTTTGGCTTCCTACTTTAGCATTCCAATCCCCCATGATGATAAGAACATCATTTTTTTGGTGTTAGTTCTATAAGGTGCTGTAGGGCTTCATAGAACTGGTCAATTTCATCCTCTTCAGCACTGGTGGTTGGGGCATAGACTTGGACTACTGTGATATTGAATGGTTTGCCTTGGATTCGAACTGAGATCATTCTGTCATTTTGGGGATTGTATCCCAGTATTGCTTTTCCTACTCTTTTATTGACTATGAAGGCTACTCCATTTCTTCTGAGGGATTCTTGCCCACATTAGTATACCTGATGGTCATCTGAATTAAATTCACCCATTCCTGTCCATTTTAGTTCGCTGATACCTAAGATGTCGATGTTCAGTCTTGTCATCTCTTGTTTGACCACCTCAAGCTTTCCTTGATTCATGGATCTTACATTCCAGGTTTCTATGGAGAAAAAATCTTTACAGCATCGGACTTTCCTTTCACCACCAGACACATCCACAGCTGAGCGTCCTTTCGGCTTTGGCCCAGTCGCTTCATTCTTTCTGGTGCTACTAGTACTAGCCCTCTGCTCTTCCCCAGTAGCATATTGGATGCCTTCCGACCTGAGGGGCTCATCTTCCAGTGTCATATCATTTTGCCTTTTGGTACTGTCCTTAGGGTTTTCATGGAAAAGATACTGGAGTGGGTTGCCATTTCCTTCTCCAGTGGATCACGTTTTGTCAGAACTCTCTGCTATGACCTGTCCGTCTTGGTTGGCCCTGCATGGCATAGCTCATAGCTTCATTGAATTACACAAGTCCCTTCGCCACGACAAGGCAGTAATCCATGAAGGGGAGCTAATTACTAGGACTCAACTATCTCTCTCAGAACATTTTTTATTGAAAAGTTTTACAAAATTTAATAATAAACCCCCCTCCCCATCATCCCTCCCCCTTCCCTCCCCCACCAGACTTCCCAAAGCAGAATACAGGGTATTATATATAACAATCTTATGCAAACATATGCTAAATATCTATTAAAACATTAACAAACCTTCCACTCTTTAACTCCCTTATAACAAAACTAAAATTATTATGATAACACATCTATAATTATTAAAAATTATTCATAACTCTCTCAGAACATTGAGTAACCAATAATAGGTTTTGCTCTTTATAAAGTAAATGTGTAAATTCAGTTAGAGTTTTTTGTTTTTGTTTTCAAAGTAACATGCTAGTTATTGAATTGTTGAGAAATTTTGCAGATAGCTCACAAATTCACCCACCTAATACTTATTTATTAAACTTTTCTCAACCATACTGGGGATGTGGGGAAGATGAAGAACTGGAAAAAAGTAGCTTAAAAAGTCATTAACAGTGATAAAAGAGTAGTAAGGGTGAAACATATCAGTCATACCCTTAATGTCTCAGAGCTTCTGCTCCAGAGTTATACATGTGGCTTGTGAGACACTGAAGGTTTCACAACTTTTGCCCAGGGCCATATGTAGCTATTGGATGTGATTTCAGAGTTAACATTGCTGTTAAAGTGTAATTTTTAATATGCCACAAAGGGTGAATGATTAAATTCATGCAGTGTCATAATTAACTGAATGTAATGACATTTGGATTGAATTAAATATACATCTTAAATAAATCAAATTTAATTTTTGTCTAGTCTTGCCTATATTTTGGAAAGCAATACAATGCAAGAAGAAATTTCAGTCTGTGAGTGCAGAATGGTACAAATAAACTGCTCTAGGATTTTTCTGAGGCCAACAGCTATAACAACACAACCTGAAGCAGTAATTTAAATTCTGCTTCCAAGAGTAAGAAATCCATAGGATGAAAAATGATCAGCTATCGTAAGTTTCATCAAAGTCTTAATATTTGTAGGTCTCTGAATAAAGTCTGAATTATATATTACAGTATCCCACTGTTGCAAAAATATTAGGTATTACATGGTATCACCTTCCTTAGGCAACAAAATAATTACTGGAATAAATCTTCACTGTGCTACTGAAACAAACGTCTATAAATAATAAGCTGTTTTCCAAAACCTGCCTTCTCCAAAATGGCAAATGAGATGACTTGAAATTTAAATAATGAAAACACTACTTAAAAGAGAAGTTTCTTTTAGATATTATGCTCATATGTGAAAAGGAGAATTGGGTTTTCTTGTGTGTATGCGTGTATCCATGTCCATGCATCCGTGTGTCTTTGAGTCAGTCGTCACTGAAGCAAATACTAGTCATGTAAAAAGTGAGTTGATTTTGAGCACTTACATCCCTGCCATGCTAAATGAAAAGCAGGTGCAATCATCCTCTTTGAATGTATAGCTTTATATTGTCACCAATGTGCTTTTTTTCAACTTAAAGCTGATCTGATCTTGTTCATGTAGAAAGATCACAGAGCACTACTTCAGTTAAGATTTTAATTAAGGTAAAATGCTCAAATGAAGCTTTGCAGCAGTTACTCAATTTTTCTCCAAAATCTATTGTTCTGAGCTTTTCCAGGACCAGCAAAATTTGTGTATTGATTCATTTGTGACCCTGTAAATGAGTATAACTGGAGCTTAAATATAAAGAAATATAAAGAAAATTTAGGAAGAAAGATACTCACTTGGGCCTCACTGGTTCAATCTGTCCCTGACATCAGATTGGTAGCACACAAACAAATTTGAAATAACATTCAAATGAACAGCATAGATACAATTCAGAGGAGAGATTTGGTAGACCAAAGCAAAATAAAGCCCACTAAGAAAAAAATTGTCCTTCCATTTATCCATTCAATATATTTCAACATAACTCATCTTTTTTCTGTATTAGATTTATGACTGTATGATACATTAGCTCATTATCAGAGATCAATGAAACAAGCCAAACCATGATATCAATTTATTGTTATAGTTATTGTTGCTGCTGTTATTATTCCTTTTATTACATGTCAATCTCATCTATTTTCTTATGAACAAAGGGTAATGTACCTGATTTTCTTTTATCTTTGTAAACATGTCTTAGTAGATTTATCTAAGTGCTAAAGACTGCCAGATTGTATGCTTCATTGTTCACTGAAGATTTGAGTCTGAATTTCTCAAGTCTTTATTAGACACTCAGAAGGAATGGGAGGGAAAAAGAGGTGGTATCTAGAACTCCTGTGAGCTAACTTATTCTTAGCTTTCATTTGTTGTTGCTGCCATTATTTCTTTGATACCTGTGTTGGATAAGGAATGAGTGCATAGACGTTTCTAGCAATACTGAATTTATGCTAGGTGGTATTTACTGAACTGTTGATTCTGTCTATGATTTGACATTTTTTTAAAGTTATACTAAATATAGTATTGCATTTCAGCAATCTGACCATTCAGCAGTTCCAGCATTTGAGAAATATTGTTATAAAGAGTGAGAAATTTAGGGATGGGTAAATTATTGCCCCCAGGGCTATAGGCATGGGCTCTTCATGTAGGAAGCAATTCATCTAGATGAGGCACCATGCACATGTCGTGATACTGCTTTCATCCTTTGCTCTCTTCAGCCCATCCACAAGGGATGGATACTGCTGGTGCTGCATACATGCAAAACCCCTTCTGTCGTGTAGAGCAGGGGTTTCCAACCTTGGCAAATTTACAATTTGTGGACTTCAAGCTGGCTGAGGAATTCTGGGAGTCCACAAATCATAAAGTTGCCAAGGTTGGAGAACCCTGATGTAGAGGAATGCTGAAGCTGCTATTTATTCCCCACTCATTAGACCTGGGCCATCACAGCATTTCACAGGTTTGAATTTTACTGAAGTAAAATTTGTACCATTCTAAGAGGTAGCACCTGATTTTAGTTTCAAAACATCCATTTAAGACATTAGGTATTCATTACTAAACTTTAACAAAGCATTCATTACTTTTAATCTGAGTTCAATTTAAAAAAATACGGCAAAATATTTATAATCTTGCCCAATTTACAGCTCAGTCTAGAAGAATCAGTAGGTCACTCTGGCTACAAAGAAAAGACAATACAGCATGTCCCCTAGAGGTGAGAGCTCTAGGGGACATGCTGTACCCAGGATGGATGTTTCGGACTATTCCCCCCTGGTATAGGCTCTCCAACTGTCGTGAGAGGGCGTTGGTTGGCCTGTCCTGGGGTGGCACCCAGCTGAGTGGCAGTGGCTGGGTGGAGGCTCGGGACATCTATTTGCTCTCTGTTTGGTTCCTCCTTAAATCAACTGACTATGGACTGCCTATATCTGGACTGCTTTTATGCCTTGTTTTAGGTACTCCTCTACGGACTTGCTCGCCCTCAGGGGTGCTCACCCTTCCTGGAGGCGGCCCGCCTTTCCAGCCGAGTATAATCTCGAGGAAGGTCCCATTTATTGGGATCCTGAGAGATGGCCGGGCACGGTTATGGGCCTCCGACGTAAACCTAATAGGAGGTCCTTGATTTGTTTTTTGTCAAAAATTTTTTGGGGGTTAGGGAGGAGGGAGGGTTCTTTTCTTGGTTGTTTGGACGAGGGGGGCAGTCCAACTACCTTTGTTCAGGCTAGTGCTGAGGCTGATCGCGGAGCGGAGGAGCGGGGGTCGGCTGCTTCTGGGGCTCCAGGGCCAGTCGTGGGATTATCTATTCCCACGACGATAGGGAATGGCAGCAGGTGTAGGAACAGAGGGCCGTATCGGTCTCAGGGAAGGCCTCTCCGCTGCTTACAAGCGGTGAGGCACTCCGACCCTCTGGTTCCGCCCCGAGGTCCCGGGAGTGAGGATGTGCAGCCTCCTGAGCTCCGGCTGGTGTATTTGAATGCCAGGTCGGTCGTTAACAAGGCCCCTCTCGTCCGAGACTTGGTCGAGGGGGAGCAGGCTGACCTGGCTTGCATCACGGAGACCTGGTTGGGCCCAGAGGGCGGTGTTCCTCTGGTTGATCTTTGCCCACCAGGTTTCCGGGTGCTGCACCGGCCTCGGGCTCAGGGTAGGGGTGGGGGAGTGGCTGTTGTTATGAGGGAGACCTTGTGTCCGCGGGAGGCCACCGTTCCCCAGATAGTCGGGTGTGAGTCTCTCTTTTTGAGATGCGGCCCTGGTGCGCAGTTGGGCTTGCTGCTGGTGTACCTTTCGCCTAGTCACGCAGCAGCAGCCCTGCCTGAGCTGCTCGATGCCCTCTCTGGGCTGGTGGTTGAGTTCCCGAAACTTATAGTTTTGGGGGACTTCAACCTACCATCTCTGGGAGGATCATCTGAGTTGGCTCGGGAGTTCATGGCTTCCATGACGGCCATGGACCTGACGCAAGTAATTTCGGGACCGACTCATGAGGGAGGCCACACCCTTGACCTTGTTTTCTTGTCTGGACGGTGGTTAGATGATCTTGGGGGGGGCTCTCCAATTATCATGCCCCTGTCATGGACCGATCATCATCTCCTGCGGCTGGTCTTCCGTTTTGCCACCCCCCGCCGTGGGTGTTTGGAACCACTCAAATGGTACCGCCCCAGACGCTTAATGGATCCCCAGAGGTTCCAGGCGGCGCTGGGGTCCCCACCTGCCTCCCTTGCTCACAGCTCGGCCGAGGCCTTAGTGGAAGCCTGGGAAAGGACGGCCACTGAGGCCCTTGACCGAGTTGTACCCCTGCGGCCCCTGACCCGGTGCAGATCCCGTCGAGCTCCATGGTTCTCTGCGGAGCTCCGGGAGATGAAGCGTCGGAGACGGGGCCTAGAGAGCGGTTGGAGGTCCAGCCGATCCGAACCCGACCGATTGCGACTAAGAGCCTATATTAGGTCTTATCTCGCTGCAATTAGGGAGGCGAGGTCCAACCACTTCGCCACCCTTATTGCGTCCGCAGATAATCGCCCGGCTGCCCTGCTTAGGGTGACTCGCTCCCTCCTAAATCAGGAGGTGAGGGAGGATCCCTTGCAGGGACGTGCCGAGGAGTTTAACCAACATCTGTCGGACAAAATCGCTCGGATTCGAACCGGTCTGGACTCTGACTGGGCAGAGTCTGACGATCAGGACACGGGTGGTCTTGTCGATATCACCTGGGAGGAGTTTGATTCTGTGACTCCGGAGGAAGTGGACAGGATCATGGGGAGGCTGAGCACCACCACATGTTTACTGGACCCGTGCCCTTCCTGGCTGGTTTATGCAGCCCGGGAGAGGACACGCAGCTGGTTCCAGGCAGTTATATCGGCTTCTTTGAGTGAGGGTATCTTCCCCGCCGTCTTGAAGGAGGCGGTGGTGAGGCCTCTCCTCAAGAAGCCTGCCCTGGACCCGGCTGTATTGAACAACTTTCGTCCTGTCTCCAACCTTCGCTTTCTTGCGAAGGTTGTTGAGAGTGTGGTGGCGCATCAGCTCCCTCTGGTCCTGGATGAAGCGGATTATCTAGACCCGTACCAATCGGGTTTCAGGCCCGGGCACAGCACGGAGACGGCATTGGTCGCGCTGGTGAATGATCTCTGGAGGGCTCGGGACAGGGGGCATTCCTCTGTCCTAGTCCTATTAGACCTCTCGGCGGCTTTCGATACCATCGACCATGGTATCTTGCTGCGGCGTCTCAGGGGACTGGGAGTGGGAGGCACAGTTTTACAGTGGTTCTCCTCCTATCTCTTGGGACGTTCGCAGTCGGTGTTGGCAGGGGGGCAGAGGTCGACCGCGAGGTCTCTCATTTGTGGAGTTCCTCAGGGGTCGGTCCTCTCGCCTCTCCTGTTCAACATCTACATGAAGCCGCTGGGTGAGATCATTCGTGGCTTTGGAGTTGGGTATCATCAGTATGCTGATGATACCCAACTTTTCTTTTCGACCCCAAACCACCCCAGTGATGCCCTCAACGTGATGTCCCGTTGCCTGGAGGCGGTTCGGGTCTGGATGGGGAGGAACAGACTCCGGCTCAACCCCGACAAGACTGAGTGGCTTTGCATACCTTCATCCCGGGTTTATTCGGACATTCCACCTCTGGCTATGGGGGGTGAACTATTACCCCCCGTAGATAGGGCTCGCAACTTGGGGGTCCTCCTAGATTCACGGCTCACCTTGGAAGACCATATAGGAGCTGTGACTAGGGGGGCCTTCGCACAGGTTCGCCTGGTGCGTCAGTTGTGGCCCTATCTTAGCCGGGATGATCTATGCACGGTCACTCATGCGCTCGTGTCCTCTCGTCTGGACTACTGCAACGCTCTCTACATGGGGCTGCCCTTGAGGACCACCCGGAAGCTCCAACTGGTACAGAATGCAGCCGCGAGAGTGGTGTTGGGAGTCTCCCGATACTCCCACGTTACACCTCTGCTCCGTGAGCTGCATTGGTTGCCAGTTGTCTTCCGGGTGAGATTCAAGGTACTGGTAACGGTGTTCAAAGCCCTCCATGGCATGGGGCCGGAGTACCTCAGGGAACATCTGCTGCCGGCATCAAGCTCCCTGCGCCCTGTGCGTTCCCACAGAGAGGGCCTCCTCAGGGTGCCACCGATCAGAGAATGTCGATTGGTGGCCCCCAGGGGGAGATCCTTCTCTGTGGGCGCTCTGGAGCTGTGGAATCAGCTACCGGTAGAGCTCCGGATGGCGCCCGATCTTCGCTCCTTTCGTCGCGATCTTAAGACATTTCTTTTTGTACAAGCTGGCCTAGCCTGATGGGGATTGCTGGGGTTGTTTTATCTTTGGTCTTTTAATTTTTCTTGGGGTTTTTAGCGCTGTATTTCCATTGTTTTTAACTAGGGCAATTGTTTAATCTTTTTTTAATGTTTGTATTTGCTATTTTATTCTGCCCTGTGAACCGCCCTGAGTCCTCAGGGAGAAGGGCGGTATATAAATGTTATTAAATTAAAAATTAAATTAAATTAAATATATTACCACATAGAACATTATTTCTCCATAAGGGCACAATGGTTTATGACTGTATTTAGATTTTGAGTGTTGTGCAGTTCATTGACATAGAAGTAAGCAAGGTAAGACCAGGGAAAAATTTAGATTTGATTAAATTTCTTTCAGTTTGAAATTCCAGCTAAGTAGCAGCACCCATATTTTGGGGAGAGTCATGTATGGCCCTGGTACTACAGACGGCAAATCCTTTCACTGTTCCATACATAATATTTCATTTAACAACCTAATGAGGAATATCCCTTTGGGAATACAAAAAATCATTAAAATGCCTTTCCAGATTACATTTGCTAGGGTGGCATTTAATTCTAAAATTATGGGTATTAATTAAATGGATTTCAGTTGACAAAATTGTATGAGTCTGCTGGAGCTGTTATTCTATAATAACCTGTTATTCTATAATAACCTGCTCTCAACACATTGTCTGGCCAATTAAAAAGGATGGAGGGAGATTCCAGTTTCTTGAATTCACACAATAACAAATCAACAACTCCCAACCTATGAATTTGCATCTTAAATGAGAATAATGAAATTCAGTACAATATGAACTGAATCCCATTATCGCACCTTCTCTTACTTGAGACCTTCCAGAAGTGTTTGAATTTTAATATCTTAAAATTGCCTAGTCCAATCTTTTGTTCCATAGATGAACTGGAATTCAAGTCATGGGGAACTTGTATCCCATGGAAATTTGTTTAACTGCTATCACCAGATTTCAATAACCAGAGTATTTTGTTTCTGTCTGAATTAAGATCCAGCTTTTATCTTCATCCATCCTAAAACTGCCTCCAATCAATTATTTAAATTGTTGCGATTGCTGGGAGCTTGGGAGATGGAAATACATGCCTGTTTTTACTGGAGATACTGCAATTCAGATCATCTACATTGATAAGTTCACCTTTATTTTAAATAGGAAGATTAACAAGGTGGCACATGATAGAATCTTACAGACATCTATAGGCCATACACCACAGAATAGAACAGACTCACCAAGTATTACATTTTGAAACTGAAACCACAAGGTAAGATTAGAAGTACCATTATATTATTATTCCCATAACAAAAACTTCCAGGCAGCCAATCCGGTTAATGGAATAAAGACAGCTTGAACATCCAGGACATAGTTTTACATTCCATTCTCCATGCTAAACAAGCTTTCACTAAACAAGCCTAAAGTAATTCCCATTTGGTATAGTGGTTAAGGCATCAGGCAAGAAACTGGAAGGCTGTGAGTTCTAGTCCTTCCGTAGGCACAAAGACAGCTGGGTGACTTTGGGTCAGTCTTTCAGCCCTAGGAAGAAGGCAGTAGTAAACCACTTGTAAAAAACCTTGCAAAGAAAAACACCAGAGTTAGTCTAGACCAGGGGTAGGCAACCTTGGCTCTTTTATGACTCGTGGACTTCAACTCCCAGAATTCCTGAGTCAGCTGAAGTCCACGAGTCATAAAAGAGTTGAAGACCACAAGTCATAAAAGAGCCAAGGTTGCCTACCCCTGGTCTAGACAGTTTCCAGGCATCAACACTGAAGGCACCAAAAACAAAACAAAATTCTTCCCTTAAAACAAACAAGGTAGGTTTAAACCACAGGTCTGCAACCCGCGGCTCCGGAGCCGCATGCGGCTCTTTCAACCGTCTCCTGTGGCTCCCAGTCCTCTGCCATGTGCAGTTCAAAAAAAAAAGTGGGACTAAAAAAGTTGAACCAATCAATTCAAATTATGCAGGGTAGGTGCATATCTCGCCTTGGCTCCACTCTTCAGTCAAGCCCTGTTCTGCGCATGCGCGCATGTACACACATGTGCACACATTTTTTGCGGCTCCCAGTTTTTCCTTTTGTGAGGGAACTGGTTCCGAGTGGCTCTTTCACTGTTTCAGGTTGCTGACCCCTGGTTTAAACCATAATTTAGAATTCCATCCAGTAATTATTTTTTCTTGAAAAGGGAGAAGAGAAATGAATGAATGACTGAATGAAGTCTTTATATCTATTTAAATCAAAAATTCCTGAGGAAATGCATAGAACTGTAATTATGTACATACCAGTAAGGGCTAAGTGCTATAGTTCCATGGGCAGCCTTCTGTTAATAAAACATTGCTTGATTCACCCAAATCGGGGTAGAGGTAGGTAGCAAGGGAAGTCAAGTCCCATGGAGTTGGACAAACTGAGCTGCAAAAATCTGGGAAATCACTTAAGAAGCAATTTTCTGTATCTCATTGCTACCATTACAGCCATTACTGTTGATTTTATATAATACAGTAATATTCCCCACCCCCATCAGTAAATGTTGGGAACATATGAACAATATAAAACAGCTGTCTAACAATTACTCCTGTTAATGCAAGTCTTCCAGATTCATAAGGTGGAGCTTATGGAGTTTATATGAAGCTTCAGATGATAAAAAAATATTCAACTTTCTAAATACATGTTTTCATTTAAAAAAAAGAGCCCACAAACTCACCTTGTATCACCAGCATATTTCTCTCTATGTACTTTGCTTGCCATCCCATTAAAAATTGCTTTCAATCTCCCAATGGAGAAACCCACCATTTAAGAACCCCTATGCAGAGGAACTAATGAATTTCAGACGGCCTAGGACTCTACAGATAAATAGCTATGAAGTTTAAACTGATTGTCTTTCCAATTAACAGGGAAAATGTTTTCCTTGAATTGATTTGGAAAAAAAATATTTCCACCATCTACCTACAGTAGTTTTGTTTCTTACTCCTTTTTAATATTACTTTAATCTTATTTTCAACAGGATTTCCATATATAGTGACAGATGACAGTATTGACAGGAATTTGCAGTACATACAAAACAACTCTGCCTCCCTTTCAGTTGGAACCATTTCTTGTATATATTTCCAAAGAAATTCAAATTTAAACACATTTATCTGAAATTGTTCACAACTGCTTCTTTATTTTAGTGATGGCTCCCAGCTAACAGATCCAGCAGTGACTGCATTATCAAAACACAGAACAAAGTAATTTTGCTAACTCTGTCTCCTATTTTCCCTATACCTCCTCCAATAAAAAGGCAAAGGTTCTCTCTATTCTTTGGAAATGATTGGGGTGGTGGGACACTTGCAGGATGCTGCAAAGGAAAAGAGGGACACAGTAAAAATGACTGTCTCATTCTGCCAGCAAATCTCTTTCAGGTCAAATGTCTGCCATAGAAGATAGTTCCTACCTTCTTTATGTCTTGCTTTATCTAGTAATATTTTGTCAATGGAAAGAAATAAAGACAGTTGTAATGGAAAAAGACTTAGATCAGCACTTGATAGAAGCCTAGATATACATGGTCACAGTGGCCAATGAGAGAACAATGAAAGCTATATTCCACTTCTAGCAACTTGGAAATATTATGAAAACAACAATACCTTGTGGCTATTGATAATGTTTTCATCCTTTGATCAATTCAGTGAATTTTCTTAAGCTGTTGTGTTGTTTAGTGGCTGTCATCAAATCACATTCAGAATATCTCCTTTTGCCTCTCTTGAATCTCCTTTGAATCACTCAGTGATCCAAATTCTACTCTTAGAAGAAAAGTAACATTATTTTCTTTTACCAGAAGAAAAACTTCTTACTTTCCATTTATCTCACTCATCCTTTCACTAAAGAAAATAGTTCCAAATACTGCAATTTCTCTTCAGGTAATAGCTCCAATTTTCTGATTGCCTCAATTGCCTTTTTCCTGATCTATATGTTTTCTAAATTTCCACAACCCAAACTGTACATAAGAGGACAAGCATGCTATATTTTGTACAAGGGCAAAATACTTTTATTTTTCAAAAATAAAAGGGTTTCATAATAAATAGAAAATGAGTATAAAAAGAACTGAACTGTTTTGCAGCTGCCACACAGTAATCAGCATTCTCTTTGAGCTACTAGTAAATCTTCCCTATGAAGATGCCATCAATTTATAAGTGAAGTTCTTCTTGTTTCCGCTGTCCATCTCTTTGTACAGCTTGTGCTATTTTAATGTCCATTGACCTCATTTGAAATAATTTTTTTCATGATTTTCATATTTTTTTCTTTTTCTTTTTCCAGGCTGAATAATTTAGTGCTGTCTGCAAATCAGCCCCCTCCAGCTAACATAATTTATAAACAGATTTAAAAGCACCAATCCTAATGCTGAAATTCCAAGCATAGCTTCTCAAAATAAAAAAAATGATTTTAAGTCTACAAACAAATATAAAAACTCAAGACTGTACTCAGCTCTGGGAATTACAGCACAGTGAAACTATAAGACAGTTCTATATTGGAAGCATACTTCCAATTTATTATTATAGAATTGTTTCATTCATATAGATTTGTACTTTGCATTTGTTTTTTAAATTCTTTCATTTTATGTAGCTCCTAAATATATATTGATTCTTCATAGTAGACCCAGGAAATACTGCAGAAGTACTTTATATGATTTGATTAAAATGGGTTAAAATTAGCCTCCAGCTATGATCAATTATTTTTCACTGATTTCTACACTAGGCTTTCTAGCTTAAACAAGTCTTCTGTATAATATGAATTTCATAAAAATCAGGGGATACTACTACTAAAAAACAAGGATTGCCAATTTTCAGTGTGGTTTCTCAGAGTCTTAAAGGACAACCATATGAAATCAACTATTTCAAAAAGTCAAGCTGTGAGTGACAAAAACATGAATTTTGCTTCTACCTTTTATCTGTAATGGATAAAAACATCCTTAATAGTTTGCATTTTCTATATCTCCTTATTTATCTCCTTATTTCTAACCTTGTTTCGAAAGAGATCATCTAAAATAGAAGCTCTGGATATATCTGAACCAACTTTTTTATTTTTAAGCTAGTTGAAAATAAAATGAATTATTATAGCTGCGTGATTGACCTTTTTGCTACAAAAAAACAATTCTTGCAGCAAGTATTTCCATATACCATAGCATAACAATGGTGTCAACCTGAAGAAAAATTATATTTATACATATAATTCAAAGACTTTTTCTTTCCACAGTCTTTTTTCTCAACCATCCTTTACTAATGGATACCCCACAGCCAGCTGGCTCTATACTCAGTGTTATTCATCTTCTTTATAAATGATCTAGGTCTAGGAGGTAGAGTGGAAGGATGTTTATCAAATTTAAAAATGAAACCAAACTTGTAACTAGTACCTCAAAGCACAGATTCTGAAACTCTGTGGTACTATCATCTTTCAAAATGATAAAACTGGGCAACAAGCCCCCACAAATGAAAATGTTTCATTGGTAAGTAATGAATTAATTATTTTAATAATTATTTCTTTCCATTTAATAACATTATTGGAAATAATCAAACATAAAAATATAAAACACAATAAATTTTAACTCAGGTTTTTAATAGGAAGGATAACCTGGTTTATATTTGCATAATTCTGAAATCTGGGTTTCATTTTGAAGACAGCTACTTTTATTCACCAAAATCAGGGGAAAAGAGATAGGGTGTTTCTTAGTTTTCAACCAGCTTCTCTTAAACTGCTGTTAAAATAATGTTGCAGGCTGTAAGTCAATTTTCTCATTCTACACTCTTTTTTTCCCCTCTAAGTCTAAGCATAGGCGCACTGAGATAATAATAACAACTTAATCTCCTTCCTTCCACTTTCTTACAGTTTTCTCCTTTCCCTCTATTGTAATTCCCTCTACAGAGTGATGGTCAGCTTTACATACAAATTGTGGACTCTCCAAGCATGATGACTTTTATTTGAAAGGCAAGTGGAATGTTTGCCTTTTAAAAAGCAAAAAACCAAAACAAAACTCCGAGTCAAGCTTTATACAGAGCTCTGGTGATGAATCTCATTGTTTGGCATTCAGCATATTTTTGCATCAGCCTGCTAAATCTGCTCAGAAAGTGTGCATAAAGAAGTCACTTCTTTATCAATTTTCAGTGATCCAATAGTATTTGAGATCCACAGTTTATAAAGCCTGTTTTAAAGGACAAATTGAAATTACATTAAAGGTGATGTTGAATATTGAACCATATGCAACACAATGTTCAGCTGTGAGAAGTGTAAGTAAGACCTTGCATCTGGATAAGACACACTAGTACAGAGTTGGAGAAGCTTGACTTGTAAGAAGAATCTAGGTGTACTAGTAGACCAGCACTGAATTTTCTTATTATATGTCAAGTACTAAAATAATCTACATTAAAGAAAAGTGGATTATCTCTCCTTAAAGATTTTTAAACAGTGGTCAGATGGCCTTTTATTGGCTATAGTCAGGACCAATAAAGTCATTAAGATCAGGAATGGGACTAAATTACATTATCCCCTTCAACTCATGTATTCTGTGATTTTATTATTTTTAATGTGTTGATATGATAGCAATCAAATCAAGTTAAAACAGCTTCTTTGCAACAGCTTTCTTGTTGATTCTTATAGAAAAAATTATATGTTATTCTTTAAAAACGAGTAGAGAAAACAAACAAACTGCTCAGTTTCTGGAGTTCTTTGGGTGAAAACCTGGAGGGATAACAGTAAAATAAAAGGTTTGTGCAGAACAAAATAAATCCTTGGGTACTCTCAACTGCTGAAAGTGTTTGTACACCACAGGGCAACACCTGTGCAGAGGAATTTTCTAGTTATTAGACAAGCTGGAAGAGACTATTGGAGTGATAGTATATTCACTGCTGTACAAGATGAACTGTATTGTCTTTGTGGTGCCTCTGTCCCATTGAGGCAAATTGCAGCCACCTCATACATCTCAATAAATTTGGCAAATTAAATTTGAAGATAAAAGCTATCATAAACACACAATAAAACCAGAGTGGCAGCAGAAAAAAAGTGTATGAGGGAAAGACCTAAAAACAGTTTTGGAAATACAAAAAAAATAAATAAAGAAAAGTTGTCAGCCAGCACCAAAATGGTTAGAAAATACTTCATAGCTGAAATAGCTTTGTTGTTGAAAAGGCTCTCTTCTTGGTAGCCATCTGCCCTGCCTCATCTCAATAGGCAGTGATGTAACTCCATGATGAGGCAAATTTTCACACTCAGATATGTCATAAAAGAGGACTAATCTGGCTCTAATCCTCATTATATCAAGCTTATACCAGATGTTCCTACTGAAAATTGATTGGACTCTGTGTAAAGGGCAAAACACTAGAATAATTTGATTCTTCTAGTGATCCTTAGCTTAGATCCATTTTGTTGCTATATTTTGGCTAGCTGACATTTGAGGGTCATTTTAAAAGATGAATTGCTTCTTTGTCCTCCCCAAATAGAATAAAAGGGGTAATTCAGAAACTCTATTTAAGAAGTATTTAAGATCCTACCAATTGTGAAACAACAAAACAGAATCAAAAAGTAACGCCCTTAAACTGGAAATTAAATTAATGTTGGAAATGATTGTTGCTGGTTTAGGATTTATTGAAGCATTACAGAAGGCTCTTCCCATAAAGATAATAAAGCACTAAATGAACTGTTGTGTTAAAACTCAGAATTACCTTTCCAGCCAATCTTGGATAAACAATTTGTCAACAGTATAAAAAATACAGTGTAGAAACAATCTGGTTGGTAATACAATTACTGTATAAAATCAACATTCAACAGAGTGAAACATGACTTTGTACATAATGTATGAAATTAGTTTGATATTAACTGTTTAATATCAGTAGGCATTAAGGAAACTGAGCCATAGCATATATAATTAAGAAAAGCAGCAATAGCACTAGACTCTTTGTCAGACTGAAAAATTGGTCAGCAATCGTCAGGCCATCTAAAGTTGTGGCCCTCTGCCTGAAGCCTTTGGATTATTGATTACAGGTAGTCCTCAATTTACAACCATTCGTTTACTGATCATTTCAAGTTACAATGACAATGAAAAAAGTGACTTATGACTGTTTTTCACACTTACAATTGTTGCAGCATCCCCATGGTCACATGATCAAAATTTGGAAGCTTGGCAACTGGCACATATTTACGGTATCACAGTTGCAGTGTCCCAGGGTCATGTGGTCACCTTTTGCAACCCTCTGACAAGCAAAGTCAATGGGGTAAGCCAGATTCACTTAACGACTATGTTACTATAGTTAACTTAATAACTGCAGTGATTTACTTAACAAATGTGACAAGAAAGGTTGTAAAATGAGGCAAACACTTAACTGTCTTACTTAGCAGTGGAAATTTGGCGCTCAGTTGTGGTTGTAGGTTGAGAAATATATTGATGTTTCTGTACATACTTCTGTCAATTCAGTAAAGAAGTTAGATTAAATCTAAACTTGTAGGATCTCATAAGACAGAATTCTGCTTCAGTTACATAGGTGGTTACAATTACATCAAAATCCATTTACTATTTTGGAGTATTTGTATTGTTAGAGGAAAAGAAATAGAGACAGAAGAAACAAAATAGTGGAGCATGATAATACAACAAAGAATTCTGAATTTGTATTACCATATTACTTTCCTATAATTTGATTCTAAAGCGTGCTAGCTGAGTGTTATATAGACCATATTCACACTGTCAATCAAAACCAACAAACCAGAGCCACAGATTAGAAAAGAATTTATATTGTGCAATCAGATGCTATACAGGTTTACCTCGAAACAACTGATTTCAGTGAAACATATTGCCAGATATATGTGAATAAAAACTACATTTCAACTATTAAAACCCATTTTTTCAGCACAAGAAATGTACAACCTATCAAAAACAGTACCTAAAAAAACAGATTAGAAACACAAGTTAAGATAGGCAAGAAAATGTAAGTGAGCACCTGTCCATCCTAGATGAATTCAAATCACCAAGACCAGATGGATTACAACCCAAAGTTCTGAAGGAATTGGCAGATGTGATCTCAGAACCACTGAACTATATTTTTCAAAGGTCCCGGAACTACCAAAGAAATGGAAAAGAGCTGATGTAGTTCCCATCTTCAAAAAAGGAAAAAAGAATAGATACAGGAAACTACAGACCTATCAGCCTGATCTTAATACCTGGGAAGATTCTGGAAAAGATAATTAAGCAACGAGTCAGTGAACATCTAAAGGCAAACAAGTCATTACAAAAAGCCAACATGTGTTGGCCAAAAACAGATCATGCCAGACAAATCTTGTTGCATTCTTTGACCAGGTGATAAAATTAGTGGACCAAAGGAATGCTGTGGATGTAATTTACTTGGACTTCAGTAAGGCATTTGATAAAGGAGACCACAACCTACTACTTGATAAGACAGAAAAATGTGGGTTAGACAGCATCACAACCAGATGGATTCATAGCTTGCTGACCGGCTGTACTCAGCATGTGGTCCTCAATGGAACTGCATCTACATGGAAGGAAGTGTGTGGTGGGGTGCCCCAAGGCTCTGTTCTGGGCCCAGTGCTCTTCAACATCCTCACCAATGAGGAAAATTAATTTGGATGAGGGGATAGATGGGGAACTCATCAAATTTGCAGATGACACCAAGCTGGCAGGAAAAGAGGCTTAAGATACAGAAGGATCTTGACAGACTTGAACATTGGGCATTATCTAACAAAATGAAATTCAATGGTGAAAAAAGTAAGGTTCTACATTTAGGCAAGAAAAATCAAATGCACAGGTACAGTAGATCATGGGTGTCAAACTCACCACATCACATGATGTGTCATGACTCTTTTTGCATTGCCGGCAATGGAGTGGGCATGGCTTCAGTATGATGAAACTGGCCCACAGGACAGCAGTTTGACATCCCTGGTATAGGTGGTACCATGCTTAGTAGTAGTAACTATGAGAGGGATCTCAGAGTCCTAATGGACTATCACTTAAATATGAGCCAGCAGTGTGTGCAGCTGCCAAACAAACCCAACATAGTCCTAGGCTGCATTAACAGAGGGATAGAATCAAGATCACATGAAGTGTGACTACCACTTTATAACATTTTGGTAAGGCTACACTTGGAATACTGCATCCACTTTTGGTCACCATGATGTAAAAAAGATGTTGAAACTCTAGAAAGAGTACAGAGAAGAGGCTAAAACATATGAAGAACGGTTCTGGAATTGGGTATGTCTAGTTTAATGAAGAGAACAACAAGGGATGACATGATAGCAGTGTTCCAATATTTCAGGGGTTGCCCCAAAGAAGAGGAAGTCAAGCTATTCTCCAGAGCACCCGAGGGCAGGGCAAGAAGCAATGGATGGAAACTAATCAAAGAGAGAAGCAGCCTAGAACTAAGGAGAAATTTCCTGACAGTTGGAACAATTAATCAGTGGAACAACCTGGCTCCAAAAGCTGTGAATGCTCCAACACTGAAAGTTTTTAAGAAGAGACTGGACAGCCATTTCTCTGAAATGGTATAGGATTTCCTGCTTCAGCAGGGGATATTTAATTTGGGGTATCTGTCTGCTTGATTTTCTATCTCAATAAATGTCTTCCCAATGACTTAATCTTTTACAGATTAAAAATTGGTCTTATTTTTATGGATTAAATTGCAAAAAAAATCTACCCTAAATCACAACCTTCCAAAAATTATCACTTTGTCACTACACATGTAGTCCAGAAGGTTCTGACAGTGGCATTTTTACAGATTAAATTGGAAAAAAGAACCCACAAACCACAACCTTCCAAAAATCATCACTTTGCCACCACGAGTTCTGGTAATTGCAAGATGTATCTAGGAGGGCCATATAGGGCCAATGACATGAAAGTTGTATGATTTATTTCTTCTTTAATGTAGGATGCTAATAAAAGATGATAAACTACCACATACACAATTGCTTCACTTCCCTATGTGTGGAGGTCAGACGTTAGTTTGTAAGAAAGACAAGACACAGAACTGATACAATCTACAGTAGAGGTTCTCATTATGATTTGTTCACCCAACATGTTAAATTGTGGTTTGTCAAACATAATTTACTGATTAATCCACATTTGCTGGGTTTGTATACCATAATACAGGGGTCTTCAAACTTGGCCCTTTTATGATGTGTGGACTTCAATTCCCAGAATTCCTCAGCTGGGCACGCTGGCTGAGGAATTTTGGGAGTTGAAGTCCACAAGTCATAAAAAAGCCAAGTTTGAAGAGCCCTGCCATAATCCCTCAACCATGGTTTGCAAACAACAAAGCTGAGTTTGACAACCTATTGCACCAAAAGCAAACAAATCGCAATGTGACATAATGGTGATTTGGGAAACCAACCTTTGTGCCACTCCTTTGTATATTCACAACATATCAAAGGCATATCTGGATCCTAATAAAGCAAAATAATTTATAACAGCATGAAGGCATTCCATTCTTGTTTTAAGACATTGTCCTGAACATAGTTATCTAATAGTCATACAAGATAATATGAAACAAAATTATGAAGTAGAGGTAAATATTATAATTAATTAGTCTGTCTCCATGGCAGAAAAGCAAAGATCAAGTTTTCACATTTCAGATAGTTCCACTCTAGATAAAAATAACTCAGTGTGAGCTAGTCCTGCAAAATAGATAATCTGTTCCTCACCTGCTTTATATATCACTCTTTTCAGGCATATTTAGGTAATAACACTCCAAAGAAATGATTAAATAGAAGCTGGACAAAAACCAAGAGATATCAAAAGGATTAGTTTGCAGAAGAAATAGATCAGATAGATGGTTGATTAGGTTGATGAGATTTATTGTTGATGAGATTTATTGTCAAGTGCAAAGAATCAGGATCATTCATAAGACTGCAGCATAATTAGATTTATTGAAGCCCATACAGAAGAATCTAGTTAACTGACAATCAGCACTAAACTGTCACTAGATAAGGGCCAACAGAATTCAAGGAGGGCTGAACTTGGATCTCTTGTGGCACTGCAAGGACCCTGAACTGATGATGCATTTTACTCCACCCTTTCTCAGCTTTGCCTGCTCTTCTCCTACGTTTGTTTTTTTTAATAAGGAAAGTAAAGGAATTACAACCTTTTAACCTGTATGGTTAGGAAACCAAACTGTTTTTTCAAGTCAATAATTAAAATTAAATGGTTTGCTGGATGAAAACAAAAGTCCCTCTATAGTCTTGTTTTATTAGTGTTTAAAATCAGATTCCTCTCAGAAACTACAATTTGTTTTTGAACAAAGCATTTCTTCACAGAACATCTAGATAAATTTTGGAATTCTCAACCACAAAATATAAAGATGGCTTAAATCCCCCAGAGGGCTTAAGAAAATTTAAAAACGTGTGAATATTATTGATGCCATTAGCCATGAAGGATATAAATTATCAGAGAAATACTCTTATTAATAACTATATGGGCAGGTTATCAGAAGGGCCCTGTTGTCTTTATGTTCTGCTTGGAAGCTTCTCATAGACTGTGACTCCAACCTTTTAAACCAAGAGCCATATTTGGAATGCTGACAGAATTATAAGTGTGCTCCCATACAACATTAATTTGCAAAACCATTGATGCCCTCTACAGCCTTGATTTGCCTGTCTTTTTCTTCTCTAGTGGACTGTAAATGCCTCTCACTTTGTTAGGCAATCAGTGGATCTATGTGGAAATCTTGCTGATGCTTGTGACTGGCACTTTACTTTGTAGCATGTCAATATCCCATTTTCTGAAAGATTAACAGGAATTTTTAATAAACAGTCTTAAAAAGCACTATATTAGAAAGTGTTTTGAGAAATACTGGAATCTGCAAATAGTTAGGATTCTAAGTTATAAAATTCTGGAATAGATCAATTTTTGGTATGTTTTGGTATGTTTTCAAATCTTCCTGTTTTCTTATATGCAGGTATTGCTGCCCAATCACACTGGAGGACTACTTCTAAACCTAGAGTGATTATAACCAATAGCTAGAGATACAGCTATTTTGTAGCTAGTGACTTACAGAGTCTAAATGTAATCATGAATATTGAGTCACATTTAATAATTAATGCTGGAGTTGGAAAATAGGTCTACAAGAGTTACTAATCACTGTATATCAGTATATAACAACTTAGCAAGGGAAGCCCTTTCTCAAGGTATAATGTTTATTGATGTAGAAAACAGGATGCTGAAACGCAGAGACCTTGACAAGAATTCATCTTATCTTGGCAAGATACATTTACTATTGTAGCTATGTTTAATGACCCAGAATTCCCAGCCAGTAAGAAAAAAAGTTTGGGAGAGCTACATTGGTACTAAGTCCTTCACAGTTTAAAAGAGGGCACCCCTTTTTTTTATAAACTATGACTGCCTGATCATCAACTTATTGTGCTTTGTACAGGAAGTAAAATATTTGCCTTACTTCTCTCCCCCATAATGTAGATTTCTGCAATGTATGGGGAAGAAAAATGCCAACTATTATACACTGTTTATGGGAGACTTATTGATTCTGAGATATTTTTTTGAGAAATAATTCAGAATAAAAAAGGAAACAGTGGACATATATTTGTGCTTCCTGTGGATTTGTCTCCCAAAATATGAGCAATCCATAACACTGTTAGATGGAATCATGTGAAGCAGGCTAAAAATGCAGAACTCTGGTAGTGTATCAGCAGTATTACAGATGGTGATAACAGGTTTCATGACAGCAGGAGGTAAAGAAATACTCTGTGAACTAAAGAAAAGACAGAGAAATGAGATGAAAACATGATCCACCAAAAAAATGTAAGCTGTCAAGAAACCTGTGTTATGTGGTGTCTATACAAAGTAATTAAATAGAATTAAGGGCAAGTTTAATAATCATACTAATATCAGTATATATAATATCAGTATATAATATATATAATATCAGTATATAATAAAGTATCAGTATATATAGTAATAATCCTATTACTATAGAGCTTAGTGTTCTTCATATGGCACTTAATATGGTTATAATAAAGAATAAAACATAGTTCGTGCATGTGAAAAAATCATCAATTAATAGATGTGATATTCCAACACCTACAGTATTATATACATAAACCTAGAGTAGTACAAAATTAGGACCAATCTCTATGAATGTATTATTTGGTCACTCAGAAGGATTAGGAATCACTTTGCAATGCTTTCTCCTAGTGGTATTTCTCCAATATTCTGTTTTGTCTCGTTGGCATGACTGTATCTTCCAACTGAAGTCACATATGCTTAAATCTAGTGACATAATTGGTGGGAATAATTTTAAAGCCTGATTGCACGAGTGGGAAAACCACCTTCTTCCTAAAGGAAGCCACACATCTTTTAAATGCCACTAAAGCACAGGTTGCTACAGAAAGGAGAACAATAAAAATAGAAGGGAGAAAAACATTCACTACCCCTGGAACCTGGAAAGGTGAATGTTTTTTAAAATGCAAGTGAACATGTTACATGCTGTTCCCCAAAGTTTCCTAAGGGAAAAATATTTGTAGGAAGGAGTTTGGCTTTTTAAAATCTATTTCCAAAATGTATATGTATATGCGTATAGAATTTTCAGGCAATTACATAACTATTTACAGATTTTGTTCCTTAGCAAATGCATGTTCACATTCAGTCAACATACTGAAAACAAACACAAGAGCAATTGGAGCCACAAACCAATTTACTATCACTGGAAAATATGATATTTCTTGTACTTCATCCACACTTATAAATCTATGCATAGAAGTGCCATGTGCTTAATTTTAAATATAGCAATTTTTGGATTGTATTTATTAGCTTCATGCATTAAGCTCACACTATGTCATTAGTGCCTCATACATAAAAGGCTCCAAAGCAGATTCATTTTATAGTCTTGATTTCCAAGGGTCTGGCTTTTAAGGCCACATACTTTATTAAAGGTTGTATCCATGCATGACGTCTTTTGATGTTGGAGGTAGAACATGTATCATGTTGCCAAGAAGGAAATGTTATTATATGATCTAGGAAGAAGTGCTGGCTCAGTGGGTTAGGACACTGAGTGTCAGAATCCATTTATATCACATTTCATAAATGTATAGGTAGAACAATGTGCTTATTCTGGGGATTTTGCCATCTCTCCGAAGGTGGGGGGGAGAGGATGGTTACTTAAGGCGATCTTCAAACAACAGGCAACATTTGAACTGAGGGAGGGAGGGGGAGAGACAGATCTGGATTGCATCTTCATTTACAACTAAAAAGGAAGGCAATAACCATAAAACCAAGGAGAGCTCCCTTTCCCATGGAGGGGCCTGACACCTAAGCAAATGATGAGAGCCTGACCAAATGGATGAGGGGAGGGGCTGAAATGGGAATGCTTTATATAGGATTTAAATGTAACTTTGTTAGATTCCGTCTTGTATTGCAACAATCGATTCCATCCTAGTAAACATTTTCCTTTTGGACTAATCTTAAATCCAAGAGTTCTTATTTCCTAAGATGTGGATTGAGGTGGGTCCTGACACTGAGCTTGTCGATCAGAAGGTCGGCAGTTTGGCGGGTTGAATCCTGAGTGCCACGTAGTAGAGTGAGCGCCTGTTACTCGTCCCAGCTTCTGCCAACCTAGCAGTTCGAAAGCACGTAAAAATGCAAGTAGAAAAATAGGGACCACTACGGTCCCTCTGGCGTCTAGTCATGCCGGCCACATGACCACGGAGACGTCCTCGGACAAACGCTGGCTCTTCGGCTGTGAAACGGAGATGAGCACCGGCCCCTAGAGTTGGAAACAACTAGCACGCATGTGCGGGGGAAACTTTACTTTACTTTACCTTATGTCATTAGTGCCTCATACATAAAAGGCTCCAAAGCAGATTCATTTTATAGTCTTGATTTCCAAGGGTCTGGCTTTTAAGGCCACATACTTTATTAAAGGTTGTATCCATGCATGACGTCTTTTGATGTTGGAGGTAGAACATGTATCATGTTGCCAAGAAGGAAATGTTATTATATGATCTAGCTCACGGTTATTACTGGAAATGCTGCTTTATAAAACACACGGCAGGTCTTCATTCCTAAAAGTAGAAAAGCTATTGTAGATTCATCCATGAAAGTACCACAGGGTCTTAGATGTGTCATTACAATCTTACATCTGTTCTATGTGTTGTTGGTTTCAGTCACAGTGAACTGATTATGGATTTGAGACTAAAACTGCTTTTCGTAATAGTTCTGTCACGATCTGAATTTTCAAGCTTTCAGAAACATCCACTGCTGTTGAGAAACTAGTAATTAAGTGCCAAGAATGGGAATCCAGCTGCAGCATAGCTTTTGGAAGAAAACAAGTTTCAAAATATTGGCAGTTTTCCACAGGGTATTAAAAAAACAACCCCTACACTTTCATATGACAATATAATAAATACACCCAGTTTTAGAAGATGCAATCATGTCTTGATCCCAACAGAAATTATAGAAAAAATGTCCCATTGACTTTGTGAAGTTGAGGGGCATCTGCAGCAAGGTAATTTTGCACAAATGATGAAATTTGTTATGTGATGTCATGATACATGTGACATCTCAATGCAAGTAGAAAAGAAATTTGCATCAGGACTGTAATTATTGACATTTGTCCTCCCCCCCCCCCAGACACTATAAAGGGTTTCTTGCAGCTACTATGTGTCTTTTTGCACTATGGTTAGGCAGCATTCATATTGCACAAGAAATAGCATATATTGTATTTAATAGATTTATAAAGGAACACTGAAGAATTATACATTCAAACAATTCTATTATAGTACCGGTAAATAAACATATTTTATGTAAATATGAACAACTATTTGGCCTTTTGCTTGATTTTTGTGTTTCTCATCTTGAAGCCATAATGGTTTGCCATTGCCAGCTTCCTAGGGCTGAGAGGAATGACCTGTCCAAGGTCACCCAGTTGATTTCATGCCTAAGGCAGAACTAGAGCTCAGAGTCTCCTGATTTCTAGCCTGGTGTCTTAACCACTAGACCAAACTGGCTGTCTCCTTTATAAAACACAAATTTTGCCTACTGTACATGAAAACACCTTATAGTAGCTTGGCCTTATTCATATTTATTTGGAAATAAAACGTGTAAGCATGGTTTCAGTTTCCCAACCCTACATAGGCACACTTATTAGGACAGAAAATCTAATGTCAGTTTATGTTTATAATATTTTTGGAAGGAATCCCCACCAAAGGACCGCTGTAAAACCAACTGAATTCAGTGAAATCAAATACACTTAACGGTATTTGGAGAAACTACAACATTGCCAGAAATCTATTGCAAAGAGACCATGTTTTGGGAGAATGTTTTCCGGAGAAAGGTCCAAAATGAAAAGTTTTGCTATTGCACCCTCATCTGTATTTGTTGATCACATTTATGTACCAATTTTCTCCAAGAAGGTAATAGTAGTGTTCTTTCCCCCTTTCATTTCATCAACACCACAACCTCCTGAAGATCAGGATCAGGAGAAATCACGATTGGCGCTCTGAGAACCCAACTAGCTTTCCCGAACCTTTTTAAACTTTGCGATCCCAAACGGGTTCGCGGTTCTTGTCCTCGCCAATAGTAGAGTCAGTGCCAACACACAAACACAGGGCGAGAGGAGGAGTGGGAGAGGAAGGGAGAGAGAGAGAGAGGCTTATGGGGCCAGCAACGAAAGGCGCTTGAAAGGTTCCTCCTCCAGGTTGGGTCGGAGGAGGAGGAGGAAGAGGAGGAGGAGGAGGAGCAGCAGCGAAGGGCAGGGCTGGAAGAAAGAGGCGTACTAAAGCTGGCGAAGGTGCGATGCCAGGAGACTTCGTGGCGCCCCGGCTTGCCTCTCTTTTCCATTTTTTTCTCCCGTCCTCCCTCCCAGCTCTCATCCGCCGCAGAAAATGACGACGGCCGCGGATTCGAGCCTCAAGGTCTCTCCGAGGTAAGGTCTGGGGCTTCGCTCGTCTTTCCCCCGTCCTTCTCTTTGCAGCGTTTTCCTTCGCGGGATTCTCCTTTATCCCCACCGCAGGACTGGGCGCCGCGAAGGCTTCCGTGGACGGGACGCCGGGCTCCAAGGCAGGTGACCGTTCCTCCCGCGAGAAGCTTGGCCGAGGGGAGCGAGGAAGCGGGGATTGTTTTCATTTCATATTATTATTATTATTATTATTATTATTATTATTATTATTATTATTATTATTATTATTATTATTATTATTATTATTATTATTATTATTATTATTATTATTATTATTATTATTATTATTATTATTTAAAAAGCTCCCTAGCCGAAGGGCTGAGGAGCCTCGCTTGCCCCGTCCTTTGAACCAAAGGAGCGGTTTGTCCCGATGTGCCTGAATACTAGCAAAGAAGGCGGCGACTTCTCGCGGGACAGCCCCACGAGCTGTGAGTGTTCTTGTCCACATCGCTGTAGTCAGCTTAAGTTGGATGGTGGTGGTGGTGGTGGTGGTGTGTGTGTGTGGGGGGGGAGGCGGATCCTATTATCTACTTGATTTAAAACGACCGCTTATAGATACCAACCTTTTTTTTTCTTCGTCCCTCGTCCCAGCAAATCGAGGACGGCCCTACAACGAGGCTAAACTATAGAATGGAATTCTTAAGAATCTTTTCCCCTCTAGACTGAGAAAGCATCGCTTTCGGGTTGGCCCGAACGCGCCTCCTCCCGCGACACCAAATGAACTGCCTCCCATCATAAGCAGGGTCCATTAATAACCGATCACGTTGGCTTAAATGAAAGGGCAGGTGGAAAGAAAGGAAGTGGTGGGGGAGGTTTGGCTTTTCACGGGACTGGTGTAAACGTGACTCTTAGCTGCAGGGCAGGTGGAAATTGAGACGTGCGGATCGGCTAAAGTGAAGCAAAGCTACAGGATGATGGTACATGTCGTGCATGGTGCGGGCATGTAGCAGCCCCGACCCCCTTAAAAGAGCAGTTTGAAAAATGATTCTTGCTTTGCCCAAATGCCATCAGAGGATTCTGTTAATGGCTTTGTGGCAAAAAAAAAAAATCTTCCAGCAAGGTTGTATTTGGGAATGGGGGTTGTCTTCCCCCCCCCATCATATAATTTCAGAATATTCTAATGAGAGAAAATGCTGTGTTACAAAAACATATATGTAAATATGTATCCACTGTAAATTTAAGCAGGCAGGACGGAGAATGTGTTTCTTTTTTCTTTAGCATGGCTTATCAGATTTTTCTTATGGGTTGCAAGTCTAAAATACAAGCTAGTGAAAATTGAAGATTTGGAATTTCCAGAATGGACTTGCTTTATCATGACCATCATTTCATTACACATATGTGTACGAGAGATATACATAGTGTCTGTTTTAATATAAAGCACTGTGTTTGTTTAAATTCAGTTGTGTTAAGTTTGCAGTAACAGAAGCCACAGCAGAAAATGTTTTCCCCAGTGCCTAAAGATTACTTGGAGTTTCATATGGCTCATGAAAAATGAAGGAAGTAGATTAAATGCTTAATGTCAAGATTACAGAATGTGTTATTAAAAAAAATCATGAACCATGACATTCTTTGTGTTTAATGTTATCATGCTTTTGTTGCATGCTACAAACGTGTATATTTTATGGCTGCCCTACATCCATTGCTCCCTGACCTAAATAACATGGATTGCTTCAAAAAGCAATAATAACTTTATGATCAGATCCTTTAGCTAATGAGTTTTCACTTTATTCCCTTGAGCAGATGCAGTTCATCAAGTAAATATAAAAAAATAATTATAGATCATTAATGGTGTCTTAGTGGAATAGTTAAAAATAAATATCCAGACATCTTCAAGCTAGTTCAGTCTTAATGGACAGCATCTGTCTCATTCATACATAAGCCAGAAAACAGAGTGCAAGCATAGATGTCTTTAACCATCTATGTGCTAGAAAACAATCATCATGTTTGAACAGCAGAGGGTGCAAAATTGAGCCCTGTTGTCTTATTAGAAAAAACTAATTAGGGAACACATTAAATATGTTTATTATATACTTTTCAATGTGATTTCCTTTTTAGATTTGGTAAAATAATAAAGCACAACAAAGCAATTAACAGATTATAGTAATGAATAATCATTCAGATTTCCTTTAATAAATATAGCTCATTAAAGAAGATTAAAATTAGCTTTAGCATCAATGTTCATAAAGACATAAAACTGATAAATCATGAAATGCCCAGAAGAATCATGCAAAGGCTGTGCTTCATGATTTGAGAGATGCTATTAATTTTTTTATGGTTATAATATAAATCCTTATTCTAGTCTGAAATATTTTGCAGTGGCAGACAAACTGGTGCCCTCTAGATATTTTGAACTTCAGCTACAATCAATTACCCACTGTAGATGTTTGCCTGTTTTATGCCTATACTTATTTTAATGTATATATCTATCTTGTTCCTCATAGTTTTAGCATGTGCACTGTGCATAAAAATAAAATGACATGTAACATATTAATATTTCTCAATAACAATGCTTAAGATTATCTTCTAAACTAAAGATCAAGTGCCCAAGAATATAACCTTCCTTTATACTTTCAGTAACTGCAAACATGAAAAGAAGCTGAGGACATCTGGTTTTTCTTTCCACTTCACTTCATCTCCACAGAGATGAAGACAACATAATTGTTCTTATTTAACTGTTGCTACAATAATTCATTCTATTAGAAAACTTGATTGTCTGTGGTTTCCAATAGAAATATAATCATATTTGAACAAAGTTCAGTTCTTCTTCATTTTTTTATCAACCCACGAAGGTCAAGGATGGAACAAGCAAAGCTGATCCTGTCCATTCTTAGAATTATTGAATGCCCAAATTGTACTTTAGAAGATATACTACTAAGATCTTTAGGACTGTCTGCAAGATATGCATTTTGAAAATAAGAAAATTTTACATGGCTATGTGTCTCAATTTCTAGGAAATAATTGGAGATTGTCCATTTCAAAATACTGATGGCCTGAGTAGTGGATTTTAATAAGCAATGACATAATAAAATTGAGACGGATCAGGCTTCTAATATTTTTCAGTTGCTTAGATGTAGCTTCTGATTAAAGTATTTTCATTCCCCTGCTTGTTCCAAATTCAAGTGAACCATACTTACCGGTACATTTATTTATGTTATGAAAGAAAGGCTAGCTACTTCCTCCTTGTCCTCCTCTCTTGGCAAATATGTCCAAACAACATAACCATAGAAAAGGAAAAAATGCATTTTGCTTAAATGCATTTGTGAAAATCTGTGCCCTTCTAATGAGCTGCCAAGAAATCTTTATTACGGTATGACTATTAAAAATAAATAGAATTAAGTGCAAAATAATCTATTAATATCAATGAGACTTTAACCTTGCTTTTGCTTGGATCTTATATAATGAAGAGTAAAACTCTTGCATGTGAAAAAAAATCATTAATTTTATGTACATAAACCTATAACACAAAATTGATTCCTGACACCAATCTGTATGAGCATTTTAACTGATCATACAGAAAGATCCTGAAAATCATCAAGTAAATCCTAAAAGTAAATTTAATGCAATTAAACTCCCCTAAAGATTGTCCACTTCAGCATGAATGCATCCCTTTTTTTAAAAAAAAAGTAGAAAGTTGTTAGCATCTTTTCATTAAAAGTGCCACAATTGCATTGGTGCAGTGAAATTAGTGGTGTTTTTCATATGTGTAAATTCAGGGTAACATATTACAGATGAAACAATGCAATTTATATGATATTGCTGAATTATGTGCAAACATTGCTAGAATTAGATGTGGGCCAGGATTGGTAAATGTAGAAATATAATCATATTCATTCTTAGTGTAAGCAAAATCAAATATTAAAACACTGATTGCTAACTTCTTTGCACAAGGGAAATCCACAGAGCCAATGGGTTTTTTTATTCACAGTATACACATGTTGTTTTTAAGTGCCTCTTGAGTGACACTTAACTAGAGTACATGAAGTTAATCAACAGATTTATAACTGCCCAGCATGATACAGAGAACTAACATTTCCCTATGAGGTTGAAAAAAAATTCAATTGTTAAAGTATTATTACTTAAGTCATTTAATCACAACCTCATGTTACTAGTTTGGGTAAATGGCTACTTTTGCAGGACATCTAATAGATCAGATATAATTATTTTGTACTGTTAAATCCCTTTGCCATAATGTGAACTATGAGAACAAATTTTGATAAAATTTATGAATTTGAGGAGATTACAAGGGACTAGAAGAGGTAAATCAAAGCACTGTATTATTTTATAGACAATAGAGGTTAAACATGAGCTGTTTCCTTGTCTGCTTATATCTGAAACATAGGCAAGTAACTATTAGATGCAAGACTGAGACTATAAGAAGAGCTCTTCTGAATAAATTATTGGTCAAGCATAGATCTATGGAAATGCATAATCTAGATCTGAATACAAGATAAGATTTAATAAATGAGTCTCAAGGCAGCTACTCCAAAAGTTAGTTGAAATGAAGTTTGCAACAGTTGCTTTATATTTTTTATTATTATTATTTTAATTCCATTTATATCCCGCCCTTCTCCGAAGACTCAGGGCGTCTTACAAGCTTAGCAGTAGCCTTCATTCTATGTATATGCCTGCTTATTAGGGCTTTCACACACACCCCAAGCGGCATTATTACAAAGTCAGCTTAATTGCCCCCAACAATCTGGGTCCTCATTTTACCTACCTCGGAAGGATGGAAGACTGAGTCAACCTTGAGCCTGGTGAGATGCGAACCTGCACTAATTGCAGGCAGCAGGTGTTACTTAAGGAGGCATTAGCCCACTGCTCCACCAAGGCTCTTATAGGGCAAGGAAGTATAAAATATAATAGAACTTTGAGCATCCCAATTATTATTTTTTATGGTTGACATGACTCCAAAATCCAAGAACATTCTGAGCATATTCACTGCAGCTAAAGGATCAAGGCACTGGATAGAAACATCAGTACCCATCTGGAGATGTTAGAGAATTGGAGAATCTTGCCCACTTCACTGAGCTTAGCCTTAGCATTGTACCCCTTTCTAAAAGTTCAACAACCTATACTACTGGGACTTTGGTCTCGGGTCTGATTTGGGCATGTTGCTGACTTGGGACTGAACTTGGTAATTCAATAGCAATTAATACTTCAGCACTCTTGAATGTAATACTGTGATAATAAGGTGAGTCGAGAGGATGGGAAAGTAGTTCTGGTCCTAGCATTTTGTGTAGAATATGACAAGCTGAATTACATTTTTGCTTAATTTTTCTTGCATGTGTATATTTTTCTTATGAATAGTGTCTTCAGTGGTGGGATTCAAATATGTGAACAACCGGTGGATGCCGCTTCTGGAAGTCCATTCTGGGCCTGGGCAGCAAAAAATTAGCTACCGGCTGCAACTCTTCCACTGAATTTAGTCTCTATGAACTTTTCCTATCTCCTCCTCCCCTCAGTTTTCTTAGTTTTCAAAGATTCAGACATCTTCCCAAACTTACTAGGCTTATAGTACTGCCTTTCTATTTGACTAAGTCTAGAAGTGACCAGATGTAGCATACAGAATTTGAGAGAATATCTATAGAAATATGGTGGGCAACCTAGGAAGAATCATTAATGGTTTTATCTAATCTATGCCATAACATTTGGAGAAACCCCTCCAGAACCCACAGATTGGAAGAGGGCAGTCTACATTCCAACACCAAAGAAAAGACACTTAATAGAATATAATGCAAACTATTACACAATATCCTTAATTTCACATGCTGGCAAATCATGGGTGGGATCATCCAAGGCATATTAGAACCTACTTGAAGATTCCAGATCTCAAGATGTTCTTGAGAAAGAAGAGACAGAGTACTAAACATAAGTTAGTATCTGCATCATTAATTAAAGAAAGGCTTTTAACTGAGTCAACCATGTCAAACTGTGGAATGTTCTTAGGAAAATAAGAAAATAAGAATCCCAGAACATGTCATTGTTTTATTCCAAATCTGTATAGAAAACCAGAGTCTGGATGAAACATGGCAAAACAGACTGGCTCCAGATTGGCAAAAAAGCAGTGCAAGATTGTATACTTTATTTATTCAACCCATATGCTTAATATATAGTCACAGTAGCTGAATTGGAAGAAGAGGAGCATGGTTTTAAAGTTTGAGGAAGAAATATAAATAAGCTGCACCAAGGTAATAATGATAATGTCATAGGTGAAATGTATTTTCATTCTTCTAATGAAAGTCAAAGAGCACATTGAAAAACTGAATCTAAAATGAAATATAAAGAAGACCAAATTCATGACAATATGTACAGCAACAAGCTATAGAATTGACAATGAAGATATTGCATAGTGGATAGGCTGAAGCACAGTTCCCCATGTTCCACTTGAAGCATAATCCTTTAAAAGAATTAACATGTAGATATCTTTTACCTACTGCTTTTTTCTCTTTTGAGTCTATAAGTCTTACATTAATATTTAAATCTCCTCATTTTAAGATATTATAAGTCATTTATTCTTAAGATTTTCTGCAAGAGCTCAATTTTTTTATCACAGAACAAAATGATACAAATGTGTACATTTCTCACTTTTAAACTTCATGCATAAATGTATTGTCTCTCTCTCTTTCTTGTTCTTTTTTACAATTTAAATAGAGGAACATATAGAAATTAAATATTCTATATTATATATCTTTTCTCTGTAACTCTTCATCTTCAAATATTTAAAGATGTTATTCTAAAAATGATCATAACAATCTTAATATATTTTGCTTTCAGAAGTCTAAGCAGTCACATTTATCCCATAGCTCAACTTTTCAGTGGAACTGCTTAGGCCAATCCACTCCTTATTTCTCCTCCCCATTGTCATTACCCAGTCCATCATCATCATAATTAAAAAGGCTCAACAAAAAATGTTCTTCCTGCATCCACTCAGGAAGTTCAGTCTGAGCTGTTGACACAGTTTTACAGAGGAATTATTGACTCTGTTATTTGCACTTCCATAACTGTCTGGTTTGGTACAGTTATCAAATAGGACAGGTACAGATTTAATGATGCAACCAGCCTGCCTTCTATAGAAGATCTGTATATTGCATAGGTCAGAACAAGGGTTGAGAAATATCTACAGACTCATCACAGCCTGGACATAAACTGTTTCAACTTCTCTCCTCTGAACAATGCTATAGGGTATTGCATGCCCAAACAACTATACACAGGGATAGTTTTCCCTTCATATATATCTCCAAGTTGTATGGCGATAGTATTAGTATTTTCTTCTTATCTTCTTTACTATCCCCTGTCATTGTATAATGACGATTATGATGATTACTCTGTTGCTTTACATATGCACTGAGAGCTTCTGCACCAGAGACAAATTCCTTGAGTGTCTAATCACACTTGGCCAAATAAAGTATTCTATTCTATTCTATTCTATTCTATTCTATTCTATTCTATTCTATTCTATTCTATTCTATTCTATTCTATTCTATTCTATTCTATTCTCTTTAATTTTTCCCATTGTCATTTAAACCAGGGCACTAAAATCACCCATATAGGTTATGTCAATCTAATATCTAAAACAAATTTGTTCTGTATCCCACTGAGTTGATTAAATTATATACAAGAAAAAATGATATATCATACAATTTAGTGCACTGCTTTTAAAAATAATTATTAAATAAATGTAAATGTTTCCTACCAGAAGATTGGAAGTGCTTTGAACAAACCAGTTTTGTTCATTTATTTAATTAAATGTCCTTTTTAACAACATCTTCTCAAAGTTGAAGTTGTTTATAAATTAAGTCATATCATTATAGGAAAAGTTCTTGCTGATGTAGAAGGCAGTTTATGTGGTTGCACTGAAGTAAGTTTGCTCTTCTGCTTTGCTTCTGTTCTTGCAACACAGTTGCATTTTCATCTACAATTTTTTATTTTTGAAATAATGATTAAAAAGTTGCTACTTCCTTGGCATTGCTGTTTTTGTTATGTATCAGTAGAATAATCACTTAATTTGCTAGGAGACTCATTTCTATTTTATTGCATCTTCTTGAAAAAGCTCTGTAAAAGGGCTGGATGGTTTCTAGTGCTAAAAAAGCCATTTATTTCCTCTATAATTCTAATGTGATGCTAGTTACCTAAATCTATTCGGCAAAAAATATGCAAGTATCAGCAATTCAAGAAAGCTGTAAAGTTCAACAATTGTTTGTGTGTGAGAGAAAAAGAGAGCTGGAAGAGAAACAAATCCCTTTTCATGAAAACATAAAGTTTCCTAGCCAGGGCTTTATCTGGACTGGCTCATTTGTTATGGCTCATTTGTTATGGTTCAAATCAAACAGTTTTTAGGGTTTCAGGATTTGTCATGGCACCTGTGATGCAATGCACTACTGTAGTTTGTCCAAACATAACTGCAGTTCTAGAGGAGTTCTTTAGGTCAAAATAGTGTTTCTCAACCTTAGCAACCTTAAGATATATGGATTTGATGGCTGGCTGGGGAATTCTGGGAATTGAAGTCCACATATGTGATAGTGGGTGATGAATAATACTCAGTAGAAACCATAAGCTTTGCATTCAGGAAGGTCCACGTTCCCCTCCAGCTAAATCCTGTCAGACATCAGGGCATGGAAAGCATCAGTGACAGGTTGAAGAGTCACTGCCGCTCAGAGTAGATAATAATGAAGAAGTTGACAGACACACAGAGCAGCTTTTGCTGGCATATGGGAGATAATGGATTCAACAAAATTATTGCTTTATATCTGTAGAATCTGACAATAATGTTCTGCCCATGCGTTTGAGCTATAGCATTCATCAGTTTTATCCCTCAGCATTTATATTCTATCTTATTATAACGGATGAAGTAGTGAGATATGCCAGAGTCTAGTTTTTATAGATTACTTGCATACTGCACCAAACCAATAATAAAACTTTATACATTAATTTGTTTCTGGAGAAGAATATTAAATCCCAGATGTGAAAACAACAGCTGTGGCTTTCAACTAAGCCAATAATGATAATGCAGCAATGTTTATTCGCAGGGACTGTCTGTTTCTTTCAACTCTTCCCAAATTTGAACCCCCAAATTTAAAAATCTTAACTAATTAACCCTAGCACTTTATAGCCCAGGCAGGGAAGATAAAAAATTTAAATACTAGGAGCTTTATGTATTGTGCTGCTGCTGTCTGCACTCCCAACCCTGTTGTCATTTCTATGCAATAAAATTTAACAATAATTTGGAACAAACTGCAGCTAGTCCAAGGAACAAAGGCTTATAGACTAGGAACACTTGATTCATCATAATGCAATTAAGGCAAGTGGTTCTATTGCTGTCGGTCTTAGTGTCAGTTACATTTTGAAATAACCTCCAGCCACTATAATAGAGTGATTGCAGAGAGCTTAAATATATTATTTGCTTCTGTATTATGAAATATGTTAGCCAGATACCCACACTTGAAACCTATGGGTTGGGTTTTTTTGTCTAAATGGGGGTAGAGGAACTATGTCAACAGAAATAATAGCATATATATTTTAGTGCTTATAAACATTAACCAAATCAAAATGGAATCCATCCAAAAGTTAATCCATACTAAAAGGTACAATGGTTGAACATATGTGAAAGATGTATGCAGACCAGTGTTTTTAACTTTAGACATTTTAAGATGTGTGGATGTCACCATGCTGGCAGGTAAAATCTGGGAATTGAAGTCTACAAATTTAAAATGCCAAGATTGAGAAATACTGATGTAAAGTTCACAGTTACAGATTGGGAAAGTAAGTGATATAATCGCTGTTTTGATAAAGGACTAAAATGTGGGTCCAGAACATGACAGGTGCATTAGTGGAAAATTGATGGAAAGCAGCACTAAAAGAAAGAATGTATTTAGAAAAGTCAATTTTGTTCGAGAAAAATTAGCATGGTTTTTGTGAAAGAAATTCTGATTTGTGATGTTCTTATATAACTTCAACATACTATACATACATCAAAAACAATTTGTTAGCGAATATCTGAAAGTATTCTTTCAATAATGAAATAAACCTTCCTCTATACAGGTGAAACTTGAAAAATTAGAATATCGTGCAAAAGTTCATTTATTTCAGTAATGCAACTTAAAAGGGGAAACTAATATATGAGATAGACTCATTACATGCAAAGCAAGATAGTTCAAGCTGTGATTTGTCATAATTGTGATGATTATGGCTTACAGCTCATGAAAACCCCAAATCCACAATCTCAGAAAATTAGAATAATGTGAAAAGGTGCAATATTCTAGGCTCAAAGTGTCCCACTCTAATCAGCTAATTAAGCCATAACACCTGCAAAGGGTTCCTGACCCTTTAAATGGTCTCTCAGTCTGGTTCAGTAAGAATACAATCATGGGAAAGACTGCTGACCTGACAGTTGTGCAGAAAACCATCATTGACACCCTCCATAAGGAGGGAAAGCCTTAAAGGGTAATGGAAAAGTGTGGAAGAAAAAGGTGCACAAGCAGCAGGGATGACTGCAGCCTGGAGAGGATTGTCAGGAAAAGGCCATTCAAAAGTGTTGGGGACTTTCACAAGGAGTGGACTGAGGCTGGAGTCAATGCATCAAGAGCCACCACACACAGACGGATCCTGGACATGGGGTTCAAATGTCGTATTCCTCTTGTCAAGCCACTCCTGAACAACAAAAAACATCAGAAGTGTCTTACCTGGGCTAAAGAAAAACAGACTGGGTCTGTTGCTCAGTGGTCCAAAGTCCTCTTTTCTGATGAGAACAACTTTTGCATCTCATTTGGAAACCAATGACCCAGAGTCTGGAGGAAGAATGGAGAGGCACACACTGCAAGATGCTTGAAGTCCAGTGTGAAGTTTCCACAGTCTGTGTTGATTTGGGGAGCCATGTCATCTGCTGGTGTTGGTCCACTGTGCTTCATTAAGTCCAGGGTCAACGCAGCCGTCTACCAGGAGATTTTGGAGCACTTCATGCTTCCTTCTGCAGACGAGCTTTATGGGATGCTGACTTCATTTTCCAGCAGGACTTGGCACCTGCCCACACTGCCAAAAGCACCAAAACCTGGTTCAGTGACCATGGGATTACTGTGCTTGATTGGCCAGCAAACTCACCTCACCTGAACCCCATAGAGAATCTATGGGGCATTGACAAGAGAAAGATGAGAGACATGAGACCGAACAATGCAGAAGAGCTGAAGGCCGCTATTGAAGCATCCTGATCTTCCATAACACCTCAGCAGTGCCACAGGCTGATAGCTTCCATGCCACACCGCATTGAGGCAGTAATTGCTGCAAAAGGGGCCCAAACCAAGTACTGAGTACATATGCATACTTATACTTTTCAGAGATTCGATATTGTTCTATGTACACTCCTTGTTTTATTGATTGCATGTAATATTCTAATTTTCTGAGATTGCGGATTTGGGGTTTTCATGAGCTGTACGCCATAATCATCACAATTACGACAAATCACAGCTTTAACTATCTTGCTTTGCATGTAATGAGTCTATCTCATATATTAGTTTCCCCTTTTAAGTTGCATTACTGAAATAAATGAACTTTTGCACAATATTCTAATTTTTCGAGTTTCACCTGTATATTATCCCAGAGAAATTAATGTGAGTTACCACAATCTGTGACTAACATGTCCATTGTCAATATTATTTGGATATGATTGCAAATTATAGTCCAATATTTGACTTTGGGAAATCATCTAAACATATTTGATGGGGAGGGGTCTTATTTATGGAATAAATGGGCATTAATTTTAAAATCATATTTGTTAATTTTTCTGTGGTGTTGTTCAGCTTTCCTACAAATCTGGGGATCAAGCATAACTAAAAGCAGAAGGCTTTTCATAAGCCACAACTTCATAAGCCACACTACAACTTACTCTATGATAAGCAGACAGACATATGTAGATAGGGAATAGTTGCCATGATAATCCAGGTGCTTCCCTTATAGCATTTTTGAATATCATACTATTGCTTATAAAGTGAAATCTCTTATATTCTAAAGAAATGAAATTAGAGATAAGTACCCTGTTTTCTATTTTTTATACTTTGCAGTGCTAACTGAATTATAATAACAAAAGAGATCTGATACAATGCTTATAATACTAATCTGAAGGAGGTACCTTCTCTTCATTGTTCTTGGCAGATCCAACATTGTTTTTGGAGATTCTAATATTCCAAAGAGAAATATTGGTTTTATTTTTTTTCCTCTCTCCCCTATCATTGCTGTTAACAAATATTAACTTTGAGTTCACACTGGATAAAGTCAACATTCCATAATGCTAGATCTGATTCACATATGCAGGTCATTACTTGAGAGGTATCCCTGACAGACTTGCAGAGAAATATCCAGATTCAAATGCAAGCTGTGCCATGAAAGAATGTATTTCAAGGAATATTTTGGAAATATAGTGTAGAAACCATAAAATGAAATTGTATATTGGGTGAAGCTGAAGCAAAGGTGAAACCAGAGCCCAGAGTTGGATGAGTTATTTGTTCTCTTACTGGGGTGAGGGGAGAATGTTTTCTGACTTTTATTTTTATATTTTTACCTCAAGCAGTAGTTGTGGGGACAGAGAAAAATCTCTTTGTGCCCTGGTCTTTTGCATAAAGCCATATGAAATGACTGATGGCTGCTTACATGAATCCAGGTCTACAGCATAGTTACTAATAAGGTGCAAAAGACATACAATGGATGTGAGAAATAGCCCAACGTGCTATTAAATGTGTAGCAGTTTTGACTATGCTTTTCCTGTAAAATGATTGTTCTCTTTTAAAATAGGCAACATGTTATGATGCCAAAGGTTTTGTAAATTTTGTTTTGGATTTTATTCCTGAATAACAGCAAGAGTCTCTTGTTTGAGATAGGTGGCCACACTAATTGAATGAATGAATGAAAACTCTCCTAAAATAAATGGTTTTATATTAAAGACAAAGTCAAGGATGAAGTGCTAGAATTTCTGTTTCTTTAGAAAGGAGACATATTTTAATGTGCAGTTATGATTATTATGCTTAGTAAGTTACTTGGCCACAACAACATTCCAGGTTGATAAACCTCACCTTATGGCAAAGTAGGTCATTTGGATGAGTTCCTACATTTAATAGAATAAGATTTTTCAGAAAGTGTAAAGCAAGGAAAGAAAACATCTGTATAAAGTTATAGAATTATGGTTCTTTTTTCCATTCAATGTTCTCCATTTGATATTTATTCCAAGATGATATCTAGTTTAATATTGGGATTCCTACAACTATTCAGTTGTGGTACATATGAAATCCCTGTTCAAAATAACATAATGTGCATTGAGTACAGGCAATGGGATACTATATTTTTTAAACCCAAAGCTGATGTTTATTTAAAATTTGGCTGATAAAGTGACAACGTGTAGTACTAGAAACAGATTCTTCTTCATTAAGTATATCCTTTATAGCCATAATCCTGAGACATAGATTATCCTAATGTGTGATCTATATAGCATGTGGAATTAGGTCACAGAGAGCATTTACAGTTTGCCTGAGGTTTTCAACTATAACAAATCCCAAAGACATTTGCTAGAGGTATTTTTAGCTGTCACTTTGACTAACCATCTGTGCTTTTGCTGAAGAATACACATGGTTAGAAGTGAACAAATAATGCTAAACAATTCTAACTTTAAAATTACAAATGCAATTACTGGGGTATATATGTCACCCAAACATATTTTGTTTATGTTTGTTGCTGAGTCAATACTCTATATTTGAAAGAATGCATGTAAAATGAGAAGATCTGGATTAAAATTTCAGTAATTTCGCTCTTTTAAATAGTTGTAAGGAGGGAGGAAAGCCATGGCAAATCTAGACAGCACACTAAAAAGCAGAGACATCACCCTGTCAACAAAAGTGCGTATAGTCAAGGCTATGGTCTTCCCAGTTGCAATGTATGGCAGTGAAAGTTGGACCATAAGAAAGGCTGAGCGCCAAAGAATTGAGGCCTTTGAACTATGGTGCTGGAGAAGACTCCTGCGAGTCCCTTGGACTGCAAGGCGATCAAACCGGTCAGTCCTAGAGGAGATCAACCCTGACTGCTCTTTAGAAGGCCAGATCCTGAAGTTGAAACTCAAATACTTTGGCCACCTAATGAGAAGGAAGGACTCACTGGAGAAGAGCCTAATGCTGGGAAAGATTGAGGGCAATAGAAGAAGGGGACGACAGAGAATGAGGTGGCTGGGTGGAATCACTGAAGCAGTAGGCGTGAGCTTAGATGGACTCCAGAAGATGGTAGAGGACAGGAAGGCCTGGAGGAATGTTGTCCATAGGGTCGCGATGGGTCGGACACGACTTCGCAGCTAACAACAACAAGGTTAAGTAATATACAGGGAATGATTCTGCTTTTACGAACCTATTTAGGGTTTCATTGCTTGCCATACAACTCATTAGTAAATAATCTGGAGTTTAGCACTATTTATCTAACTTAAACACATGGCGTTATGGTTTTATTAATGCATTATCTTGGAAAATGAATTTGGTTTTCTAAGCTGGTTTTTCCAGTCCAAACGTCATAAACACTATATTTTTGAGAACAGAGACAAGTTCTTATTTTCAAATATGCTTTATATGAGCAGAGGTGGATGGCCTGCAAACGGTGTGCCATCTTCAGTCCACTTTGAAAGCTTGCAGAATCCCTTACAATAGTGCTGAAAGTCAGAAACAAACTTGCCAAACACAGTGGTATAATTTAATATCTGAAAAAATATATAATATATAAATTAAGCCTTTAATAAGTTTTAATACTCCTGTTTTATTTTTTAATACCTTCCCACTTCCACTTTTTTAAAAAAACAACAACAGACTTAAATATTTCACTCCTACATGTCACATTTCTCAAAGGGCAAACAACTGAAAAAAGCTCCATAAAGTTGAAGGTTGCTTCCTATACTTTAGAAGGAGCTGTATCTCATCAGCATTTTGCTTGAACTGTATTAGAGCTCTAAGCTAAAATATTAGCTTTTTAAATACTGGTATTTCCATTTGCAATCTACTCTAAGTAAATGTTTTGTTTTGTGCTTACTTAATATTTCTTGAGTCTTATTATGTACAACTTATTGCAATTTAAAAATAGTTTGCTTATAAGACAATATGGAGAGATGCTTAGTATAGCCAGCCAGACATTTTCAATTTCACAATGTTCCAGCCTGCTCTTACTTCAAACGTAGGATGGGAATTCTATTGTTTGTCCATCTTAATATTATTATAATGATGGTTCTTTGCACAGTCAACCACATGTTTAGACTGGATTTGGCATTTTTGTTATTATTATTAAATTTATTTACTGCTTATCTCACCCTGTGGCTACTCTAGGCGGCTATCATATCCTTTTTTATTTTTTTTCAACTTGTTCCTAAAAGTTACATAATATCAGGGACAAAAGACTTTACAATGGGAGGTTATTGTAGAAAAGCAGACCAATCAAAGAAAACACTGCCTTCCTGAAATGGGGGGAAAAATAATGCTTCTTCTAGCAAAATGTTCAGACCAATTCCAGGGGCAGGTGAGGTTCTGCAGGTAACCTGGAGACAAGTAATATAGAGCTTTATAGGTTAAAACCAATACTTTAAACTGTGCCAGAATCCAATTGACAACCTGTGTACAGCCTGTGAAGCAGATATAATGTGTGTCCACTGGCAAATATCCATGAGGACCTGGGCCACTGGTTTTGAACCAATTGAAACTTTCAAATGGTCCTTAAAAAGAGCCCCATATAAAGTGTGCTGCAGTAGTCTAGATTTATGTCATAGTATATATAGTTATAAAGGGACGCGGTGGCTCAGTGGGTTAGGACGCTGAGCTTGTCGATCAGAAGGTCGGCAGTTTGGCGGGTCGAATCCCGAGTGCCGCGTAGCAGAGTGAGCGCCTGTTACTTGTCCCAGCTTCTGCCAACCTAGCAGTTCGAAAGCACGTAAAAATGCAAGTAGAAAAATAGGGACGACTATGGTGGGAAGGTAACAGCATTCCGTGCGCCTTTGGCGTCTAGTCATGCCGGCCACATGACCACGGAGACGTCCTCGGACAAGCGCTGGCTCTTTGGCTTTGAAACGGAGATGAGCACGGGCCCCTAGAGTCGGAAACGACTAGCACGCACGTGCGGGGGAACCTTTACCTTTACCTATATATAGTTATAAATAGCATCCAGAATATTACTAAAGTGGTGATGGCTCTTGTGAGCCATGTGATAACACAGAGTTTCCATATTTAAGGCTATCTGACAAATTTCTTATCAGAATGCCCTATTTCTGGAAAATAGCTTTAACCTAATATTTTACTATCATGAGTTTGTAATGATTGTATCAAACAGCATGCTAACTCCATATTTCGTACGTAAGCATTGACTGTGCAGATGTTCTTATCCCAGAAATGTACTTCAAGCTTCAAAAAAAGTGTGGAAGCATTACTAGCTTCAAAAAGGTCAGTCTTTATGAAGCTGGCTTTATACATTAAAGGGTTACAGCATTGGACTCTGTCCAGTGGGTCCATTTCCACTCCAGATTGCTATGCTGAATGCTTTTCTGCTTCAGTATCAGATTGCCAGCATCAGTATCAGATTACCAGCAGAATTATCTTATTTGTAATAATGCCAAGAAAGGAAATCCAGTCTTTGCATGATCCCAACTAACTTGGCATGAGAAATGTCAGTTAAAAAAATCAGTCAAGGATCTGACTACCATAAAGGCCAACTAGCCAAATTGATGAGAATATTTTCAAAACACAATAGCACAGGGTTTTGTTGTGAGGCAGCACTGCTGTTCAATCATCTGGATTTAATACACACATTACTGGCCTTGAAAGAACTGTCAGATCAGGTCTAATCAACTGATGTGAACTAACAGTGCTACAACAAAGTCCACATAAATCATCAGGACATATCCAGATTGAGATCAAATAGCCATCAGAGGGAGATCACTGCCTGGAGACTGGACAGGAGCAATTAAAAAAAAAGAGACACTAGTGAACTTTTTTAGCTTCTGTTAACTCTTTCTCTGATGATGGAGAATGAGTTAGCCTTTCCACTGTGATAATTAGAAAATGGCCTTGACAGTTACCACCATCTAAGTGTGGGAGTTCCTTAAGAAAGAGTTTAAGCAGCCAACCCAGGGTTTAAGATATGAATTACTTCACTGTGTTATGCTATCATATTCTGTTCTGGTTCCATGTTTTGTTTGAAAATTTGGTCTGTTACAAGTGTTATTACAACAAAATATGGAGGAAAGTTATTTTATATGCTCATAGTCATATGACCCAATGGAAGATATTTCCTTCTCAAAAGAGTAGGAAGGCTAAAGTCCTGCCTACTGACTAGAAGAAAACATTAAATTCTTTCTCTTTTGGGAATCAGGATGGCAATTTTTGGTACATACATTTATACAGCCTTAAGAGTCAGTCCTTGTGTCAAAGCTGAATTTATGTAAAGGTCTTTGCCTCATGACTTCCCATTACATTAATTGAGTAACAGTAGTATTTAAGACTGGTATGAGTTTTGTCTGATGATGGATTGACTGATAAAATTCTCAGATAATTTCTATGAGTCCCATTCTTCAAACCGATTAACTGTTCCATGTCTGTGCTTATAGATATGGCAGCCTGCTTTGCTTCCTAAATTTAATCAACCCCATTGTATCCTTTGCTTTGAATAGCTATAATTCACCTCTTTCCTTGGATATGAAGCAGATTACTTAGTATAAGATTTAGTGTGCAATTTCTTGCCTGCTGGCATAATGAATGGATGTAACTGCTATATAATTTGGAAGCCTCAAATTGCTTCCTTGATAGAGAAGAGAATATTTTATTGTATTGTTGAAGGTGGACAGATGCTATATCCAATGTAGTTCTGTATTCTGATTTTTATAAAAGGCAGTCAGGTCATTATTTCAGAACAGGGCTCCAATCCTGAAAAAAATATATGTCATGGTTCCGATAAATGAGACAATTCAAACAAATTGCAGGCATATTATTTATCTAAAAAGTCTTAGTAATGAAATGAAATATCAGCACTCATGGAGGGATGCCAGAATCTGACCTCTCCTCCCCTTGATACATTATACCCTGCACAATCTCCCTCCCCCAACTACACGTCACAAATCATGTTAACCAACTAGGTTTACATATGCAATTACACTTCCCCATCTGTGGCTAATCTTATCTTCTCAAGATAGTCGCTTTGAAAATTTCCCTCTCTTCAAGATTCAAAGCGAAGCAGTTTAAACAAAAGGCTGTCTCGTATATTGTCAGTGCAAAAACATGTCAACGTTTGTAGCATTGACAATACAGTATATACTTAACTAATCCCATAACTAACAGTATGATGTTTTGAGCCAGGAAAATTGCAAGAACTAGAGGGGGAAGAGGTATGAAGGATTATGACATCATGTTTGATTCATTTGTGCCAAGTCACTGAATTTTTTTCCTTTCTTCTCTCTTCAGCAACTTTGAATGTCCCTTGATGTATGAAATTTTGCACCATGGTGACACAGATAATAGTGTCAGAAGTTCGGTCACAGCATGTAAGAAGGTAATTCCTTTTTGAAGTTGTTTTAGTCAGCAATTTAGCTGTGCTGTTTACCTATTATTTCAATAGTATTTGAAATGCACATAAGCTAAACAACTAAATGAGGAAAATATTAATATCTGGATGCAATCAACTGACTATTTGCTGAAAATAGTTACATAATCTAAAAATGTATTTGTTCAGTTTTTATGGACAAACCTGATTATATAGTATGATGCTTCTTAGCCTATAAAAACAGTGGCTTATAACAATGATTGACTCAGACCAGTGATGGGATTCAGACGGTTCGCAACAGTTCAGCAGAACCAGTAGTTAATTTTTTGTTGCCCAGGGCCAGAATGGACTTCCAGAAGCAGCATCCACACAGAGAACCAGTTGTTCACATATTTGAATCCCACCCCTGACTCAGATGGGTACAAATGGGTACAGTGGGTAAAAATCTCACACAACCAGAATTATGGACTGAAAATAAGGAAGGACAGAAAGAGTTGGATCTAAATATAGTATTAAGAAATGAATTTTGAATGTTATCTGATTCAGGAACTATTAAACTAAAACTCTCCAAAATGAAATCAGGACCCTAATTTATCCCAGAAAGACTTAGGTGAGAGCACAGGGTTCATCCATCCAGGAATCACTGCCAAACATTAAAAGAAGAAAAATGTATTATTATTTTAAAATTTTAAAATGATAGGATGGAATATTCCAGTCCAGACCTAAATATATCAAGTACTGAAATTACCTGCAAAGATTATGTGATAATGGATTCCTTTTACACAATGACTGATATGGCAATTAGTTTTAAAAGTGTCTGCAAAATCTCTCAGGAAGGAATCCAACTTGGGTTTTCCAAGTTCCAGGTTCTAGATCTACTTATGTCTAAAAGGCAATTGTTACATATATATATAATTTTCCTTAATATTAATCTGAGGAGTACTAAATACTGAATACCCAAGTTCAGATTTTCTTATCACTTTGATTTATCAAGGATCATGTTTGGGTGTATTTTGCCCACAATATCTCATATATCTTCTTATGCTAACAAGAAAAGCTAATCAACTTGACATGCACCTTTGACCATAATGGTTAACTATTTTATCAAAGCAAGATCCCTGGCTTGCTTGTGTTTTGAGGGGATCCTAATTTGAATAAAATAATAAGAAAATCATAAATAAAGAAAGCTTAGTTTCTTCTGTTGCTAATAGGAGAAACCAATTAAAAACAATTTAAAGGTGAACACTAGTACATCTGCTTGTTAATGATTATACCAGGATTCTGATGAAATTTTTAAGCTTTCCAAAATAGACCTTTGACTATCCCTGAAAAATGGGTGTATTATTTTTTAACGATCCATAGATATCTTGCAAAGAGAAAAATAGCTAAGATTCTTGTTTATGCAGTATGTTACATATAACTCCTGTTTCACTATGGAAACCTTATAAGTAAGCAAAATTTTGCCCGATGAAGATCCTTGGTTTTAGAATATTGCAAATGCTTCCAAATTCCTATCAAATATATTGATACCTAGATTTGTGGTCAACAGAATTACAAAACTGATTCCCAGTTTTGTAGATTCATCAGAATGCAGTACTGCTGAAAATGAAGACTCATAGGGAGGAGCATTTCTGCACATCTTTTTTTATCTGAATTTCTCCCATTGACTGGTAGTTGAGTGCATGGCACATGATTTGAGTGCATGGGGAGTATAAAGAGGATAATAAATGAGAGAGAAGGGTGGGAGAGACAGAAAGAAGATTGTGTATGTATACTTATAGAGAGGGAGGTTGTCTATACCACACTGTCATAGTTATGTAAACCTGGCCCGATCTGCCCTCATATTTGGCTGTCAGGGCAAAAGATTTCCAACTCCTGGCCTAGGTTTTTACTGCAGATTATTTTTTTACTGACTGTGCAATCTGTAAGGCATATTTTACTCCACCAAACTATGATTCACTTCCATATTGACAATAATCTCAAATAATTCAAGACACTTATTATAAGATGAGTTAATATGGAAAACATCATTGAGCTCTGTTCATAAGCCATCAGAGACATATTATGCTAACTTAATTGATTTTTTTAAATGAAATTTTATTGTTTCCGGTGGCTGGCATAAGAAAAAAATAACGTAAGCATTCCCTTCAATTTGTTTTATGTTTGTTCAGTTATTCCTAAGATGAACAAAAACTCATAGCATATGAGATGCTAAATATTATTTCACTGACTCCATTTTAGAAAATGCATGAGCCCCCAAAGTCTCATCTTGTTTTGCATGTTCTTTGCCATCTCTTTTTGATGAGCTGTAATTAAGCACTGCAGTTATGATGATAAGGCAAGAATAAGCTGTTATCTCATGTGTAAAGAGAAACTCTGTAGGGATGTATCCAATTATACATTAGTCATTTAAGTATCTTAATGTATGAAGTGGTTGATCTGAATTTATAGTCTGTGCACTATTAGACACTGTTTCAATTCTCTGATTTACAATTGGAAATACAGGCCATAATAGGGTTAGATTAGACTATTTAAAAATTTCTGTTCAAAGTATGTCAATTAGAATTAAGACATTTTTTTATTTTATTGTCGCTGAACAATCATGAAGTTTCAGCTTTGTATATGTGGAATATGACTTATAGGTTTGTAGGTTTGCTGAGAAGATGAAGAAAATGGTATTTTAATCACAGAATTTTTTTAGTTCAAGATGTCCTTGGGTGTTGTGGGGATCATATATTAGTCACCAAATATAATATATCATATATTAGATTGGGGATCAAGGGTTACATTGTAGAATAGCCAGAGCTAAAACAGTGAAGAAGATGGAGCCAGTAAAATAATAAACATGATATAACTTTATTTGACATGTAAAATAAATTAAAATATAATCAACCAATCAAGAGGAGTTTTAAAAATCACATTGTGAGAGCAAGAAAACTGAAAGCCAATGCTTCTTAAATGATAAGCTAGTTTGAGTCAAAACAGCTCAGGTTTTGATAATTTAATTCAAATGTTGCAATGATTGAAGTTAGAATAGGGAAGAATTAAATTGTTTGGTCTGAAAAAATACTTCATCTGGATTTTTGTATTCCAAAATAATTGGTCTACCACAATGGGTTCTTTTGAAAAATACTTCATTATCTGAGACCTTTCAGAACAGGATGTAACTGTGTAGTCATGTTATCAAGAACAAATCTATGGTACATATTCAAGATATAGTCCTTCTGTATAAAATCTAAACAATTAATTCATTAATAATTTGCACAGAGATTATAATGTACATAGCACCCCACAAGAAGAACAATGTTTCCTGCTGTTATGTCCTATTCTGTTCTTTCTTAGATTTATACTCTACTTTTCCTCAAAAGTTCAAGACATGGGATTTAATTTATGCATACAGCAGGGGGTTGGACTAGAAGACCTCTATTCTATTCTATTCTATTCTATTCAATATTATAGAAGTTTTTAAAAAGTTAAGAAAAAAATGGATTGACCCACTTTTGATTTTTTTTCTTAATACATATTTTAAAGCTTATAACTTTAGGCCACATCAGTGAACTGCTTTCATTTTTACAGCATAACATTGAACATGTGAGATATGTGGTCCAAATTATTAGTATATTATGATCAACCAGGCTTTTACCATTACATATGTATTATGAAGATATGCATCACTGAAAATTTCATACAAAGGGAAGGAAAATCTACCTAGCCTTCAGTTTTGTACCTGCAGATTTAAAATAAATCCATAAGAACTTACTTCCATTTTTCTATTCATCTGTGTGCTATTTTCTTTTTCTTTTTTAATTCTGTATGATAATTTGTATGACAATAATTAGCATATTTTAATAACATGAAATGTTACCTTAGGATCTTTGGAAATAAATCCTGTTATTCTCACCAGAAACTATTGCATTACAATGAAGCTTAATTTTTTTTTCTCTCCTACTATAGCCTCAGATAGCTGATAGCAAAATTTCATTTCCACATATGAATAACTAACTACTTTTATTTTCCTCATTTCTTCTATGTGAGTGCTTGTTTTACAGAAATTTCATTTACCTGAATTAAGACAAATAGACTTATGGAGAGTCCAACTTCCCTAAAATTCAACTGATAGTCCTTTTAGTACCTTACCATACAGAGTGGTCATGCATAACATTATCTGCTATTCCTTAACTGATAACCATTTCCATAGGCTGTTTCTAAATATTGGAGGCTGTTTCCCTCTGATATTTATATTCAATTCTCAAAGTTTCCAGCCAACACTGGAAAAGAAACTGCCAATAGGTCATCGACATGGAAATAGTGTTTTACACCATAAAAATAAATGCTGACAAGTTATGATCGTATTTAAGTTACTAGATTGAACAAGCATCTTCAGAAGCATTCTATTAGCAGCAATTCCTGCTCTTTACAAACCAAGAAACCATGCTTACAGTGCTGCAACAAGCTAGGTTTTTAAAACATAGTTAAATGTAATAGTTAATTCTGAAGCAGTTAAATTATTAGTTTGAATAAAACTGGAAACTAACATTTATTTTAAAATTTCCTGATGTACTGTATATGTTTCCACTGGAACACAGGGCAATGAAAGTACTACTTGTACAGCCAAAAGGCTTGATTATATCTCGTTACTGAAACAGATATAATTATCTGAATTCTCACAAAGTTATTTAAGAAGGAGAAATTGTTTTCAGGTTTAAAAAAGGTAGGCTCTTAGGTAAAGTTCTACAATAGATAAAATTAGAAAATATATTTCAGAAAATACTTTGCTTTTCACTGTATACATGTGTCTCTAAATATAGATTTACATTTAATTTCTTTTTGAACAACTGTTCTAAATCAATTTTAGATTTTGCATTGGCACTGATTACTTGATTTCATTAGTTAATAAACTTGGTATTTTCAGAAGGCCTTTCTAGTCAATTTATCTCATGCTATTCAATTTCTGATTAAAAATATGAGTCGCTCTTCTATATTATAGATACCTTGTCTCAAAGATGATACTATTTATGCCCCAGCAGTAGAAATATTAGAAATATTCTAGTGTCATCAAGAATTTTACAGAGTTTTATTCTTGGAGTACCCCCAAAAGCAGCCGATAGATTTTGCTTACGTATTTGGCGTAGGCCTCAGATTGATATTTGGGAAGAAAAAAACCCAAATAAAATGAGGAATGGAATGCAGTGGAAGTAACATAGCTCTCTGGAATCCAGTGAATATCCACTAACTTTTTGTGAGATCAATAACTTTTTGTTATTGATCCAATTTTTTTTTATTTATGTCCAATTATCCTACATCTTTTTGGCAGACAGTATAATGACACATTTACTAATTCAGTTTCTCAATAAACTAGACCTACCATAGAATGGAACTTTAAATATCTCTTTCCTGCCATCTAGTGCTCATCCAGATTTCTGCATGTCAGACCTGGCACCTCTGCCTCATGCCTTATAGTTGTTGTTTTTTCCCCCCAAAAGGTCCTATTCCTGCAAACCCAGTGGCCATAATAGTCGATGGAAATCTGAAACAGTAATCACTGTCTTTTCTGCAAAAGAATTAGTATTTCAGGTCTTTTTATTGCTATCTAGTAATAATCTGAAGTTTTGCAACCCAGTTATATATAAGCTTAATCATGATAATAGTAAAATAATAATAGTACTGTATTATGAGGCTGCTATATTTCACATATTACTTGGAATTTATGCAAGGGCTGTAAATGTGATTTTAAAAGTTCTGGCCCATTAACTAGCATGGCCCCTAAAGGGAGAAAAAAAGTATCATAATGTGGTTTAGTCTGCATGCCTTACACAAATATTCATTTTTCATCAGTTTATAGTTATTATTATAAAACAGTTGTAGTTTATTTTTCATCATAATTTTTCTCTTTCTTTCTAGTATCTTTAATGTACTACTATGATGCATAGTTTTGATCACGACAATTTGCATCCTGTTGAAATGGGGGGATGCTGGGCACTTCCCTTCTCATCATTTGGAATCATAAACACATTTTCCTACAAGAGTTTATTTGCAAACAAATGTAATGTGGCTACTTATAATTTCAAACTAGCATTAGCATTTGAAAAATAAGGCCTCTCAATGAAAGGAGGCAAAATCATTTTTATGTAAAATGATAATGTCTCTTTCGTAAGAAAGTAAGTAATATACCAGGCTGCATTTTTAAAAGATTATTTAGTGGCATTCCAATAATTGGAAAAGGTTTTGCTTTAAGGCATTGTTCATCAACCACTAGCCCCTTCAGAGACTACAATACTAAGAATGTCAAGGCAGGAAAAGAGTTTGGAGTTTAAGAATAGAAAAATTTCTTCATTGGCTATGATTAAAGATGAGTTGGAGCATCCTCCAAGATTGGGATAAAGAAGTTGGAAAAAAGATTTTATTTCTAGTCCAATCCAGATAATTGACAATGATTTAATTAAGCCATAAATTAATTATTAGTTTTGTAGTTCATATACTTGGATTACTTTAATCTAGAGCTTTCCATTGCATTTACATTGAAATGAGTAAGTAAATTTTAACTCCAGATTACAGTATGAAATTAGAATGATTGTGATATTCTCCATTCTAGCATACTAGAATAAACCTTAATTAGTTTTCCTTGAATAGATGTAAATTGTGGATAAAGTAACCACAACACATGCACATACTATCTATTGATCTCTCCTGTACAAAATCATAATTTGTTTAATTGATTTTTTAAAATTTACTGCAGTTGATTTGTTGTAGCACCTTTAAATGGCATGGGTGAAAATAAAATTATTTTGAAAACCTTCTTTAACCAGTGCAACCTAGAACTAAGGAGAAATTTCCTGACACTGAAAACAATTTATCAGTGGAACGGCTTGCCTCTAGAAGTTGTGGGTCTCCATTACTGGAGGTTTTAAAGAAAAAATGGAATAGCTATTTGTCCAGAATGACATAGGGTCTCCTGTTTGAGCAAAGGGTTGAACTAGAAGACCTCCAAGGTCCCTTGCAACTCTCTTATTCTGCATTGTATATAATGCTGTATTCAGGCTCGTGATTTCATTTTGAGAAGGACTATGATTTTTTTCCCCAACAGGTTCTTTGCAGTAACAGCCTGCTAGAATCAACAGACTATTGGCTCCAAAATCAGAAGACACCATGTCAAATTGGCATCATGGAGGATAAGATGGATAAGAATTGCACTTCTGTAAGTCCTTTGTAGAGGAGGATATGTAGAGTCATAGCTGTGAAAGAGCATTTGTCACAATAAAATTGCATATAAATTAGTTAAAGGAAAGTAATGCCTAATGGAATTACTGATTATTACTGAACTGAATTGAAATGAAAGTTATTCAATGATATAATTATGAGTGTGTTTTTTTTGTTGGAAGTGGCGCCTATGATCTGGCAGTTGTTTTTCCCTGTAGGGAGAGTGAGAACATGGGATTCAGGATGAAAGAACTATGCATGCCAAAGAAGATAGGACAAACAATTACTGTCATTTCATTTAATATTTTAATTTATGTTCTTAGAAATGAGGCATGGATTTTATTGGGGTGGGGACAGGAGAATAAAGAAACAGAAAGGTATACACTTAACCAAAGCAACCAAGAAAAGGTCTTACTTGACATGGTGTAGATAAGTATGGTGTGACTAAGAGGGATATTTAATAATACCGTAGAATCTACAGGATAGATGGACCTGCTTGCTAAGATAAACAAAGGGAGCCCTTAAAATACAAAGTATAGAAACAAAAAAAGATCATTGGTTTAGGAGATTGCTAAGCAAATTTATAAATGCTTTTCGAAGTCTTTTCTAATTAAGGAACAGAGTATGCATCTAAACTGAAATATTACATTTATTAATTCTGTTCTTAAAATAACTCTGAATTGCCATCAGTATCAGTTTTAAATATTTTAGAACAGTCATCTCCAATCTGAACTCTTTCACATGCATGGGATCACAGTACCCGTAATTTCAAGCCGTATTGGTCAAGATTTAGACTTTTTAAAATTAGCTTTGCATCTTTTGGCTGTGTCCTCTCCCTCTGTTTGAAACCTAAGTTATTATTAGTAATTATATATATATTTAGTGCTCATCTGTTGCTTAGTGCTTAATTTTAAAACACCTTAATTACATATCACCAAGGAAAAAGAAAAAAATAGTTTCAGGAGGTTAGAGCTATAGCAATAAAATAGCCATGGCTATTTCCTGAGGATAGTTTCTCAGAACTTCACAGTTTTGCAAATAGAAAGCTAATGCTTTGCTTTAAATGATTAGATTCATAGGGTCCTAATGATAGCTAATAATATGGATTACTTCCAAGATAAATGTTCTCTGCTTCAGCTTTGCACATGTCCATTGCTGCGATTTGATCACAGTACTAGTCCATCTGCTTTATGCCTGTCTGTTAATTATTTGCTGCCTAAAAGGGGGAGTCAGGATAATTAACTTATGTAAAACCTCCCTATCTGATTTTCCCAACCTGATGCTATAGTACATAGCATAAATTATGGAATTAGTATATAATTTCCTTATTTTATATATTCATTACATTTTTCTTCTGGGAGCTCAAAATAACACACTAGGGTTTCCTCCTTATTTTGTTATCGCAATAACCCTGTGAGCTAAGTTGGCATGAAAGATGATGATTGGTCTAAACCAGTCATGTCAAACTGCCGGCCTGCGGGCCGGATGTGTCATGCTGAAACTGCGCATAAAATAAGTCAGTTGAGCATTCTATAGCATTAAAAATAAATCCCAAGTTTACTTATACAAGAAATATAAATACATTGTTCTTTCACATCATGTTTTTATCCCAATCATTTTGCAGCTGAAAGTCTATTTGTTCTCTCTATTTTAGACATTGTAGAATGGATGGAACCAATGTAGGTGGATCCCTATTCTTACTCTCTTTTGAGTATGGCTCCTACTTGATCATTACTCAGTTTTAATAAAATTATGAAGACAAACAGTTGACCTCTGTTACCCATATGCACAGCGTCATTTTGCATGTAAAAAGACATGCAACTGCAGCAGCTAAAATAGCATCTTTAGAAAGAGGTAGTCAGATACAGTTACACAGAGCATTCTGAATAATTTCATTTAATCTATATAATGGAATTGTTTCTGGAAACTGTAAAAATTCCAACTGATATATAAATTTATCCTCAGAAAATATTTTGACACTTTAAAGAAATATCCATATAAATAAAAATCTCAAACCTCTCTAAGTATCATTAAAAATGAAAATAATTTTAGTGATTGTCCACCTTTGAGTGATACTATAATAACTGGGTATTTAGAAAAGCTATAAGTAGTGGTATCCAGCAGGCCATTTGGTTGCTGGGTGCTTCGGTGAGGATCATCATTTTACAAACATGATATGTCTGTGATTTTTTTGAAATGGATTGCCAGGGAGAATTTAATACACTTTTGCCTGTGTAGTGTTATGATTTGGTGCTATCTTGGATCAAAAATCTCAGTGTGGCCAGAATTATTTCAGGTATAAACAAGAAGTGCCCTGCTAATTCTTAACATATGGTACCAAAGGAAGCAGATGGCAAGTATAACATAAATATTTATTGGCATATTTTTGTTAAGGATTTATCAGAAGTGACAATTAATTACATTAGAACCAAAAAGTAGTCAGCTTTCATTACAACAAAAGATTCATAATTATTTCTAAATGCTATAAAATATGCAGAAAAGGTTCTGTATGACCATGCCAAGTATTTATATGGAGAACAACTTGTAATATATTTATAAATTTACTGGAACATTTTTAAGATTGCATGATGGTGTAGAAACAAAAAGATAAAGTTAAGATGAAAGATAAATTTAATCTGTTTTGATTTATATTTAAGTTAAAGGAATTTAAGTCAATGCAATTAATATCACAATTTCCTATGTATTCAATGATTCCCCTTTTCTGTGACATTTTAATTTGCAATTTTGTGCCATACATTCTAGTGATTATATCCAGTAATTTTGGAAGTAACTATGTATCAACCAATGCATTATGGCATGTTTAGTAAGCCATGCTTCAAATAATTTTGGGTTAGGGTGAAGCAGAAAACTGAGGTCTGAATGAGACAGCTCTGCTTAGCAGAACTACCTTCACTTCTCTTGAAGGAGTAATGTAATTTGTGGGAGCATTTTGACTTGAAAAAGTCATCAATCTCGATGCTTATAATTAACTCATTGAAGCATGCAGCTCCATCATTCCTGGCTGCTTTGCTTCAGCTGAAGTCCTTTAGCACAGCTTGCCGGTGCCCAGCCTTTGGAACACCAACTGAGCTGAAGGTACAATCAGTTGAAAGGCACCTCAACTGAGCCTTCAGCTGAAGAGAAGCATTTTTTGCTACTTCAGCTGGTTCCTCAAGGCCTAAAGAGAAGCGATGCTTCTCTTCATAAGAGGATGTAGGTTTTAGAATGGACAAGTGTTGGGCAACTGAGTGAGTATGACAATTTCAGAATCATTACTGGAAATAGAAGAGCTACTTAAAGTGACTAATTCTCTGCCTTCTGCTGAACAATAGGTTATTTTGTACAGTATTTTTGTCAGCTAGCATCTGAATGTTAAGTGTTTCAAAGAGAAAGTTATATTGCTGCAGGTAGAAATGTTTTTATTTTTCTAGGTTCTGCATTTTAATGAGCCTAACCCAAAGGGAGAAATATAACAATCTAGAAATAGAGGTGAGGGAGAATTCCTTCATTTATGCTGCCCAAGTTATTTTCTAAGTAATGTTGAAAATCAGTTTTTTTAAAAAAACACCTTCTTGAATTGACGAATAAGACCTGTAAAATTCATTGCTAGAGGTTTTTCTATGTTTTATGCCTCACTTTAGATTAATGTTTTTTTCCTGATTGTTTTTGCCTTCTTGAATCTAAACTTGAATTAATTATGGAAAACACCTGAAGTATAGTTAATTGCCTTCAAGTATAGATAATTTTGCTTTTAAAACTTTAATTTACTGTGGGTTTTTTTCCTTTACTCCAAGAGTAAATAATCTTTATAACTCTGAAGGCTATTAGTAGTCCTGAATGGTGCATCAAAGCTACATGTGTTTGGGTATGCATGTCCCTATACCGGGGTAGGCAACCTTGGCTCTTTTATGGCTGGCTCAGGAATTCTGGGAACTGAAGTCCACGAATCATAAAAGAGCCAAGGTTGCCTACCCCTGCCCTATACAATTTTATACCTAGTGAGCAGTAAAATTTCACAATACTGTACATAGCCACAGTTCCTGATAAATAGTCAAATTCCAAATATGATACTAATTCAAAATTACAGTAACATCTTTAACATTTAAAGATTTTTCCACAAATATGCTAATATACATTAATATACTATACTAATTGGAAAAGTGGTATTATTCTAGAGGTCAGGGAATGGTTGTCAGAAATGTCTATCTGTTCTGGAAGAGGCAATACTTTCTATCAAAGGATGCAGCAATATGTGTTATTATGGCAGAGATTCTGTGATGCCATAATAATTTCATGCATTGTTCATATTATAGTAGTGAATTAATTGGTAAACCAATGACTGTTGATAAGTATAAAATATAAGGTTTTATTTCAGTTCCTTCTTAGTTTGTATCTTTCATTTGCATTTTTACTTTAAAGGTTTAAGCTTCAAGATTGTTTTTTGGGGGGGAAACAATAATTTTAAAATATATTTTCATTTTCTTTACTAATCTGTGCTGCAGAAATTCTGATCACTATTAGATGGCACCAAAGAAATACAGAACATTCTTTTTTTTCTGTCACAGTATGATTATGTGCATTTTTACAGCACAGATTTGGAAGGCCAACTTTGAAACAAAAAGGAATTAAATAGAAAACTGGCATGCTGCCAAGCAAGACATGGCTTTAGCATAGTTATTTACGGAAATGCCTTGGGACCCCTTAAAGGTCCCATTAATATAAGTGAGAGTATCTAGAGTGCCTTATGTTAAATGAGTAGTTTGTGATTGGCCTTGCCACTGAGCATTCATTCTGTTAATAGTAAATTCTCCCCCTGGCAGCTTTCTTTTAAGAGCATCCAGCAGATGTTCTTAAAATTCCTAATTGTTCCTGACCTAAATGCATGAAGATGACCAGTGTTTCTGAAATTTCATATTGCAGTTATCATTTTTTTTTATTTCTTAAAGTTCCAGATTTCTCTCTCCCTCCTTTTTGTAACTACTTCTTATTAAGTGAATTAATTTTCAGCAAAACTATATGCTATTTTTAAAATCTTGCTAACCAAGTTTCACCCAAGTTAAGACTGTGACAGGTGTCTACCTTGCCTCAAATCCAAATACTGATGATCAACGCCTCTGGTGATTCAGCTATTGTCTATTAAGGAATCTCAGTGTAGTTTGCTTCAACGTTTGGGCATTATGTTTCATGGCAGCTGTGTGGAATAAGAAGTATAATGGTGATATAACTCATCCCCAACATATACTGTAGCTGGGAAGATGGGCTAATGACATTCTTACCATGTTATTTAGGTAGGAAAGTGAATAAAAATAAGGGCGTTCTCAACTTATTTAGAAGGGCATCTGGCTCAGTTCCATCCAACAGCCCCAACTCTATCCTGAAGTAAGGGATTGCTTTTATCTGTTGTGAATATCCAAAATTGTTTAAATGAGATAGGTGGCCATACATCAGGAATCCTCAAACTTGGCAACTTTAAGACTGTGGACTTTAACTCCCAGAATTCCTCAGGCAGCTTTGAAGTCTACAAGTCTTAGAGTTGCCAAGGTTGAGGACCCCTGCCATATATATGTTGAAATAATAATAATCACTGCTACTTGTTATTGCACTGATTCCTCTGTCAGCAATATTGAGTATGTTAGCCCATGACTATCAAATATCAAAAACATCTGCCAGGTTATCCCACTTCCTTTACATGAATGATCTAAACTGATTGGGGGGAAAAATCTGAAATAGAATTGCTACTCAACACTGTCTGTACACACAGTCAAGATACTGCAGGGGAGTTTGGACTAAACAAATGTGCCATTTTCATCATTGACAGAGGAAAAATAATGAAAATTGAAGGAATCAATATGCCTTATGGAAATAACATCAATAATCTGAATGAATATGATCATTACAAATACCTGGGCATTCTTCAAACTGACAACATCAAGCACACTGAAGTCAAGAAGAAAGTTAGAAATGAATACATCATAAGGGTGAAGAAGATCTTAAAATCCAAACTCAATTTGGAAGTACCATCAAGGCAGAATTGAGAAGACAGCAGTATTGCTAAGCACGTTGATTTGTGCTTAGATTGTAAGCCACCCTGAGTCTTCGGAGAAGGGCAGGATATAAATGGGATTAAAATAAAATAAAAAAAAAATAGCAAATGTTGCCTCTGCAAAGAAGCTGAAGAAACAATGGACCACCCAATTAGCTACTGCAAGAAGATTGCACAGACTTACCAAAACTAATGACAAAGTAGTAGTAATGGTACACTGAAATATCTTGGAAGATCTACCATTTGCTTGCAAACAAGAATTGGTGGAACCACAAAATAGTCAAAGTCAACCAATGCCCTTCAAATGAATAGAATACTAGCACTACTGTAGCACTCCAACTAGCAGGCTTATGTCCGACACCTGTGGCGAATTGATGAAGACTTCACTAGATTGCTCAATAAATGATGGGCATCAATTTGCAATGAAATGATTATTATTGCTGTCTTACATTTGGTATATTATAGCTGTGTTTCACAGTAGCTGAAGAACTACAGGAAAATGTTCTAATTTAGCAGGTACTTCAGTCTAACATTTCTGACATATTGACATTTTGCACTTTTTAAAATGTAGGTGTTTAGAAAGGAATACTGTAAAAACAAAACCATGTCTAACAAAACAGTATTCAGAAAACAAATTATTTTAACCTTAATCCAGTAGAAAACGTAATTTGTACAGCCATGTCAAGAATACTGTGTGAAATGTTCACATATGGTATTCATACAAGGCAATAATATTTCATATCTTGTTTTGCACCTCACTGTTCCTATAAATAAATTCAGGTCTACCGATTGCAAAACAGTTTTCTCTAGCCTGACGCTGTACAGAATTCCCAGCAGGTATAAAATTATTCCTCACTGATTGAACATCTGCTGACAGAACTGAGTTAATGGGACCGTTTGTCAAAGGTATTTTTTCATAACAAGAAAAAAAATTCTAGTTCTCCCCCTCCTTCACAGACTTATGATCCATACTGAACCCTCAAAGTAGACGTTAAGATAAATTTATTTATTTATTTTTATTTATTTAGATTTATATACCGCCCTTTCCCGAAGGACTCAGGGCGGTTTACAGGGTATTTAAAAGAAAATCAATACAAAAGTTAAAACAAATTTAAAAAGATTAAATGAAACCCTGAGAAAAAATAAAAACCCAGTTAAAATTAAAAATTAAAAAATTCTCAGCCTGGGCCAGAGAGCTCGAAGAGCCAGGTCTTCAGGTCCCGGCGGAATGAATGGAGGTCGGGGGCAGTCCTAAGCTCCGCGGGCAGCTGGTTCCAAAGGGCAGGCGCACCCACTGAGAAGGCCCTCCCCCTGGGTGTTACCCGCCGGCAATCTTTAATCGGCGGCACCCTGAGAAGGCCCTCCCTGTGGGAGCGCACTGGACGAAGGGAGCTTGATGCTGGCAGCAGGTGTTCCCTCAAATATCCCGGACCCTCGCCATTTAATAAACAATAGTAATAAATGTCAAATTTATGCTGTGTAAATTAAAGTCAAGGCTTAGGCTAATAACAAGTATGTATTAATGTTCAGCTAAACCTCTCTTCCCTAGAATTATACAGTGGCATTTAGGATTTCATGAGGGTATATTTAAATTGTCACATTAATTGAATTGATGACTCCAGTTGAAGTGAACAAGTTGACAAGTGCTGATGATTCACAGTTCACATAAGATGGCCACAGAAGTCTCAAAGAAAATAGTGCTATTTTTACAGATTTTTAATATCATATGTGTTAAAAATAGGCAGGAAGTAACAAAATAAGAATTATTGTCACAACAGTGTCTACTTTAACTAACAAGGGCAGACAATTCTACAGGCAGATGCTGTAAGCATAGGTATTTCAGCACTTTTTAACCTTTTCTCCCTTCTTTTCTTTAGTTTAATGGCACAATCCATATATATTTGTTCTTCCATGTTCTAGGATAATAAATTGCAGGAGTGAGAGTACCAGGGTTTGTACTATATGATTTCAGAATGCAAATAGAATACAATTTTTAAAATTCCTATGGACAGGAATAAAACTGTAGCAACAATCTTCAAAGTAAACTTAATAACTGCAAAGAGAAAAATTCTTCTCCAGCCTTCAGTTTATTGTCCTAGTTTACAAGATACAAGAGTTTTGTGTTGATCTGATAAAATGGAAGGTAATGGTCTTCCATTTGGAGTCCAAAGCAGTATGATCCATTCTATCCTTTAGATACATTTTTCTGATGCATCGCACGAATAATAGGCTTGATTTCATTCTGTAGGCTTCTGTTCCTGAACAGTCCTCATTATTTAGAAGTAAAAACAAACAGATTTTAGCTGCCTAAAAAAAGGAGAGCAAACATCAAAAGAAAAAATATTTTTTAAAATATTGAAAGAAACACTGTATTGGCAAAGCACTGAAATTAAAGTCAGTATAATAGAGAACAAAAAAGAGCCAGTTTGGTATAGTGGTTAAGGCATCAGCCTAGAAACTAGGAGACTGTGAGTTCCAGTCTCGTCTTAGGCATGATCCTAGCTGGGTAAGGAAGGAGCAATGGCAAACCACTTCTGAAAAACCTTGCCAAGAAAATGCTAGGGAATTGTCCAGGCAATGAAGATTCAAGACTGACTCAAAGGCAGCTGCCTTCCCACCCCAAAATAAATGGAGAACAACAAAAAAAAGGCACACTAGAAGAAGTGGTTTAGGAAAAATATTTCAGGAATGTATGGCAATATATTTGTGGTAAAATTTTATATATTAATCTTCAATACTTCAGTGCAAAAAGTATAAAATTAGCATGAATTATTGGAGGAGAAACATTTTGATTTATGATAGTCAAAAATCAAGAGCTCAGTAGCATTTTTTCAACTTGGTTTTTTAAAAACAAAAGCTTTTGAGAGCTGCAACTCAGTTGATCAGATTAATAAGGTAAAGGTAAAGGTTCCCCTGCACATGCGTCATTTTCAACTCTATGGGCCAGTGCTCATCTCCGTTTCAAAGGCAAAGAGCCAGCGCTTGTCCGAGGACGTCTCCGTGGTCATGTGGCCGGCATGACTAGATGCCAAAGGTGCACGGAATGCTGTTACCTTCCCACCGTAGTGGTCCCTATTTTTCTACTTGCATTTTTACATGCTTTCGAATTGCTAGGTTGGCAGAAGCTGGAACGAGTAACAGGCGCTCACTCTGTTATGCGGCACTCGGGATTCGACCCGCCAAACTACCGACCTTCTGATCAACAAGCTCAGCGTCCTAACCCACTGAGCCACCGCGTCCCATGATCAGATTAATAGAGAAGCTAGATTGATGCAGGATATAATTTGGGATGACAGTGGGAAAAGATGGGGGGGTGTTAAGTAAATACAGGGTACAGATGAGACAGTTTTTGAATATCTTATTAAATAGCAATTGTACTGTGTTAAAACATTGTATTAAGGTTTTCTGAGTTTGGCTAAATCCTTTTAATGTATGTAAGTTCAACACTTTCTTGTTTAAATGAGCTAGATAGTTTGCTACTGTGAGATCTGTAAAACAGCATCCAAAGAGGTTAAAATGCTCTGCTATTACTTTATCCTTATTCTGAGTCTTAATGTTGAAATTATGTCCATTTATTCTTTTGCACAAAATCCAGCTTCTCTGTTCTATGTAGAATCCAGAGGAGCAGTGCTGGCAAATGATGACATTTGTCACATTGGAAGGAGAGCATATGAAAGTACTACTAATGTTACAAAATTATAGGGCCTGTGATGGTGATGTTGGGGTAAATGTGGGCAAAGAAGACATCCTGATTTGTTGCCAGGTCTAGTTCCCCTATCAGCATCACTGTCCTACTTTTGTTGCTTCTGAGAAACTGCTTCAGGTTGGATGCTTATTTACATGTAATATGTGTCTGCCACCCAGTCCTGAGAAAATGTAGTGTCATTGTCTGGTATGGCAGGTAGCTTATTAAGGTTTATTAAAGGTTAAGGTTTATTAAATTTATATGCCGCCCTTCTCCCTGAGGACTCAGGGCGGCTCACAACAATAAAAAAGTTAAAAGATATAAATACAAAAATTAAAATTAGTTATGTGTTTGGGTGAACTAAGCTGTATTTTTTTTTTCCATAGCATTTTCCCACAAGTGCAGGATCCATTTTTTTTCCAGAGCAGCTGAGTGTTGATCCATGGTTGTGACTGACCAGCTAGTATGAATAAGGCTGCTTTTATGTAACCTGATACCTTAGCCACTAGATCAAGTTGGCTCTCTAGCTTGACCTGTAAATATGAGCTTTAAATGACAATTTAAAAAATAGTCTGAAAGGTGCTACCCAGTTAAAGTAACCTGGGATTCTTCAGTAGTATTATTTTTTTGATAGTGGGTATATTTGTCAGTCATACTATCTTATGATAACACTAGTACCAAGAAATCTAACTTTCAGATGGCTTCTTATCAAAAATTTAGTAGCTAACAACAATAGAAAAACCTTACATTCTTTTTATGTGTTGAGGAAAACGGAGAATAGACACTAGATGAGGATTAAAAGTCTATTTAAGGAAAAAAAAATCCAGTTTCAAAGACAATGACAGCAATTGTTGACTCCTTTTTCAGATTTTTAAATAACTAGTGACAACATTGTGTATGTTTGCAAGACCCTGTAGGGGTATGCAAATATTACTAAGCTGAATAGTATAAGAAAATTGAAGGTGATGAAACTAAATACAGATGAGCTTATAAAAAAATCCATAATTTTATTTAGCCATCTTGTGATATTTACTCACTGCTTCAGTAGCTGAAACAAAAGAAAAGCTTTGGAATTGGGGCTCTAAATACATACACACAAACATACACGCACTTCATATTACAAAGAGGGGAAAACATTTAGTTTTTCCCCCCAAATACTACGTAAATACTCCTTCCATCCATCCAACTATGAATATCGGTTTGTATGTGCGTGCGCTGGCATGTGTTTATTGTTACAGTGACTCATTACATTTAATTGTCACAGCTGGAAGTATCATAAAATTGTGCATAGTAAACAGCAGGATAGTATTTTAAGTCACAGGAAATCCAAGGGTAAATCTTTAGAATTTTAAATAATTAAACCAGTCAATACAGTCATACACAAATGCTTACAATAATGTTCTTTTAAAAAAGACATGATTTTGGCAATAAGAAATATAATTCTATTACTTATTTAAACTGACCAATAACTCTCAAATATCTAACAGAATAAAATTCTGTCAAATACTATCATAAGAAACATGCATACTCTTTGGGAATTATTATTGGGACTGTCCATATAGTGCTATTTATTTGTATTTGTTCATAATTTAGAGTTTAAAGGCTGCACAATTCAATAGTGACTCATATAATGTTATTAATTCACTATAGTCTAATAATTCATAATAGCAAACAGGTCAGATAACCACAGAGGTCATTCTGATAAAATTGTTCCGAAATAGATAAATAAATGAGAAGCCATTACATTTTCACATACAGTCTTATATGTAATCATATAATTTTATTTATTTTTTTGCTTATTTATTTAGAAAATGTATATAGCTGTCACTGTCACAAAAAGTGATTCCAGGCAATTTATAAGCAGAATAAAAGGCCTTCTTGACCATATCTGACATCTGCTGTTCAAGCAAGAGCTGCAATATAGGAAGACCCCCAGACTGTATACCAGTCTCGAAAGGAGAAGTGCTATGCATCCATGCTCAAAAATGCAGTATCCTAGATCTGGCTGGCCAAATACCCACAGTTACTCATCCTTGGTAGGATTGAGTTGGAGACAGTTCCTCCCCATCCAAACAGGACAACTTTCGGATACTATGACAGAACTATGACAGTTTCACTTAGATGCTCTGTAGTTGGAAGATATAATTATTATCATCAGCCTCTTGTTGATACCGAACTCCAAACTAGGAGATGACCTCAGCCAGCAGTTTCAATTAGATGTTGAAAAGGAGTGGACAAAGAGTAGAGTCCTGCGGTACCCCCCACATGCTGGACCACTGCAATTCCTCATTGAATGTTCTTGCCAATAGTAGAGAATCTATATCAACAGGATTGAACTGTTAGGTTCTGCTGTTGTCAGAACTTGTTTGTTTTCTTTGTGATGTCAAAATCCACTGTCCTGGGCACTGATTATATTATCTAGCCCGGTAATGAAATATCTTGTCAGAAAACAGCCAAATGATGTGTTCTTTATTAAGCTAGACTGGAGGGTCATCATCTTTACGAGGTGGAATGGAATCTGAATTCATCTCCAGGGTAACATAAAAAGACTTTTTTCTGAATTTACTAAGAAATGAAGAAGAGATATTTGAAAGTTCAGCTGGAAATCTGCCAGAAAATTGTTTTGTCTGACAAACAGAAGTTTGGTATCAATCATCAGTGACTGACATAGCCAAGTGGTGTCAAAGGGCGGTAAGGCAGCAGACTGGTGCTTTTGCTTTTCTTAGTAATTTTGACAAAGCATAAATGCAATTTATTTTATATGACAGGTGCCTGCTCAGCATTTTGATGCCCCTCAGAAGAATTGGAGCTGGTCAATAGACTGGGAGAGCAGATAACTACTTTGCTGAGGATATCATTTTTTTTTTGCATTAGGATGCCTCTTACAGTATTAAAAACAAGGCATAGAGTTTCATTTCAGAAATGAAAAGCTGAAGCTAAATTTGAGAAAAGTTGGCCTTTTGCCCTTAACTTTATGAATTCTAGAGCTGTGTTTTGCTTCTCACCAAAGAAATATAATATAGAACAATATTTTCATTCCTATCCTTTAGCTGACTCTAGTGTTTGCAAAAGATGTTCATCCAAATGCTAAAAGCACTCAAGGGAGCCAAGATTTTGAGCTCCTCATGACCCATCATAATACTGTGGGGAAAAAATTATATGAAATTATGAAGGCATAACAATCTCCTCCATAATGCATCTTAATTTATTTCCAATCTGACCAAAAAACCTGAAATGTGAATATGATTTGATAAATAGAGCATGTAAACTGGGCTGGTGCAATGGAAAGCAATGTGGCATAGACCAATACAAGACCATAGACCAATACCAAACTTGTAGTTTGACTTTGCAAATAGATTGACTATTAAAAAGAAGTTGTGGTAGATTAATGTGTTAGATTCAGATTAGACCAGTTGAGTAGAAAAGTTATGGTTGGAACAAAATCCTCCTAATTTTCTATTATGTGTCCCACCTCCTCCAAAAAATCACTTTCCTTCAGTCAAAAATGATTTTTTTTAATCTAGAAGAAACATGCTTATAGTGGGGAAAACTGTATAAGGAAAAAAAAGCACATGATTGATATTGAAATACAGAAAAGGTAGACTGATGTCTTATATGCAGTGGTTCTCAACTTTTTCTTCACCATGTACTCCCTTTAAATACCTTTTTGGCTACAGACAATGACAAAGGCCACCAAGACTTAAGGCTTAATTAATAACATTTCTTCCAGCCTTCACAGACCCCTTGTGATAACATTGCAGCTCCTCAGGGGTCCATGGACCACAGGTTGAGAACCACTGTCTTACTGTATATGAATATACTCTTCATTCAAAGAGTCATTCTACTTCTACTGTAACTATGGAACCAGTCTAGACAGTTGAACAAAATATATTCTTTCTATATCCTCCAAAATACGGGGTGAAAAAAATCCATATGAACAGGACAAGTAATTTACAAGGTTACGTCTGTATAACCTACCCTTAACATGTGGGTCTAATGCTTTATACTGATCTTGACACCCAGAGCAGACAGTTATATTTGCAATCATGAAAGAAAAATTATTAACATGTGTGAAAAATCTGAGTATCCATCAGACTAGGAAAGTAATATACAAATGATATGATATTGGAAATAACAAAACTGAACTATAATAAACTCAACTACCTTTACTAAATCATCCTTGCCTAATGTCATGTCTGCTTTAAGCCTGTCTCATTATTAATGCTTTTTGTAAAGTATATAATTTTCACTTGGAAGATATTTATGATAGTGGTCATAAATGTGAGAATACTGGATGATTTCAATTTCAAATGATTTTTCACTGTCAGTTTCAGTTTCACTGATAGTAAAGAGAAATGGTGGATGCCATCAGATGTATGCTCCAAAGAGGAACTTGTAACACACAACCATATGGACTATTTTTCAGATTTTGGCAAAACAGATTTTATTAATGCTGATAGTACAAGAGGTTTACATACAAGAGAACATTCCTAGCAAAATCCAAGAAGGAAACAGCAAATGATGGGGTAAGGAAGGTGGCTCCTTATAGGCTAAGGCAGCCTTAAGATTGTTCTGCAGCTTTATTCTCTTAATGCCAACTCTTCAATAATCTTTATCACTGTAGAATAGATAATTTGCAAGCTGAATCACTTCAGCTGCTCCAGCTGCTCCAGTCAAGGTTCCCTATAAGATAGACTGTGCTTTCCACATCTATGAGTAGAATTGTACTGGAGGCTCTAAATAGGAGTTGGGGGATGTTTGTTTGTTTGTTTGTTTGTTTGTTTGTTTGTTTATTTATTTATTTATTTTATTAAATTTGTATACCGCCCTTCTCTCGAAGGACTCAGGGCGGTGAACAGGGCATATATAAATAGAAAATACAAAAATTAAAAGAGAATTAAACAATTGCCCAATAAAAAACAGTAACAATATAAAAACCCATTAAAAACCCTAACGTCCCCTATCAGGCCAGGCCAGCTTGTTCAAATAAATGGGTCTTCAGACCGTGCCGGAAGGAGCGAAGGTCCGGTGCCGTCCAGAGCTCAACTGGCAGTTGGTTCCATAAAGCCGGAGCGCCCACAGAGAAGGCCTTCCCCCTGGGGGCCACCAGCCGACATTCTCTGACCGGAGGCACCCTGAGGAGGCCCTCTCTGTGGGAACGCACAGGGCGGAGGGAAGTTGACGCCGGCAGCAGGTGGTCCCTGAGGTACTCCGGACCCATGCCATGTAAGGACTTAAAGACCATAACCAAAACCTTGTTTTTCTTTTTGAGCTGACTATTCTGCTAGGAAGCCTTCAATTCAATGCATCTCAATATTTTCATGTTGTTATTCAATGGCAATTGTATTAATAAGCCATTCTTTGTGGCAGAATTTTCTTGACTATTATTACATATATGTAATACATATATGAATACATATATGAAGCAATGGATGAAATCTAATCAAAGAGAGAAGCAACATAGAACTAAGGAGAAATTTCCTGACAGAACAATTAACCAGTGGAACAGCCTGTGAATGCTCCAACACGGAAAGTGGTGAATGCTCCAACACGGAAAGTTTTTAAGAAGAGACTGGACAGCCATTTGTCTGCCTGAGCAGGGGTTGGACTAGAAGACCTCCAAGGTCCTTTCCAACTCTATTATTATTGTTATTGTTATTGTTATTACTATTATTATGTATTTTCCAGGAAAAACAGTAATAAGCTGAGTATTTTAAAAAACTCACAAAAGACATCGTTATGCACAAGTTATTACCAAACTTAAAATATTCTGTACATAGGATTGCTTTATAGTGTATCTTTATGGCAAATATTTTCTGTAATGTAGCCAAGCATAAATTTACATGGTTGAAGTGACAATCACCATCCAAATGACTTATTTTAAGATTCATTTTTTTAAATATATGTCTAGAACAATGCAAAGACAACATTTTAAAGTAAAATAATATATTATCTTTTCTTGAGTTTTCCTTTCTGGGTTCAATTTGTCAATATATTGTGTATCTGGTTGCCACAGCCACTGTATTTTTTTTTACATGGAATCAATGCATATTAATGTACATAGGCATAAATGAAAACCAGATAAATATAAAACCTTAAACTGAATTGTGCTATGACACATTGCTGATATTTGTTCTACAGCCAGCAAGCTTTCTTTCTGACTTTAATTTCAGTCCCAAATCAACAACAAAAAAGTTGTGATTTGTTTAAAAGAGATATAATCAGGGCTTTTTTTCTCATAGAACGCCCAGAATGGAGTTCCGGCACCTTTTTTGGATGGAACCTTGTAGGGTAGGCAAGGCAGGTTGTATGACCTGTGTGAGTTCCAGCACCTTTTTCTTTTACAAAAAAAGCACTGGATATAATTGTCTGTTTTTTTTATAAATATCAGAGAACATTATCATCATGTTATAGAACAGCATTTGCTGAAATTGTTTTCAGATTCCTCATGGTCCTATACTGCTAATCTGGCTTCATTACTTGTATTTGATCAGTTTCTATATTATGATTAACACAAGTTTTTTTGTCATGTACATCTGATTGCAATACTGTTTTTTTCTTTAGTTTCATCTGACAAATTGACTTGGAACATAGTTCAAATGAATATATTTAGAATACAGTCCCCAGTGCTAGCATATCCAGAAACCAGATTGTGGGCAATCTCAACAGAACTGATTGATATCATAAAGAATGGAGTCTTTTTTTGTGATGATTTCAAGAAAGTGCAAGTTGCCCCAAAAATTATAAGATTGTTTGATCTATCTGTGCTCACCTATGTATAGTACAGGGTAGTGATGGCCAAGAAAGGATAAAATCTCTTTGACCTCTATAAAGTACCATTTAGAGTCTTTGCTTTAATTCTCTTTATATTCACGCATAGGCTATATATGCTAAGACAGTCACGCTCTACTAATATTTATTTTTCTCCTTGTCCTTGTAATGTTTTCCTTACCTCATCCTCAGCCAATGAGTTTGACAGGCTTAAGCTCCTAGCTCTACCAATAATATAATATGTTTTTCCTTGTAGGGGAAGGAAGCTAGGTCAGACTGAGAATATATGTATCTTGTCTATATATCCAGGATTTAAAGATTGAAACTGATCGCATTTCCAGAGAGTGATTAGGACTTTATAATTGGGATTGCTGAGAATAAGTTGGATGGTGCATCCCATTCCAGTCTTGGAGCTTATAGGGAAACATATATAAGAATCAAATCAAATCAAATCAATTGAAAACCATCTAAAGAAAACACCAAGAAATAGCACAAGTCATGGAAATTAGTCTTTAATCCAAATAATTTCTCACTATCTGTGTCAATCCTGGAATTGATAAATTGATAAAGTGTCATGGACAGAATATTGGACAAAGTTTGGTTGTGTTAAGATCCAGTTTTATTTCTCTTTTTAATTTTAGAAAAAAATGTAAGGCTACAGTTCTCAGCCTGCTTTACTATTGGCTGTATTGTCTGGGATTGCTGAAAGTTTTTATACTCTAATCTGCCTCTGCTAGCTAATTCCCACTGACTCCTTACTGTGTACCTAGTATTCTTCTACATTTGGCATTCATTGAAATTTCAAACAGAGCTTCTTATGCTTGTATGTGTGTATAATAGTACTGCTGATAAGAGAGAATATTTGTAGCTCAATGAACTTTGGGGAATTTGGTACTCTGAAAGTATTGCTCCTTGATTATACTATATACAGAGGAACATTTATAAGTGTCTTGTAATTTTTTACTTGCATCAAAGAAATAACTAGGTATGGCAAAATTTCAGTTCTCAGCTAGTTTGTGTAGTACATAATCCAAATAAGAAACTTATTATTGATAGACAGTCCCATTGTTTCAACTGCACAATAGTTTGTGTCTTTGGAAAGGAAGATTTCTACTAAGAAATTCTCAAGAAAACCTTCTCATACCCCACCTCCAAATATATAAATATACAGATACTTGTCTTCCTTGTGTATGAATGGCTTCTTGGGTGCCAGGGGAAAGTCATCATTTATCTTTTACTGTTCAAAATCAAGCATCTTTGTGGAAAACATTGAATAATACTGTATGCAGTATAAAAAAAATTCACCCTGGGTCACTGAAGAATCCTAGCTAGTCTGATTAGGAAGGACAAAACATAAATCAATTTCTTATGTTCCAGATTAATTTAATAAAGTCCTTCTAAGTAACAGGCTACTTACTTTTGGACATTTTTTTGTGGTAACAGCTGTAATTCTGCAAAAGGACTTTAAGTAAAATGAGTTTATTTTTTGTCTCCAAATCGGTTTATAGATATTTTTCCCTGGGATCTGTTATAATCTATTCCCCCTCTCTTTTTTTCATTTGTCTTTCATACTCTCATTACAGGTGTGCTTTGTGAATCTGGATGCAGGCAAGGCTGATTACAACAGTGAATTCATGAAACAGGCAAGTGTTCTTCTAGTATACATGCAGTAGGATTCATGTAGGAATAGATCCAACAATATTTCCATGCAGCCTTGCAGCTCATGGTGTGATTTCGGTCAGTCACTCTTCTGCATCCAATTTATCTCACAGGATGTTTGTGGTGGAGAAAAGACTTAAGAAACCTGCTTAGGTATGTTGCTTTGAGCTTCTTAGATGGAAAATTGAACATGAATCCAATTAATTGTGAAATTCAATGCTTAAACACTATGACTGTTTCTCACATCTGGATTATAGAAATTTCAGCAGTTAGATATATATCTAGTCTCCACACAGAAACACACATTTCTAGAAATATCCTATCCACAGAGGCATTTGCACAGCCATAAGGCAACTGGCATTCAGTGATAAACTAATTAATAAAATTGTTGACAAAGAAGAAAATAGTTTCAACCCCCTTGTCCAGATTAGACACTATTCTTGCAAATGTGGGTTATGCTACTATTGTTCCATGGATTCCCTTCTGGTATTATTTTATATTATTATAATTATGTTGCTTGCACAGTCAACCCAATATTTAGACTGGATTTGTCACTTTTATTCACCTACCAAGTTCTTCCCAAAGACCCGGGATAGGCAGATGTTATTATTTAATAATATTAAAGGCATTGTCACAGGGTGTAATCTATTCAATTGCCTTATGCAATTGCCTAATGGGGATTTTCTTCAGTGCTCAAGTGGTGCTCCAGATGTTTACTGCTGATTACTATTGGTACTATCTTTCTTTTCTTTTACCACAGATGTTCTGCTTTTATTTGTAGACCTTTGTATCTTGTGATTTTTCTCCAGTTCTTTCTCTTCTGTTCTGCTCTTTACACACATTGCAACATCTATTATCCAGACATTTTGTCGTCTTATGATTGTTAAGTCTCTTATGATAAATATTTTTCTGAAATGTCTCAATTCATTTCTAGACATTGGAGCAGAGAATTGCCAGTAATCTCTATTTTGAAGATCTTATTCCACTGCTTTGCCAGTTTCTCATTGGACTATTTAAATAAGTTCTTTTTTAGATCAGCAGTCATCTCATTCCATTCCCAATAATTTCAGAATTAAATTAGTCTTGTAAGGATCTTTGAATTTAGAGTGTGGAAACTTCAATTCAAAAAATCATTTCTCAGTCTGGGTAAAGCACATGCACAAAAAGGCTCACGGCAACATCATTCTCACATTTAGAAAAGAGGTTTTATCCAAACTGTTCTTGTAGAGATAATGCATACTGGATAATTGCTCAGAAATTCCTTGGCAAACATCAAGTAAAATGATTCTATCAATACCTTCTGTGCTGAAGTTTTTCCTAATAAATTTATGACAATTAATTTTAAGCTGCCTTTTTTGTCTGCATACTTTTAAAAACCTGAAAAATATTTTTCCCTTCTAATTTTTTAATCTAAACTGATTAACTGATTTTTAATCTAAACTTATTGAGCCTTGGTGGAGCAGTGGGCTAATGCCTCCTTAAGTAACACCAGCTGTCTGCAATTAGTGCAGGTTCGCATCCCACCAGGCTCAAGGTTGACTCAGCCTTCCATCCTTCCGAGGTAGGTAAAATGAGGACCCAGAATGTTGGGGGCAATAAGCTGACTTTGTAATAATGCCGCTTGGGGTGTGTGTGAAAGCCCTAATAAGCAGGCATATACATAGAATGAAGGCTACTGCTAAGCTTGTAAGCCGCCCTGAGTCTTCGGAGAAGGGCGGGATATAGATGGAATTTAAATAAAAATAAAAATAATAAATATTCTAGTTGTTTTGTCACTTGTTCTTCCCTAATCTAACCATTTTAATTACTAAACACCCTAGGTTCCCTTCTAGACGCTTGTGTAGAAAACATTTTCATTATCTTGGTAAAGTCTATTTGACTGAAATGATTTTTTATTTTTTTTGTCTACACTTAATATTTAGTACGTTGGATTTAAGCACATTTTCAAAGTCATGGAAGAAGTTAGATCTTGATCTCCAGTGCAAATGTAGAACAGCAAAGGTTTCTGGTTCCAAACTGTATAACAAGGGAATGAAAATTTTTTCTATGATCACATTCCAGTTCAACAGCTGATTTTTTTTTTTAAAAAGCTTGGACTAATCTGTGATAATCGTGTGGAAAGTTTCTCAGTATCATTCAGGCCTGGTGCTCAAAACAAATACTTCAAAATTCTTTCATGTTGAGTCCTTTTGTGCTGATCTCTGATGGTTTGGGCATTTTATTACATTCTATCTACAAGTCTGAAGTTGGCTGAGCTCAAAATTATCAGTTTTTCTTATGCTTAAAATAGACTGAAGGAAGCAAATTAAGCTCCCCTCCTTGAACCAGCACCAGTCCACAGTATGCCAAAAACTGTTTCGGACAAATAATGAAGCCCCATCTGTGGGATGCAGGCAGCACATGAAACCACACCCCCTCCAGTCCGTGGAAAGACATCTCTCCACGAAATCAGTCCCTGGAGCCCAAAAGGTTGGGGGAGGGGCACTGGTCTAGTTAACATAGTTAACTAGAGGAATTTCTAAAAGTTGTACCTGATTCTAATCCAACAATTCTCAATCTTTTTCTAACACTAGAAATCATATAGCCCTTATTAGGCATGTAAATAAAAAACGTTAAAATGGATGGCTGAAATTGTGTGATCTCATAACATCTCCATTTTAAAATTCACCTCCGTTTACTATCAATGAGAAGTTCATTCTCAGATCATTTTTGAGGATGTCAGCAATCAGAACTATTTTATATTTGATAGCAAGGCTATGTTCACAAACACAATACAATCTGCCTCAAGATCCTGATTCTTGTATTTCAGAAATTGGTCAATATCTCTCCAAATCTTCCAAAGTTTATTGCCTCAATGAATGTACAGCCACCAAACGACAATGAAATTATTTTCCTGAGAGGATTAACTTCAGAAAATCTTCAGGCTGATTTTGAAGTGCCCCAGGTATGAACTTCAAATTAACCTTTAGAAATGCCTTCATACCCCGATCAATATTTCAGAAATAATTGCAGAAACATACAGAGGTGTACACTAGCAAGCTAGTAGCCAGATGAATGTTGTATACAAATGAATAAAATAAGGATGCTATAGTCCTATATCCATCTACATGGGAGTATGTCTCATTTATCTCAAGGGAACATAGTACTGAACAAATATATATAGAATTATACATGGTACCAAATGTGTAGGTTGGGTAGTTAGCATATATGTATGAGCAATAGCTGATCGAGTTTATTCAAACCATTGTCTTAGGATTTAAATTATATGCAATTCCCTTGAATGCAACACAGAAAATCAATTTGTATATGACTCAACTACAATATTGTGATCCTAATACTAAAATACATCTGGAGGCACTGGATTACATGAAGCCACTATGCATATTTTTAAAATTATGGTTAAACACAATGGGAGTTGCCCTGAATGAACATTACTCTAAACCTGATTGTTGCTACTATATATATGAATCTATATATTTCAAGAATTCTTATCTAGGCAATTTTTAATAAAACAGATTTTTTATCATATTAAAAATTTTAATTATATAAACAGAAGATTACATTCATGGAATGAGATTTGTTCTCACATAAAAGATTTTTTCATGAGCAGAAGGGATTCCATTGTGAGTGCAAGTTTCTTTTTGTGAACTAAAGCATTAGACTCAATCTAATTATAACTATTTATAAGAACAAATACCTGGTACCACCACTCATGTACAGAAAATAGCCAATTTGTAGCCATGGTTGGCAATGTCTCCAGACCATTCACTTCTTTAAGTGTTCAAACTAATCCACTGTAAACATTTTCAAAATATTTATAATCACAGGTACTCATCCATTGGCATCTATATATATACTATCAAAAGAGAGGTTTAACTGCATGAGAACAAAATGGCTCTGTTATTATTCTGGGACTGTATCAGAGCTAACTATACTTAGAATCAGGCTCCTATTCTGGGCAGATGTATTTGAGCTGTCCCCTTTCAAATTACATATCTTTTGACCCTGAAACAGGAAATGAATCTGAGAATACAGTAAAGAACAGAATCTGATATCAAGTTTAACAAAGTCATGCAAGCATATATAACTTGAACATACTGGCTCTTTATGTGATGCATATGTTCAGTGGAGCATACCCCTGAGTTTAGGATTGTAGCCCTTCAAGCAGAATATACATCATATCTTGTAAATGTTATGAATGCGATATTTTTACACAAGAAATAACTTGGGAATCTGAAAAAATGTATAAAATATTCCTTATTTTTATCTCATATTTGCATAATTTCCATGTGTTGTTTCCTTCTTCCCCCTCTGTCCCCTAGTGTTCTTGGCTGGCAGATGTATGTCTTCTTCAGTGTGCAAGAGGAAACAGAAGGAAGAACACAAGCTGCATCATCTTTGAAATAAACAAGTTTCTGATCGGCCTGGAGCTCATGCAGGAAAAGCAGCTGCATGTAGAGGCTGGCAGCTTGAAGCCAGAAGATGATACTAACTGCTCTGTGTCTTCAATAGAAGAAGATTTTCTCACAGCATCAGAACACTTTGAAGATGAGGATGATGAATATAAACAGGGTAAAATCTGGGGGCCTGAATGCGGATTCATAACCGTCTGTCTTACTTAGGAGCAGATGATTGATTAATCATGTGCAATCCAGTTGATAGGCACTTTTAGCATGCATAGACCTTCTTCAGGATTATCTATCCCCCCCAAGTCTTTCACACCGTTCAACAGTGCAGCTATGAGTGCAATAGTTGAGTGTCCTCCTAGCTCCTGATCATTCTCTTCTTCCTATCACCTTTCTCAAAATGAGAGAAAAGAAAGACAAAATTAGAGTCTTCGCATAAAGGGCCCAGGATATGACAATTTGAATCTGGTAATTTGTGCCTTGAGTGAGAATTATGGAATGATTTGTTCTATGATTTTATGAAACATGGAAAGAGATTTTTAATAACCTGCATGTCATTAAATATCATTCAAAATATCATCCATGAGAGAGATATTTGATCATTCTGAGTGTGATTTTCTTTCCTTTTCATCATACTTGGAAATGCCCACTAGTCAAGGGACTGACTGCTTTTGCAAGTTAATGTATTGTTTTTCTTTTCCAGGTGATGAAAATCTGAATCTTACAGCTGAATTCAAAAAGTATAGAGAAGAAGATTGTGAAGACTTGCATTGCAAAAAGGCCCAAGTGCCCTTTTTTCTGAAAGGTAGTTGCCTTAGCCATGATAGCACGGCTTCTACTAGAACTTCAGAGTCATCTGAAGAAGAATATAATAGTGAAGCTGAAGACAGTGTTTTACAAACTGTAGATGAAGCCATTAAGCAGCTTAATTGGAAAGTTGGAAAGTTTAATACAACTGGAAAATGTAAGCCACTCTCTAGTGTTGTTCAGAAAGACCTTTGCAAAAGTGATAACAATCTATCAGAAAATGTATGTTTGACCCTAACAACTAAGGAGGATGTGATTTTATTGGATGATCTAGCTGCAGGACAAAATAGTCATTTGGACATGTTAAATTGTAGAGTTGAAAAAACACCTCATCCTCTCATTCAAAATGATCAAGCTCCTACAGGTCAGTTCGCTACAAATTTGGCAGAGTCTGTCCTGCAAGATGCATTCATTAGATTGTCTCAGTCAACTTTTACCAAAGAAACTGCCCTCAGCATCTCTGTCAGCAACCCCTTAACTTCAACAGCATGTGCAACACAGAATGAAATGGTTTGCCGGTCATGGAATGTACTTCCAAAAATTGTTATTGTTCAGAGTCCAGATGGTTCTGATAAGTCTGAGTGGCCTGGGTCTAACTTTCCAAGCTTACATCCTTGTTCTGAAGTTGAACGTTCTTCTGGTACAGATTTTTTCCAAGACAATAGTCTCAGTAAAAGTACTCAGAGTACTTTGGAAGTAGCTTTGGCTTGTGCAGCTACTGTCATTGGTACCATTTCAAGTCCACATGCTGCAGAAAAGCTCAGCGAACAGGAATGCATGAGCTCTGCAATGACTGTGGATAATCATGAAGTCAAGGGAAAAACTTCCCAAAGTACCAACAGTAATTGTAACTTTATGGATTACTCATTTCCACCTGCCCTTTCACACATGGCTCAAATGACAAATGTAGTTGCTGCTCATGGACTTGGTGGAAAAAAAGATATCTATCCTGTAACTTCAAGTGGACTCTTATCTGCAGCTGAGACATCAGCAGCTGTTACACTCCATTGTAGCATAGCCATTGGAAGCACTATGGAGAATCTGAACAATAGTATTGCACAAGTCTTGTTCAAAGAGGCATCTCTAGTATTAACCAGACCTCATGCATACAGAACTATAGGAGACTTTATGGAGTCTGTAAATGGAAAAATTGTTCAGGCTGCAACAAAGCCCTCAACTGCCTTTCTGGATGAAGTCATTGTTGATGAACTTGCTCAGAATTTGTCCAATATTATTCTGAGGCATTCTGTGGAGGAAGTTAGAAAGAAACAACGTTCAGAAAAGAACATAGGTGCATATTTAGAAAGCACACAAGATGTTTTCACTGCAACTGCAAATCAGCTTCTATTTAATGTATTTTACTTCACTTGCAAGAAAATGAATGATATTACACAGCTTAATGAGTGTTCAAGTACTTTCATTCCAGATACGTTTAACAAACAGGTAATGGAGTGCCAACCAAAAGAGACAAAAAATGTTGTATTGCCTCAGTCCTCAAGCTGCTACAATAATAAGCTCACCAGTAATTTCCATGACAAGGATGATCTACTCATGACAAATTTGGTGAACAATATCAAAGAGGAAATTGTGCCAAATTCCTTGGAATCTCTATCTACTGTCAATGCTCAGAGTTCACCCTCCAGGAAAACATCTTCCAAGAAAAGGTATTTGAAAAAAATTACAAAAGAATGCTGCAGACCCATAACTCCAAATAGCAATCACCTGAAGGCAGAACTCTATCCGTTTAGTGGCAGAGAAAAACTGACATCAGGCAGTGAAGGCAAACATGGCCTTCAAGAATTTCTAACTTCCAGTGTCTCCATAATAACAGAAAAACATGAAGAGCCCACACATGGTGCAGTGTGGCACAATGAAAGACAGCTTAGTGTACCTTTTTTGGGTAATCAAGGTATGCTGTCTACCCGACCTCTGGTATATTTAATGCATCCAGCAGATAAATACTGCATAACAGATTTTGCAGAAGAATTGGCAGAAACAGTGGTTTCCATGGCAACAGAAATTGCTGCCATTTGCCTTGATAATTCAAATGGCAAGCAGCCTTGGTTCTGTGCATGGAAAAGAGGAAGTGATTATTTGATGCCCCAGGCTTTGCCATGTCGACCTATGAAAAGGAAAAAGGAAACCCAATCCAGTGGCTCAACTGTGAGAAAACATAGACCACCTAGACTTAGCGAGATCAAAAGAAAAACTGATGAACACCCTGAATTAAAAGAATGGCTTATGAATAGAGTAGTGGATGACTCAATTAACCTTGATGACACCCTTGATTTGAGCAATAACATTGCAAATGAAGCAGCTGCTAAAATTATGAATTTAGCTGAGTTTTCTGTGGCTGATAATATATGGCAGAATCCAAACCATCCTCAAAATAGGCTCCATTGTGACCGATGGAATAGAGTCAATGCATCCAGCTGTGAAAGCATTCCTGAGGAGAACTTGGATTCTAAAGGGTCTGTAAATACTTTGGCTCTCATAAATTCTTTAGGACAGCCAATAAGCAGGACTAGTTCAGTCTCCAAGCAGTCTAGTTGTGAAAGCATTACAGATGAGTTTTCAAGGTTTATGGTCAACCAGATGGAAACTGAAGGGCGAGAGTTTGATTTATTACTTGACTACTATGCTGGGAAAAATGCAAATAATATTATAACATCTGCACTGCAACAAGTCACCAAAAAGAATGGCCACCTCAATGTAAAGCCAAGTTGCCCATCCAAACAGTCAAGCACCGAAAGTATAACTGAAGAGTTTTACAGGTATATGTTAAAGGAAATTGAAAAAGAACATAAAGAAAAAGTATATTCTACTAAGAATGCCAAGGAATGGAGCAGCAGTTTATTACTTCCTTCTCAACGATCATCTTTTTGTTTCAGACAATCTTCAGTCCCTGACAACAGATCCTCAACATCTAGGCTAACAGTAAATATGCCCATTAAGGCAAATTCATTAGATGGCTTTTCTCGTAGTGGCCATCGAGATTCCTTAAATGTCTATCCAGTCAACACAGCATCTTCTTCAGGACTCTGTAAATCAGATTCTTACCTGTACCAAAGATGTAGGACTGATCAGGTAACTGACATGCTCATTCATGAGACCTGGGCAAACTCCATTAAAGCTCTGATGTGCAAGAACAAAATAATTCAAGATAGTGGAGAGGTTGCACAGCCTGACCAGCATCCTTATGACTCTCCCCCACATGTTCAACAATATGCACATAGACTTGCTGCAAATATTGTTGAAAGTGGGAAAACTTTAATAGCCATCCACCAAGATTCCACAAAGAAAGATCATGTCACAGAAAGCAATTATATCCCATCAGGGATGCAAAATGATTCTAAACCATTTGGAGACAGAAGGTATTTAGATGAGAAAGAACAGCAGGCCTCATTCCCTGGATTGTTTTCTATAAAACACAGGAGCTCTTCTTGTCTCAGGGAAGTGCCTTTAATCCAGATTGAAACAGATCAAAGACAAGACTTTGATAATGCCTCAGAGCCTTTACATGGAGTTAATGTTACCTCTGGGAAAAAAAGAGATCTACTCAAAAGAAAACCCATAGATGCTGATTCAGGACAACAGCTAATTTCCTCAAAAAGCCATGGGTAAGTTTTGTTCCCCAAAAGAATGTAAGACTTTATGGCAGGCAAACATGCTGCTGCATACTCAGGTCTTGTTACAGATAGTCCTTGACTTACCATGATTCAGTGATTTTTTTGAACTTAAAATGAAACTGAAAAAAGTGAGTTATGATTGGTTTTCACACTTACAACCATTGCAGCAGCATCATGGTCATGTGATAAAAATTTGGGCACCTGGCAATTGGCTTGTATTTCTGACAATTGCAGTGTCCTGGTGTCATATGAGCTAGAATTGAAGGCTCGAATTGTTTCAATCATGAAGAAATTTATCATCCCACAGAAAACCTGGACACTTTACCAGTCTTCCCCAATTATTGTAATTGGTCAATTTCCACAATAGGGCCCTTAATTGATCCTGAAAACATCTTTTTTTTTTTAATGGAAGAAGGACAGATTATGAGAATTGCCATGCCTGCACATGAGATTATTCCTTTTAAAGAAATGTTTTTAAATTAAGTAAAATATTTATATATAACTTTCCTTTATATTTTTATGAACAACAGTAAAAACCAAGAACAGCAAACAAAATAAACAGGAGTTACTAATGTATCTAAAATTCATATAAAATACAGATTTAACCTAAAAGAGATGAACAGCTTTATTAATGCCTTAACAAATAAGGTCTTGCATGGTACTTAAAATTAATCCAAATAAACAGCCAGGAAAGCAGCCATAAAGAGAATTTTCAGAAGCTGTCACATTGCCACTGAATAGTTCCATTGTCTGATCACCACTCACCTCATATCAGATAGTGGATAAGGAGATGAATTGATCTAGCAAGAAAGATCACATTGCTTAAAACTCTTAATTACATTCTTTTCCTAATCTGTTCTTTCTCCCATTTTTCCATTCTTTTTTAATACAATTTTTTTAATTTAAAATATTTAAAAACTTTGGACATGGTGTAATTGGTCTAACATACCTTCTTGTCTTACATCATTTTTGTATGTTATATACATTATATAATTTATATACAATTATACAATATTGAACTTATCATCCACCTTATTCTAATATTATTTAAGTTCAACCTCTTGTATATCTCTATTAAGTCCTTCCTTTCTGTTCCCACCATAGGTAAAACTTGTTCCAAATTTTATAATACTCTGACTGATCTTTATTTTTTATTTCCAAAGTTAACTTGTCTATTTCTGTGCAAGCTCATATTTTGTTTATCACCTCACTCTCGTCAGGGGTTTCACTATCTTTTCATTTCTGGGCGAACGTCATTCTCGCTGCTGTGATGATATGTATTATTAAATATAACTCTTCTTTGCTAGGTTTCTCTTTTGTTATGCCAAGCAGGAAAAATTCTGATCTACATTCTACTCTCCGTCCTAATATTTCCTCTAGCCATGTCCGTATCTTTTGCCAATACCTTTGCGATTTATTACAGGTCCACCATACATGAAAATAGGTGCCTAATTCTTGGGAACATTTCCAGCAATTGGGGGATATTTATACATTTTAGCTAGCTGTGTTGGAGGAAAATGCCACCGGTAAAACATCTTATAAAGATTTTCTTTGTAAGCTGTGGCCAGCGTTATTTTTTTATTTCTATCCCCTGTCCAACATTCTTAGCCCATATCAACATCATTTCTTTGACTTGTTCTTCAATCATTTTATACCCCAATAACAATTTATACAATTTTCTTATTTGTTTCTCATCTGCCCCCAATAAGATTTTATCCAATGCAGTTTCTTGAATATTTATTCCCCATATCGTGTTTGTATCTGTAAGCCCTCCATTCCAATTTTATCCCTTGTTGCTCTAGTTCCTGTCTCAATTTCAATTCTCCCACATCATTCATAATATCTTTTTATGTAGTGCTATTCTCCAAATTGAACAAATTTGGGTAAACTATCGCTTCCAGGGTGGACAACCAGACTAGTACTTTTAATATAATTTTGTTTTCTAATTTTATTCCAAATTTTGAGTAGCACTTGTCTAATTCGATGGCTTTGGAAATGTTGATATAGCCCTTATCATTCCATAGGAATGTGTGCCAGCCTAATTGCAAATCATGGCCTTCTAAAATTAATAGTCTTTTATTCCTTAAGATTATCTACTCTCTAATCCAGGTTAACTCCGCTGCATGATAATATGTTTCCCAGTCTGGTAGTCCAAACCCCCCATTTTCTTTAGCATCCTGCAAGAGTTTCTTTTTAATCCTTGGTTTTTTCCCTTGTCATACAAAATTTAGTGTCAGTTTGTTCAGGTTCTCAAAAAATTTTTGATCTAGTTTTATAGGAATATTTTGGAACAGAAATAGAATTTTAGGTAGTACATTCATTTTTATGACAGCAATTCTCCCTAGCAATGAAAGGCTCAAGTTTCCCCATCTTTCCAGGTCATCTTTTATTTGTTTCACTATTTTGTTGTAACTGTCTTCTTTGATTGAGGTGCATCTGGCCGTAATAGTGATTCCCAGGTATTTTATCTTCTTAACTATTTGTATGTTCATAATCCTAGCCAAGTTTTCTTTCTGTTTATTCGTCATATTTTTAACAATCATTTTAGTTTTATCCTTATTTATTTTCAGCCCAGCAGCTTCTCCATGTTTATCTAGTTCTTCCAATAATTTCAGTCCCGATTGTTGTGCTTCCTCCATAATAAAGACCATATCAGCCGTGAATGCTTGGAGTTTAAATATTTCTTTTTTAATTTCCAATCCTTTTATATGCGGTTCATTTCTAATTATCCTCGTTAGAACCTCTAACGTCAGAATAAATAGTAATGGGAATAAAGGGCATCCTTGTTGTGTTCCTTTTTGTATTTGAAATTTCCTGGTTGCTTCCCCATTTATTATTATTTTAGCTTCCTGATTAGTGTATATTGCCCTTATTATAAATTTTTTACCCATATCCATATACCTGAGTTGTTGTCATATAAATGACCACTTAACATTATCAAAAGCCTTCTGAGCATCTAAAAATAGTAACACCATTTGTTGTCCACTATGTATTTTGTAGTATTCTAAAGTATCCAATATTATCCTAATGTTGTGTTTAGTTTGTCTTTTGGCTAGAAATCCATTCTGATCCACATGTATAAAGTCATTTAAAAACCTTTTTAATTGCTCAGGTATAATTGTTGTAAATATCTTATAATCAGAGTTAAGTAAAGATATTGGTCTATAGTTTTGGATTGATGTATGATCCATATTGTCTTTTGGGATCAGAATAATATTTGCCTCTGACCATGACTTTGGGATTTTTGCTTCATCTAGGACCGCATTAAACACCTCCAGTAAAGGTTGTCCTAAAATATTTTGTTGTTCCTTATAGATTTCTATCGGAAGGCCATCAGGACCCGATGCTTTATTATTATTTTTGTTTGTTAATGGCCGTAATCACCTCTGTCATCCTAATTTCTTCATTCAACATATTTTTAATTTCATCTGTAACTTTTGGTAGTGTTGCTTTTTTGAAACATTCCTCCACTTTCTCCTCCATTTCCTGGTTATCTTCCTTGTATAATTTCTCATAGAATTCCTGGGCTATATTTTTTTTCTCCTCTTCTTTATAATGTATTCTCCCTTTGTCGTCTCGTAATCTACTAATCCAACTTTTCTCCTTTTGTTTTTTCAATTTATGTGCAAGCCATTGACCAGGTTTATTTGTATTTTCTAAGAAATTCTGTTTTATACATCTTATCTGTTGTGCTAAATTTACTTTTTCTAAGATGTTACATTTGTGTTTAATTAAGTCCATTTGTTGTTTTACATTCTTTTTTTGTGGTTCTTGTTGGAGTATTGTTTCTAATCTTTTGTATTCCCCTTCTAGCATTTTCTGTTGTTGTTTTTTCTCCTCATTCTTTTTTGCCATATATGCTATAGCTACTCCTCTCATAACTGCCTTAGCTGTGTCCCAAAGATTTTGGACAGAGGTGTCTTCTTTTTTATTTTCTTTGAAGAAGAAGTCCAGTTCACTCTCCATCTTTAGTCTGAAGTCATCTTCTTTTAATATTGACCTTTGTATAGTCCATCTAGATGATTTTTTGGACCCTTTCCAGCTAAATTTTACGGGATTGTGGTCTGCCCAGGTGCTTGTCTCTATACACACATCTTCAACTTCAAAGTTAATTTCCCTTGACATCCACACCATGTCAATCCTAGACCATGAGCTGTGCCTATTTGAGTAATATGTGAATTGTCTTGCGTCACAGTTCCTTCTCTCCATATGTCCTGAATGTTTAGGTCCTTGGCCAATTTAAAGAAGGATGTTGGTAGTATTCTTCTTTTCCTTTTCCTGGTCTTGTTACCCTTGTAATCCAAATTATTACCAATAATAGCATTGAAGTCTCCTAACACAGAGATCTCGTCATAATCTATATCACGTATCTTTTTATGTAACGTTTTAAAAAACTGTTCTTGGTTTCCATTCATGGCATATATTTCTACTATCACAACTTTCCTATGATTTATTTCTACCTCTACCATCAAAATTCTACCTTCTCTATCTTTATAGATTTGTTTAGCTACGTTTCTCATTCACGTATAATACCACCCCCCTCTTTTTTTGTTGGTCTAGTGATACAAATATATTTCCTAATTTTGGCTGGTCTAACAGGTATTTTTGTTGTTCTTTTATATGAACTTCCTGAAATGCTATTATATCTTATTTTTGATGAATAAGTTTATTGAAGATTTTCCGTCTTTTCATTGGCAAGTTTAAACCATTAATGTTCAATGACAAAATCCTACATTCTTCTTCCTTTATTTTACTTATATCTGGGTCTTGTGCTTCTCATTGTGCGGATCTCTTTTGTTTCTTTGTCTCTGCCTTCATACTTATCTGTAGTCTCTCCAGAATTATTTCCTCTATCCTCCGTTCCTAATACCTTCCCTTCTATAGCCATCTGTCTTGCATCCCTTTCTCTTATGACCCCTCCATCTTTTTATGACCCCTCCATTCTTGAAGCAAACTGTACTTTAATTTTGCTCAACAACAATGGAAAAGATTATTGATTTCTCAAGGAGCAGAAGGAAATGGAAGAATAGGGGGTAAAGTAGTACCAACTCTAGTCTGCAATCCTTACAAGAGAGAATACCATTTTAGTTCTTCTAGTAAAATATCTGCCCTTCAGAAAGGGCAGTATAATTAGGGTCTAATGTTACTACAAGAGTGTTGAGAGTTGGAATTATTTCAGTTGTAAGAATTACAGGATAGTCTTATTTCATCAAGAACATTTTTTGTCAATCAGTTTGACAGTGTGTAGTTGCCCTGAATCTGAAGCCTCTGTGGACAATACAGCAGTGGAAGAGTTTCTAGTCCCTCTTAGCAGCAGTGAAGAAAGCACATGTAGCAGCTGGTGCCAGCTGGCAAACAATCCTGATGATACAAGCAGCTATTTGCAACTCAGCGAGAGATCTATGAGGTAACCTTGTCCTCTTCAAGCTATAAACTGCATAAATGTTTGGCTTGTGGTTTTCTCAAAATGAATTCTGCAAAAAGAGGTTTAATTTTCATACTGAGTTCCAGGAGACCTCATTACAGCTTTGGAAATCATGCAAATAAATTGTAATCTCATCCAAGGCAATTGTTTTCCATTCCCATAAGAAAAATACTAAGGGACAAGCTAATTAGTCAATCAAGCTCATTTTTTTCATTCCATATTTCTGACACATATATTGCATTAATACTTGAGTGACTTGCACATTGCTCTGCTGCACCAATTTCTCATTTACCATTAGGGTAGACATCTGAGTAGAAAATCTGGAGGAAAATATCGATTGTAAGGTGCCTTTTTCGGTGAAGCACTTCAGTCTTGTTACATGACTGTACCTATCAACAGCAAAGTTTCAGAATATGTGTAGACCTACATAGCTGTATTAGGCTTGAATGCCCAGTCTATAGAAATAATTTGAACGGTCTATTCTTTTTACAGATATTTTATTCTACTGCTCACTCACATTTTCTAAGTGTTTACATCTAAGCCTATGCTGACACAGATAGCATAGCAAAGTAAATAAATTCACAACTGTTTTAACACTTTCCTCTTCATAAAAATAATTTACCATTGCACTATTAGATCATTTGTCCAACAAAATTGAGAATTTGTATGAAGGGACTATTATTGTTTTCAGTTTTCACATTATGTGGCTCAGTAGTGCCAAAACAATCAAGTATTTGGAGCTGCAGATTGATATATCTGGCTGCCAAGTAGTGCTTCTTATTTTATAAGAGGTTTATGAGTTTCTGGAAGGATACTCAAAAGAATTATAATGTGAGCAGACTTAAAGTAGATTTGGTATAAACCTGCTAATTACTTGGTCGTTGCAACACGAAATAATTGGAACATGTATAAACCAATCATCATTAATCCAATATTATCAAGTGTTCATATCTCCTGTCAGCACCTTCAAAGCATTTTAAATGGTGCATCTCACACAATTTGCTACTAATATCACTTGACTCATATGCAAGCATTAATCTCCTTTTATAAAGGATGATTTGCTATCCTGGGCTGAAAAGTTCATCTTCAGTGGGTATATAGCTAGTGATATTAAGTACTACTAAAGAAAGAACTAAATTTATAGTATGTGTTTTGAAACACATACTATAAATTTAGTTCTTTCTTTAGTAGTACTTAATATCACTAGCTATATACACACTGTAACAGTTCACTTGCTTTCTCCACTTATTTTTGTTCTGTTAATAATGGTTTGCTGAGCAAACAAGAACTGCATGCCCTCATTCTAACAAATAGAAAAGTAGCAGTTCTGCCAGTCACTTTGGGTTAACATTGTGTTCAAATACATATTGGAGCAGACTAGCATTAATATTAACATTTTTGCATTCTCAGCAATGGCAACAGCAGTACCTCTAGCAGTCTTGGCATTATGGATCTGGAAATTTATCAGGAAAACATACCATCTTCTCCTGCATTTAAGTAAGTAGTATTTTGGGAGGGGGGGGTGTCATCCTACAGAAACACCATTTCATTTCAACCAAAATTCTTTCAGTGTGTACAATGTGACAAACTTTTCCAAAGCTTCATAGTTTATCTTGATGCTTTCCAGTTGCTGTTTCTTGCAAGTGACAATGTAACCTATAGTTGCTTATTATAAGTTTGATAATTACTGTTTAATAAAAATATCCAGCTCTTTCACATAAATATTACAATGCATTAAAATGCAAATTAACTTTCTGACCTATATATTAAATACATTGGCATATACAAATTCATGTCTACAATCCATGTATATTTTCCCTCCCAAGCATTATCATAGTATTTAAGGGTACATAGCTACTTTTGTTTCCGCTGGAGCTGTCTATAGTAATTAATATACATATACTTGAGTATAAGCCGAATTTTTCAGCCCACTTTTTGGGCTGAAAAATTCCACTTCGGCTTATACTCCAGTCAACAAAAAAACTTACCGAGGACTTGTGCGCGGCCGAGGCTTTGATGCTTCCGGGATCGCGCGCACCTCTCCCAAGCCACCGCCGTCCGGAGACCTGCCGAAGTTTGGGGAGGTTTGGGGAGGTGCGCGCGCACCTCCCCAAACCTCCCCAAACGTCGGCAGGTCTCCGGACCTCCGTGCCCTGCCTGCCTGCTTCTTTCCGCTGCGGAAAGAAGCAGGCAGGCAGGGCGCGGAGGTCGGGAGACCTGCTGACGTTTGGGGAGGTTTGGGAACCTCCCCAAACCTCCCCAAACGTCGGCAGGTCTCCGGATCTCCGTGCCCTGCCTGCCTGCTTCTTTCCGCTGCGGAAAGAAGCAGGCAGGCAGGGCGCGGAGATCCGGAGACCTGCCGACATTTGGGGAGGTTTGGGGAGGTGCGCGCGCACCTCCCCAAACCTCCCCAAACTTCGGCAGGTCTCCGGACGGCGGCGGCTTGGGAGAGGTGCGCGCGATCCTGGAAGCACCGAAGCCTCGGCCGCGCGCAAGTCCTCGGTAAGCTCCGGCCGGTCACTTGCTTCGCATCTCCTGAGGGAAGGGGGGCGACTGGAGCGGGCGTGTTTCCTCGCCTGCTGGGCACCACAATTTGCCCAGGGAACGCGCGGGCCCCGAATGGCAGCATGGAGCGAGGAAGCGTACAGCTTCCGAGAGCCGCGGCCACACAGGGTATTCCTGTGTATTCAGGCTTGCAAAATGGCGGATCGAGCCTCTGCTGGCGGCAGAGGCTTGCAGAGCGCGGATCGAGCCTCCGCCGGCGGCGGAGACTTGCAGAGCGTGGATCCAGCCTCCGCCGGCGGCGGAGGTTTGCAGAACGGCGGATCGGCTTATACTCGAGTCAATAACTTTTTCCAGTTTTGGGGGGTGAAATTGGGGGTCTCGGCTTATACTCGAGTCGGCTTATACTCAAGTATATACGGTAAATGCTTTTATCTAGCAACACATTTTTGTTTATTTTGAAGAGTGATACCAGATCAGCCCCAAATCCTGCACTAGGCAGATGGCAAAGAAGCAGGAAGCATTAGCACTTTTCCACTAGTTTTATTAGCTTAAACTTAAATCAGTTAGCAAGCAATATTAGAAATGAGATGTAAATAGCAAAAGATATGCAGAGAAAAAAATATCACACATGAAACTCTTACCGCAGCTGAGGTTTAAGTAATTTCAAAAAGAGCATGTCCACTGTAGTCCTAGAGACAAACTGATCTATAATATCCAAACCGGGGGCTATAAGTTGAAGTTCCATTTGCAAGGGAAAAAGTCAAAAGAAATCAGGAAAAGGAACCAGAGGAACGCAGGTCCAATAATGGAGAGTTCTTTCTAACAAAACAAGCAGTTTTGAAGCATGCTCTGTAACAGCCAGAGTTTCAGGTTTTTCCTAATGGTTAATTAACCCTGCGAAAGGCTTCTTCTTGAAGAGTCATGCCTATTCCACTGCTCACCTTTCTTTACCTGACTTTGACTGTTTGCTATCTGAACCAGCAGTCACCTGTACTGAGTGACTCAGGTGGCTGACTACCTATTGTCTTCCAAAGTGTAGGCTGAAAGTCTGCTGTGTCTCCTATTCAGCCTTATAATCATGAATTCATAACTGCCCCTATGGATTATTTTGTGCATGAAAAAGTGGAGGTAAGCTTATCTAATTTGTAGATGACACAAAACTGAGTGAATAGTTGAGCTTAGACTTGGAGAAATTTGAATTAACTTTAACTTACTAGAAAAAAAATAGCTGAAAATAACAATGAAAATTAGCAGAGAGAATTGCCAGTTCCTCATTTAGGAAAATCAAATGCCTTGGAATAGGGTGGTGGATATCTGACTTGACAAACTCAGCACAAGTGTGAAACTTGACTGCAAATTGAATATAAATTGGACTATGGTCTGGTTGGAAGAAAAGCCACCACCACTTTGTTCATTGCATTAACAAGTGTGATTTCCAAATATTGGGAAGTAATTCCACTTTATATTGCTTGGTCAAGACTGTCCATTCTGAGAGTAGCTATTAGCCCTCCTCTGCATTTCAAACACTATGAATATTAACATAATGCATTGCACTCATCTTATTGAGGATATCTCTTAGCAACAAATTAGGCTTGTTCAGAACAGAGTCAATTAATTTAAGATGAAGAGAAGCTGTTATTTTCAAAATGAAAAGATAATTAACATGGTGCACACATTTTTAACACATTTTCTTGTTTGGGTTCATTTCTATTACATTTCTCTAAAAGTATTAAAGCTCTGAACAGGTATATGAAATATGCTTATATAATCTATACCTGGAAAACGGAACCATTTATCAAAGAATGCCTACCACAATGATTATTAAATTCTTTTGCCTAATTACCCTTTTCCTGGTCGTTCAATAAGTTATTATCCTCACAGAAAAAATAAAAAATAAAACTAGGCTCTGTTGTTTTATACAAGGGTTCATCTAGTATCTCAATCCTGGAAACTCTTCATTCCAATAACCATATCCTATATATATTTAGTGTGTAATTCTAAAGGACAGACATGTTCAAGTCCAATATCATTCAATGGAATTAAAATCCAAACCTGCAAATGAATGAAGACAAATCAGAAACATTCTATACATCTTTCTGAATGCAAAAGTGGGACATTTATATTTATTTTTTGTATTCAGTTAATAAAGTTTAATACAATGAACATTTTTGAGTAGAATTGCAAAAATTAATTATCTTAAAAATCCAGCGTGCCTTAGCAATCAGCATTCAAATCCATAATACCCATTTCTTATACAAAGGCATGGAAAGGAATTCATCACCGAGGTTCAAAAACCAGGTAAGCCTTGACCATGTGCTATCCCCCTGAAATTTGAGGCTACATTGAGTTTTGCTCTAGATTTGCTGGGCATTTCTTTAAATATTTAAAATCCCTACCTAAGATTAATCTGAATCAGCATGCCTCTATTTGGTAGAAAAAAAGTAACTGAAGGGAGTCTAGATATGCCTCGCTTGGCAAGGAATTATCAAGGCTAGGTGCAAAACAAAAAAAAGCATCTCTCATTCCTATCACTGCTCTACCAATAGGCTTCTGTTAGTGTAGTTCAAGAAAAGTAACGGTTTTATTATGATGTATCTGAAGTAATCAGATTCTTGAAAGAATGAATGTGTAGTATTTGAGCCAAAGTTCCTTGTAAACATTTTTGTTTATTTGTTTCTTAAGTGATTTAACAGAAGGTGTTTTCTGTGAGAAACTACCAGAAAAGATAGAGGGTAAGTCATACATTATAAAATAAGACAGGGGAATTTACTTCATAAGCATCTGTCTCATGAAATAAAAATCATACTTTCACTCTTTAGAATGCACATCGGGGTTGACTGTTGAAACTACTAATAAACAGAAAGATCTCTTGGTGATAAACATGGACCTGGAACCAGAATATCCTGATGCAGAATTGCGTGCTACACTTCAATGGATTGCTGCATCTGAGCTTGGGATACCCATAATCTATTTTAAGAAATCTCAGGAACACAGAATTGAAAAGGTATTTGTGAATGGTTGGATAGATTCCATTGTTTAATATGCCACCACCCCTTTCTATGGTAGCCAACACAATATATAAGCAAGAAAATATATTAAATAAAATATGCAAACACACATCTAGCTAATAATGTACCCAAAAGGATATCCTATGTACCATTCAATGGAACAGCTTAGTCTTTAACAATCTGGGAAAGGCAAGGGGGACTAAGAGCAGTCTGTGTCTGAGAAATTCAGCATGTTCAGCATGGGGGCAATTACAAAGAGGGTATATTGTTCAGTTCCTACTCCATAGGCTTCACATCAGGTGGCAGCTCTCATTAATCCTTTCCAGAAGAATTCATGGGACAAACAAGATCTTGACATGAGTCATAGCTCTATAAATATTCAAGAGCTAAGTCATGATGGGTTATAAGTTTTACATATATCCTGCCTTACAAAGATAATGCTGCTGATGCTTAAGTGAGTTGCTCCAAGCTGCCAAAGGGCATTAGGTAAGAGGGAGCAGGATATATGTCCTCGGACAAGTGCTGACTCTTCGGCTTTGAAACAGAGATGAGCACCGGCCCCTAGAGTCGGAAACGACTAGCACGAATGTGCGGGGGAACCTTTACCTTAGTGTAGTATAGCAATGTGGCTAGTAGATTTTGCTCGTCTGAAGTGTAAAGAAAACAAATGTCAGAATGCATATTGATGCATATTAGAATAAAACATACTTCTCTAGGATTTTGTGCTGCTCTGTGATTGAAATAGAGATCCAGTATTGGATGTTTTAATTTCCACTGACAAAGACATTTTAGCTATTTTAGAAACCTACAACCCAGTTGATACCTTTTTATCAGAGTCAGCTCTACAGAAAATAGTACATAGCTTTTATTTTTACAATTTGTTTTTAAATAGTGTCCTCATTTCTACCAAGGGTCTCTTAATTCTTTAGTAAATGTATGTGGATTATTTGATTTGTCATTAATCATTAGCTGACTGATCAGTAGCAAAATATGAATCAACAGAGTGGATGTAAATGGTGATTATCAATCAATGACCATCAACTTAGGCCAGTTCAAACATGCACATTTGTCACAGCTGTTTTCACTAATTAAACTGTGAATAAACGTGTACTAGTTTAGATCTCTTAGCTTAAAAGAAAAAAAGAAAAAAAACCTTGTCTAATTTTTTTCTTCTTCCAGTTTTTAGATGTTGTGCAGTTCGTGCACCAGAAGTGCTGGAAAGTGGGTGATATCTTTCATGCTGTGGTACAATTTTGCAAGCTCCATGAAGAAAGTAAAGAGCCAACTCTGAGCCTCTTTGACTGGCTTCTTGAGCTAGGATAAAAACCTTCTTAAAGATTCTATTTGCATTTTTAATCTATTTTAAGCGGCAGTGATCTGTGAGTGGCTCTGTTTTATTCAAAATCTCAACATAAATAGAGCTGAAAATTATAAATTCTGCTGATTCATCATGACCCTGTTCCAAAGCAGTGCAAAGAAGGGAAGTGAGGAAGGAGGGCAGGGCAGAAAGAGAGAAGTGAAGAGCCAGTGTAAAATATTGCTACATGAAGGACTTTGTAGTTTTGAATGCATTCCTCTTGAAAAGAATAGGATATGCATTTAAATGACTGACGTTTTACAAAATCTAAATGAAAAAGACATTTTCCATAATTTGCCAGCTACGTACAGTATTAACTGGTATCACAGTAACAAAAAATACAAAAAACTTTGTTTTTATAGTTCAAATGCCTAAATGATTATACAGTGACAAATGAGTACATATCAGATGTCCTTAAATGAATTCTGTATTGTTTTGCTTTCAATCTTATCCCCAAATTAGGGTCTATGTTCACACTGCACTGAAAAGCCTGAAAGTCATTCCACAAGGGTGTCCGTTCTGCTGAAAGAATTAAGCCCAGCAAGTTTTTAAATGAGTTCTTAAAACTCATGTTCAGTGAGTATAATCCTGCACTGTGTCCTTTAGTAGCATTGAGTCTCACAGGGAGTTCTAGAAAACTGCCTGAAATATTAGCATTTTCCAGTTCCCTTCAACGTTTTTAACAATGATGCATATGCTTTATAAATCTATTTACAATCGATGAATAAATAATAGAAGCATGTACTCTGAGTAAGCTAGCAGTGGGTTCAGTCAGGAATTTAATACAGTCATTTAACTCTAAAAGTAAAATAAGTTCAATTAGGTCAACTGGAAAATAATGGCTTTTCATTATGCCTTAATAGGAAGATTGTACTGATGAAATATATTTCATACTACTAACAACAGTTTATTTCTAACATCTTTAAGCTAATGTATTGTTTTACTGTAAATATTTGAAGTATAGTACATAAGATTTTTCTTACAGAAAAATGTACTTGTCAAAAGCTGGTACCTTGCTACTCAGAAAAATAGTTCTCATCCTACTCAAACATTCTTTGTAAGAGCTAAAGAATCTGATTTTAATATATATTCAAGAAAGTAAATTAGATTGCAGTAAAAAAAATCTTCAGCTTGCTACCTGGTAAATAGCTCCAGTGCAAATTGCCAATATCCATTGCTACGTAGTTGTTTTCATTGTGGCGCTACTATATTGAACATTTCTTTCACAAAAAGGAGGACTTTTCTCTACAGAATTACATGATTTTAGAATGTATCCAAAAATAACATTATTTTGCACTATTTTAGAAGCAATTTTTAATACATTATATAGAGCCATAAGTACCATCATTTCCCAATCATGCCTGCCCTTTCTTACATATACAGTAAAGATATTGCCAGCATTTTTATCAATTTAAGTGGCTTTATGGAAAATAATCATTCTACAGTACCTGTAGAAAAGTAAAGAATACCATTGTTCATAGAAGAACTTTGGACTAGCACCTTGGTCTGCTTTGGAAAAGTGCCATTTCCTAAAAAGTTTATCAATAAGTGTTTGCACTCAGAAATCAATAAAATAATAGATCATTAGAGATCAATATATTGTTGAAATATATTTATTTTTGACCAATGGCAAATTAGTTGTGAATTACACAAATTTTGCAGTGGTAGAATGTTTACAAGCACAAATAATATAACAATGTAACAATGTGATGACATTTCTCTGTATATTACATTTTAGTACTGAAGCCTGACTTGACATAAATTTGTGTTAACAATCTGCCTTTATCTTTCTTAAATCTGATTCTGAATATCCCTTGTATGTGATACAGATGAAATAAAGCATTGTTGTACAACTATTTAGTGGGGGAGATATGTTTTGTATGCATCATTACCATCAAGAAACCTAATAGCCTATTAGGTAATTGATCCTTAGCCCTAATATAAGATATATAAGATAAAATTAATATAACCATACATTCTGAGCTTATATCTATGCAGATATTTCCCTCACTTCTGATATGTGGAGTTTTTGCTTGCAAATAGATACATTTTAGTAGCAGCTTGCTAGTTTCATTTAATTTTTGGTTTTATAAACCTTTGTACTTTCTGAAGGTATGTATTACAGAAACAAATGAGGTTTCACCTTCCACATCTGGAAAGGTGCTATGTTTTAAAAGATAGAAAATAGTGGTCCTTTGCTGTATTGGAGATTTCATCTGACTTTTTTTACCTTTCTTCATTAAAAAAGGGAACTATACATGGTGTAGATGTAGAAGGAAGTTCAGGTAAGCCAATAACCTGATATTTTCAGAGCAATATGATAAATAAAAAGCAAAGATTCACACACATTTACAACTAAGCTTCATGCCAGTATCTGGATATTTTGGAACACAATGATGCTTAGCTGACAGCAGCAGTTCTTTAACACTATTAAAAACAGAAATGACTAGGAAATGATGGATCATAAATAATAACATCAACAAATTCTGGTTTATACAAGAATTATACCAGAGCCAGCATAAACAACATTGCATGAACTTTGGGGCAGGCATTTTTTGTATAGAAACCCAAATTAGTAGGAAATCATGTTAAAAGGCTCTGTAAAACCAACAACAAGTTCTTAAGAAGAAAGGCAGTTCACATTAAATGAAAAGACATAAGGGCTATGCTATTTCAACACTACGACTCTCACAACTGAATGCCAAAATCAATGTTAATCGTTTTTATTTCAGAACATGGACCTCCAATAAACATATGAATAATTAACAGAAAATTATTATCATAATGCAAAATAAAAAACCTTTAATACTAAAGGATTACTTAGTTAACCATATGTGAAATACGTAGTTTATTCATTAACTAAATTATGCAGTTGTTAGTATCATTATTTTCTCTCTCATTGGCATGGAATAAACATTAATAATTGTTAGACTGTATTTATTTAATGTTAGAAACTTCTAATGTTTAAATACCTGTTTAAATCTTTCAGAATGGGGCAAACCACAAATATAAACTACACTTTTTTAAAAAATCAAGAGTGTTATACAATATAAATTAACTCCCAAATATAAAATACGAATAGAATATACCAATCAATACTACAATATTTACATTATGCATATTGAAATGTTTTATTAAATAAAAATTAAACCTTGTTAGGTAAGGTATGTAAATGAATGCAAGAGTAACAACTAATAGTATGATGAAGCCTTCTCACTCCAACTAGCCATCTTTAGAGGAAAAAATATACTTATCATTCTCTCAATAACACATTTTACATAGCTAGGCAGCTTAGTTATTACAATAAGTCCAAGAAATAATTCTGTTACATAAAGAATAAAAAAGACAGATGCAAAAAGCAGATTTTTAAAGGTTATTGTCTATATAAAAACACTGAATTGACATTCTTAGAGAAGTGGGTCAGGCTTTGTCCCAATTAGCGCCATATCCTACATGTATTATCTTTGCTTCCTAAAAAATAGAGAAGAATATAATATTAAGTGTTAAATCTTTTGATTAAATCCATAATATCTAAACAATAGTCTAAGGATTCATTTATTTGCTGGATCACTAAAGAATTATGTTTATTTTATCACAATCATTATCTCTTCTTGTTTTGCTTGTAATTAGTAATTGTTTTGCTCTTAGTCTCAAGTAATTCACCACAGTAATTACCCTTTTTTGAAAATTAATCTTGCTGGCTTTATACCTTGAAAGCCATTGTGTTATTCTTTAATTATAGAAGAAATCATTATTTTCAGCCCAAATATCTTCAGTAAAAGCTCTCTGAAATGATAAAAAAATCTGTACTTGAAATCTTCGCAACTCTGTTTTAGTCTGAGAATATGTTATAGTGCTACACAAACTAATGGTCTAGAGCAGGGGTGTCAAACTCAATTTCATTGAGGGCTGCATCAGCATTGCAATTGCCTTTCAGGGGGCCGGGTGGGTGTGGCCTGGGTGGGATTGGCCTACTGGGTGGGCATGGCTAAAGTGTGTATGGCCTACTGAGTGGGCATGGCCAGCTCTACATCATTTGCATCAAGGGTGCCTATGGGGGCCTGGGCAGGAGTGGGACAGATCTGAGGGTCTCTGGCAGGAGGAGGGTCTCTGGGCCAGGGCCAAGGCAGTGGGGGCCATTCCCTCACTGTTTCCAGGATGGCTTTGCGGGCCGCATGAAACCACTTCGTGGGCTGGATCTGGCCCCCGGGCCTTGTGTTTGACATGTCTGGTCTAGAGCAATATAAAGCAGCTTTATATACTATGGCTTTTTAACTGTAAGCCAAAAGGCAGACATTCATAAGATACAACTTCCCACAATTATAATTTCAACCGTATATCTTATTTTATATGTAATATAACTGTTAAACCATAAAATGAGATAATTACAAATCCTCATATATGGATTACAGAAGTGGTGGGATTCAAATATGTGAACAACCGCTTCTCTGTGTGGATGCTGCTTCTGGAAGTCCATTCTGGGCCTGGGCAACAAAAAATTAGTTACCGGTTCTGCCAAAGTGGTACGAAGTGGCTGAATCCCACCACTGGATTACAGTGCTGAATAGGCCAGCACTCAACATTGTAATCCATATATGATTATATGATGCATCAACTAAACTATGGCTTAATGTCTGTTCTAATTCAGATCACGGGGGGAAAGGCAAATGTGACTGGAAAAATATTGCCTTCCCTAGTCTTCTCTTCTTGCAATGTTTATCAATGTACAGTAGTAACATTTCAGCTACTTCTACTTAACCTTTTTAGGACGGAAGCATAAGCAAATATTGAAGTTTGAAAGTTGTTTTATTCCATCATCACATAGATAAGAAATGTAAATAGATCAATCCCCTCCAAACCCCAACTAATTTAATCCAATATGTTTCTGAAGGTAAGAAAAACTGGGAAACTCTTTATTTCACATTGCTTTATTTTTATTCAACACTACCTGATAAAAAATTCAGTTGAACTATAACAATTCCATTTCAGTCAATGGATTAGTTACCTGTAATAATTATATTCCCTTTGTAATTGAAAGCACAGGAAAATATCTCATCAGTGTGGCCTTCCAATATTTGAATGCACTGTCCCACCTTAGGGTCCCAGAGACGAGCTGTCTTATCTGAACTGGCTGTAAGAATACGACTTCCTTGGGGATTGAAACAGATCTTTAAAAAAATGATAAAATGATATTTTTTAAAAAAATAGGAAAGTAGAACACTTTATTATAGTTTGTCATCATTTCTACTCCTATTTTATGTATGCAGCCAGGTGGGGTGGCTTTAGTCTAGTAATCCTCTTTAAGCAAAAAGTTGATTTAGGGCACTGAAACAGAATGAAGTTTTCCATGGCAATTTCACCAGAAATACTGTCTTTCTTCTCAGAATGGTACTTATATTTATTTTGCAAAATTAGAAAAGTAAAAAATGTAGAAATAATTATGAACTAATTTAAGATTAATTAAATTGTAGACTTAATTAAGAATTAATGGATTAAAATGTATGTTAGAAAACATCAGTTAGTGTTACCTAGATTGTTATGGTTGCATATCAAAGTAGCAATTCATAGGTTGAAGATAGTTACATATCAGACCCAGTAAGTGGTAAAAATGAAAGAAGCAGATATTAGTTTTAGAAAAAAATGTGCAACATTCTGAATTAATATGATCTATAGTAACAGCTATACAATAAATAGTTAATAGTAAACAGTCTGTAGGTGACATGGATGAATGAAAACAGGATGAGGCAGTACAAAAAAATGTGATTGGGTTAGCCAAATACTAGAGATGACTGATAATGGTGACATTATGAGTAACACTGCTTTAGACAATGTCTCTTTGTTTTGAATATATAGCTTAAGCATATCTATTAATGTATATCCAAGAAGGAAGGAATTTAAAAGCATGATTAGTTTGATAGCATACACTGGAAGACTCAAGAATAATTAAAAATTCTAAAGGTTGGTAGAAAGGCAGTTAACTGTAACTGCAAGCTGCTGCATTACTTTCTAAATGGAGGATGATGATGGTGATGATGATGACAACTTATATATTACCTTTTACCTCATAGGATGCTCTATCTCAATGAAATGTGCAAATTAATTTCTATTGTATTATACCCACCTGACCTGATATTTTAATAACTAGACAATTTGAGTGCATGAGAGCCATTGCCTCCTACTACAGTTAAGAGACACAAAGAAATAAAACTATATTTAGAATACAAATACAAAGAAAAAAACATTTCTTGGTCACATTCAAACAGAAAAATATTTTTATGAAAAATAAGCAGAACTGACAAAGTTTGAGTTAGAACAGCAGTATTGAAGAATTTGAACCAGGGAAACATTTTACCTTTGAAATTTCTCCTGAATGGCCTTCAAGTTTTGCAATACATTTTTTTGTTTCTGAATCATATACTCTTGCTGATCCTTTAGTAAAAAAGAAGAATCTAAATAGCTTAATTACATTTTGTTAAATATAAATCAATTCAAATAAAATTCTGATAAAAATATAAATTATATACTGGATATGACTACTTTCCTAAACATGTTTATTTGCAAATAATATCATTCAGTCTAGGGCAGACATGTCAAACTTGCGACGTCATGTGACATTGCGCAATGTATCAGAGTTCTTTCTCCGTTGCCGGCAATGGGATGGGCGCGGTTTTGGGATAACATGTCTGGCCCACGGGTCGGCAGTTTGACACCCCTGGTCTAGGGGAACTTACTTCATCTAAGTAACAGGCATAGTCTAGACTCAAGAGAGTCACTTGGTGCTGTCTAATCACTGAAAGAAACAAGTGGCAATGCAAACAAATAAAAAGTCTATGATTGCTTTAAAGTGTGATTATAAGTGACTTGAAAGTTTCTAAACTTTTGCAGATGATAACATATGTATGATAACATATGTATTTAAATGTTATATTTATGAGAAATACATTCCTTTGGAGTTATTAGATAATATAATAATTCAAAATGACATGACCATATGAATACCCCAACACTAAACTAAACCTAACAGTTAATGTGGTATTATTATAGAGGGTTTTTTATATGATTGAGCCTACATAAAAATCAAGCTACCTTCAACAAAATACCTTACCAAAATACCTCTAATGAAAATTTTTTAGTGTTCTCTACTTGCAGGCCAAAAATTTTAATCATTAAGATGCAAAAGAATTTTTTTAGAGTTTTTGCTACTTCTAGGAATATCTTCTGACAGAATGTATAACAGGAGTGAAAAATCATTTTATTTAGAAATCCTCTTCCAGCTCTCTGACCAGACCATTAAGTAATTTCACCTACCATCAGCTGAGGCACTTGCAATACGCTGGCCAGTATAATCAAAACAAACATCTAATACTTCATCATCATGGCCTGTTAAAGTTGCTACCCGCTTGCCTGTCAAAGCATTCCAAAGCTGCAATGTGGAGAGAAAGCATTAAACAACCCATACAAATAATTTCAGGCAATCAAAACATCTTTTTATATTAAACTGGACTTTCATTGCAAGTATAGCTAGCCTTTAATCTTTTTCTTTAAAAGGATATACAGCTAGTATAAAGCAGAGTAAAAGATAGTTTTTATGACAAAACAGCAATGTAAATTAGACAGTTACTGAAATCATTTTTAATGCAAGGTGCTCTTTTACAGAATTGTTAGGGATAGATTTAGTTCACCAGATTTCAATATATTGTTATGTTTCTTTTCAAGCCAGGTTGATATGTAGTGTATTAGTCTTGTTGCTGTTCTTACGCAGTTGACATGTGCTCAGAAATCACGGTGTGGTATTTTTAAAGTTTAATCTTTGATCCAAAAGTGTGACAATCACGTTACTAAATGGCTGAACAAAAAGGTGACTGTCTAGTCTGCCAGTACTGTATAGATACTGTATCTTTAATATCTATATCCCGTATCTTTGGCTGAAATGTACTATTCTCCAAAGTTCTAGGGCACCTGGCTCATATTTCCGATTGTCTTATTAGTGTCTAACAGCTTATATGCTGCTTCTGAACTATGATTTCTATAAAATTCTATACAGGAAGCAATATTTGCTTGGATCTACATTTCAGAACCCCTGAAAAGAAACTAAAAAGGGTCAATCAAATCCAAAGAAGACATGACTAACTAAATCTTTTTGCTGGATCAAATATTTTAGTTGAATAATAAAACCTTTCCATATAAAAACTTATCATAATCGGCAATACACTATTGTACCATGCATGTTTTGTCCATAGATCCAGTGATGATCAGAGTACAATCCCAGTTGAACTGTGCGCTGCTTATTTCTGCACGATGGCCTATTAAAGTATGCATTCTCCTGATGGGAAAGAAAATAAATTTCAAGTTATATTTAATGGTAGTTAAATATATTAATCACAGACATCCTTGGGAAAAAAGTTAGAAAAATGCTACAGATAGTGCTGCCCTTGATATGTTTATTTAATAATTATCACAAAGTTTCAAAGATTCAAAAAGTTTTATTTGCTTCAAATACAGAAAACATGTAACCAAAGCACAACAGTGTTATAGATACAAAAGATTTTGCAGTTTATGGAAGCATTTGGACATCAATTTATGCTTGTTAAAACTGACTGCCTTAAAAATTACCAGATAATCCTAGATTATTTGGGCAATCTTTGGTTTGTTTTTGCTCTTTTCAGTTATTTTTATCATGCATCTATATACACTGGAAAAATGGGAAACCAAATCAAAGCATGGATCACTGTTTTTACATCATACTATGCTGCAATGCAGTCAGTCAACTGCAAACAGTAATCTGGAAGTGTGGAAATCTGCCTTAAAAGAAAAAATAGCTCATTCATTGACTCTACTGCATTAAGTAAAAATGTATAGAGGCCACATTATGAACTACATAATCCTAGCCTATACAAAACAGGATTTCTGTAAAGCATAACATAAAAAATATAAAATAGTACCTGCCCGTGCTAACATCCCATACTGCAACTGTATGGTCGAAAGAACCTGTGATGATTTTGTCTCCTGTGGTGTTAAACGATAATGCAATTATCTCTGCAGAATGTCCCTACATTTTTTTAATAAAAAAGAGGATTTCATAGAATTATTTATATGTACAGTAGTACAAACAAATATTTTTTCAGACATGAAATGAGGTAAAAGTAAATCAATGTAAAGGAAATTGGTAGTATTGGAACCTGAGTGAAAAAATAAGTCACTGGCTTGTTATGACAAATTAGGTTATAGTTCATGAAGTTTGACTGAAGTGTATGCATGGGACAAACAATACAAAAAACATGGTAAGCAGACAAAATATGAAGTGGAAGTGGCCTGGGCAATTTTGTTTTAAGATAGGTTGTGGATCTCATTTGGTGAATTGGATTATCTCCAATTAAAATGAATAATTCTAAAAAAGGAGTGGGCAGGTGCTACAAAATACAAGCAGATGGGGGTTATGTACTGGGCTCCTCAGAAGCAAAAGTGGTGGAAATGACTTGGAGTCTCCCTGCCTGCTTCCCCATTGACTTTGCCCAGAAAGATGGCAGGGAAGGTTGTAAATGGCGATCATGTGACCACAGTTCTCTGAGATATTGTAATCACAAGCTGGGTGCCTGAGTACCCAGATTGTGATCACATAACTGCAGGGAGCTAAAATGGCCAAAACGTCATGGACCAGTTTTTCAGTGCTGCTTTAACTTTGAATATTTACTGAACAAATGGATATAAGGCAACAGCTACCTGTATTCTTTCAATAAGTTTTATTTCATTTAAAACATAAGAAAGCATCATATGCCTGCTAGAACTATAAGTAATTGCAACTCACTGTTAATCTGACTACTTCTTCTCCATTCTGTATGTCCCATAGTCTAGCTGTAGTGTCCATGCTTCCAGTTGCAACTAGTGTGCTTTGAAGATTAAATGACAAGCAAACCTGTAAGATAAAAAAGGGAAAGCACATCTTTTTAGAAATCCTTAGCTTTCCTAACTTCCTTGCTGTCAGGCAGGTGATAGCATGACAGAATGCAATTCCTGCTGATCTATGCCTTATTGATTGCACAGGATTATAAATGGCAACAAGAAGATGGATCTGAGCCTAAAAATTCTCAGTCATCCAATTTTGGAAGGCTTGAGGCTGAGCTTGTTTCTCTCCATCCAGACCTGCCCAGCATCCAGACATTGGACATTGATGGCATCATTTGGATAGCCCAGAATCAAGATGTACAACTGGATAAAATCAGCATATTGATGATAATGGGTTCTGAATTAATGGATGATCTCTTCCAGCTGTTTCATGTACATATTAAACAGGAGGGGGGAATGTGTCATGCTCAGAGGCACTCCACAGACAAAGGGCTGACGGTATAACTTCCTGCTCTTGCCAACACAAACTAGAACTGGCCCGGAGAAAGGAGAACCATTATAACACAATGTCCCCAACTTCCAAATCCTGCAGTCAGTCCAAAGCAGTACCATGCTCAACAGTATCAAAACCATTGAAAGATGAACACAAGGATGGATACATCAGCTAACCCCAGCTCCACCAAAGGTCATCATCAAGTAATGCAGTCTCTGAAACTCAGCATGAAACCAGACTAAAATGGATGGAGATAATCAGCTTCATTAAGTATTTTCAGGAACTGCAGTCCAACCACCTTTTTGTCATTGTAGATATTAGAAACCTATAATGCCTATAATGATTGAACACTGCTGTGCCTAAATTAGCTTCTTGAGGAGGCGATGCACTACCATTTCCTTTAAGCCAAAGGAATTAATATCAGAGAATGGATCCTCCACTTCCTAGGCAGCTATAATAACCCAGGAGAAGCCCAGATCTAATAAGGAAGTGACTGAATTCAATCTGAAGTATGCTGGAAATCTCATCAGGAGTCAGATTCAACTAGTTCTAATTAATATAATTAAACCCACAGTTTAATAGTTAGTAACTATCTATATCTTAATTGGGATCTCTGTGCAATGGTACCAAACATATGTCAAAATCAATGTACTGATGTAAAAGTATAAACCAGTTAATATCATCAAGTACACTTTTGAAGAAGTACTATTTAAGAAAGGAAGTAACCACTGAATGAGTTTGGTTTTTCTTAACAAATGAAGAACATAAAGAACATATACATTTACAACCCAAAAGAATGTATCTAATGAAATTGGCTTTGGTCCATAAAAGCTTATGTGACAGTCCATTCCACAAGACCCTTAATTATTTTTGTTACTTTCCTGAAATTAGGAAGAGTTTTACTAGTTGGCATAAGACTGCAACTAAGACAAAAATACAAAGATATTCCTTAAATTATCCCTAATTAACAAATAAATGTATAAATTCTATTTCAATTTATTTGTGAGAAAACAACATGTGTTAATATTACTAATCTAATTTTGGTAAGATGTAGTGAATATAGTCACTCCTCATATTATGATTACTCAGTTAGTGACCATTCACAAATATAAGTGGTAATAAAAGATTCATTTTCTGACCAATGCCTGCAACCAAATTCTAGTTACCTGTCAACAAAAGCCTTCAGTATGCAACTGATTAAATTCTGGTCAGTTTCAAGAAGCAGCACTAACCAATGCAGGGTTCTAATCAAGAAATTAAAGTCCTGAGCTTCTTAACTTATGGCACTTGGGGACATGCTGTTCTGCAGAGAAAAGCAGCTCAAGAGGAGACAGCTTGTTTAAGCAAGCTCTCCACTTTACAAAGGAGCAAAAATGGGGGGAAAATGGCTCAGGCACAGGACACTGTATGAGAGAACTTCCATTTGAATGAGATGGCAGCAAACAATGATCTTTGCAGTCTCTCTCTCTCTCTTCCCCTCTCTGTCAGTCATATGTTAATTGAACAACCATTTTGCTTAAAAACAATTGCTGGAATGAATTGCGGTCACTAAATGAGAAGAGAGTGTATACAACACTGATTGAAGAGGTTTGTAGGAAATGAAATAACTCCCTATTAGAAAATGAAATGTTCAAGTCTAAAATGTGTTGCATTCTAACTTACAAATAACTGTTCTCAGCTGAAGCAAGTCATGTCACATTTGGAACACATCCAATGGGATTAGAACAAGTGCAGCCTAAACTCCTGTACTTACAATTTCTGCAGTATGTCCTCTAAAAGTATAATAGCATTTTCCTGTGTCTACACTCCATAATTTGCAGGTTTTATCAAATGATCCAGTAGCAATCTTGTCACTAAATAAATAGAAAAATATTATTGTTTTAATTACTAACTCCATATGTTTGTTGATTTAACTTATATGGTGCCAAATCCTGTAAGACTCCTATCAATTAACAGCATTGCATCAAATAGAGGAGGAAACCAAAATAAAATTCAGTGCAAATAATTAAGACTGGGGTATAAAAATAACCCTTTCAAATTAATTTTGCAACATACTTTAGATTTGAAGACATTAATGACCATGGTGTATTAAGGATATTGAAAAATTACATACCCATAAGGATTATTGAAAGCAATTGCATATACCACATTTCTATGGCCTTCCAGAGAGCGTAATTCTTCTCCTGTTGCTGTATCCCAAAGTTTGCATGTTCGGTCATAACTTCCAGTGATAAAGCTACAACAAACAAGTTCATCGTATGGTTTCAGACCCAGTTGTTCTCATCCACAAATTAACCCACTTCTGACTGAATTCAGTGGCTATCTTTCCTCTCATTCTCATATTTTTCTTTAAGGAATATTGTACTGGCCAAGATTACAACAAATCTAAACATTATAAAATTCCAGGTTTGTTGAGAAGATGGCATGACATCTATTTGTCTTTTAACAATAAGACTGAGCCCAGAAGGTCTAAGTATGGATGTCTCAAAACTCCTTTCCCAGAAGTCCTCTGAGTTTACATATCCTGGCCCATCTTCCTGCCTTAGTGTAAAAAGTTTGCTGTTACTTCTGCCTATCTTCCAGAGAGATGCTGTTACCTGTAACATCAACCCAGTGATGCCCTCACTGTGATGTCCCGTTGCCTGGAGGCGGTGAGGCTCTGGATGGGGAGGAACAGGCTTCGTCTTAATCCCGACAAGACCGAGTGGCTGTACATACCGGCATCTCGGGTTACCCAGTTTATTCCATCTTTAACTATGGGGGGGGTAAGGTGTTATCCCCCGTAGATAGGGCTCGCAATTTGGGCGTCCTCCTTGATTCACAGCTCAGTTTAGAAGGTCAGATAGGAGCTATGACCAGGGGGGCTTTTGCCCAGGTTCACCTGGTGCAGCCCTATTTGGACCGAGATGCCCTACGTACAGTCACTCATGCGCTCGTGACTTCTCAGATAGACTACTGCAATGCTCTCTACATGGGGCTGCCCTTGAGGACCACTCGGAGGCTCCAACTGGTGCAGAATGCGGCCGCGCGAGTTGTGATGGGGGTCTCCCGATACTCCCATATAACACCTCTGCTCCACGAGCTGCATTGGCTTCCAGTTGCCCTCCGGGTGAGATTCAAGGTGCTGGTGATGACCTATAAAGCCCTAAATGGCATGGGTCCGGATTACTTACAGGAGCACCTTCTGCCGGCGTCAACTTCCTATCATCCTGTGCGCTCCCACAGAGAGGGCCTCCTCAGGGTGCCATCGGCCAGGGAATGTCAACTGGCGGCCCCCAGGGGGAGAGCATTCTCTGTGGGCACGCCTGCCCTCTGGAAGCAGCTCCCTGTTGAGCTCCGGATGGCTCCCGACCTTCGCTCCTTTTGCCGTGACCTGAAAACTTGGTTATTTGAGCTTGCCGGCCTGGACTGAGGGTTTGGGATTTTAAAATTTTTAGAATGTGATTTACTTGTTGGGGCTAATTTAATTTAATTTATTTTTAACCTTGTATATTGTGTTTTAATTGCCCTGTACACCGTCCCGAGTCCTTCGGGAGAAGGGTGGTATATAAATCCAATAAAATAAATAAATACATAGACATCTTAAAGCCTAGGCATCCAACTGGCAAATAGAGAGGAGAAAATAATGATAAAAATAAATGCAATCTATAACTCTATCTCCTAGAATGGTAGCAAGAGGTATGTGTCTAGAGAAATCTAGAGAAAGATCAATTTCTTAATTCTACTGTAGAGAAAGATCAACCTCTTAAGTGTTAAATAAAATTTATTAAAAAATGGGAAAAAATAATATAAAAATTCCTTTTATTTCTTTTTAGGAATCACGTGTAAAATAATAGTACTGAAGAAATGAATATATAATGCTTCCCAAAATCACCTACATTTTCCACATAAAATTTAGGAATGGAAGGAAAATTAGGATTATGGACAGATACAACACAATCCTAAATTTAGAGGAATTTTGCTCTGTCAATTTCTAAGCCACATTAATAGCACCCAATTTATTGAGCATGTACAGAGAACACAAATAACAAAGTTATCTGGGCCCAACACATCTGCTTCCTTCTTTTTTCGGGAGTTTTGACTTGGGTTTTTTTTCCTCTCAAAACCGACACATTTTTCTTCATAAGGAGAGGTTAGGAAGAATTTCCTACCATGATACATTCAGTACTAGTTATGAAGTATTATTAGTAAGAAAGTGAAAAATGTCAAGGGCTTTTGTGTCCTTTACATTTTTGAATTGTTGAATAATGATAGTTTTATATATGTCTAGTAGGACTTGTCCTGAATAAATAATTATTTGCAGCCTCAATAGCTTTGCAATCTAAAATCTGGATTTTGGTGGCAATTTTCTATTACATAAATATTAATAAAATGTTCACCATAGCATAAGTGAACTAAAAGAATAAAAAATAATAAATTCAGCATTGGGACATGCTTTTCAAATGTTAACATTAATAGTTTTAAATATTATCTCAGTGAATGACATTTTTAAAATGGTAGATTTGTGTTAGATTATTAACTAGCAGCATTTCAAGGAATGGGTAGAAAAAGCATAACATTGGCTAAGGAAAAGAAAAAAGTATCATATTTATTCAATGTCATTTTGCTATCTATTTTTTACTGAAATATTTTAATTGACGGTTTTTTCTACTGTTGTTGCTACTGCTGTAGTTTTGGCCTTTCATACCATATTAATAAGCTTTCTTTAGTTAAAACAATAGCATGGAAAAACATGTATTATTAAATATACCAAATACAATTTTAGTTTAGGCATACCATTCCATTTAAATTACTTACTTTTAATTTAACTACATATCCAAACTTACCAAGAACCGGATTTGTTAAAGGCAACATTGGTGAGTGGTAATATATGTGCTCGAAGTACCTGAAATTACAGAAAATAGCAGTGCAGTTTTCATATTTCTGTAGATTTTTGCGTTTGTAAATCCAGTTTCATAAATGTATATTTGAAATATGGCTTGTTTCAAACAAAATTAAGCGTTTTACTGATTTGAGTGCTTATTGATTTCAATGGCAGTCATTTAAGTATGCAATTCACTTGAACATCGGTGAGGATTTAGCTAGATTAAATTAAATTACCATGCCATAGCAGCATGCTTTATGTATGAAGCACTCAAATGCCAATCAAGTATGCTACAGCAGCTTGCTACTATGCTGAGCACACACATACACATGCACACAAACACATGGAGATCACCCAGGAAACAGCTAAGTTAGACACAGCCATTTCATATGTCTCCATTAAGAAGTGTTATTGACAGTTACAAGGTGATATGAAGTGAAAATAGAAAACTAGTCTTATTTGCACTTCTCTGTTCTTGACAAATAAGTATCCAAGGAATATATTTGCATGTCATTCCTTATTGAACCATGGGAAGGGGGAGCCCCTATTTTTATCAATATGAAGGACATCTTTTAAGCAGAACTTTTTTTCATATTAACTACATTCTGTATCTTGCTCTCATGGAACAAGATGCATATAAGTAACCTAGAGGTTGGGGATTTTTTTAATAAAGAAATAAAACTTAAATTTGCATAATTGCTTTTCTGCTGCCAGATAGACTGATGAAAGGTTATGTCACTTATAACAATTTTATCTTCACTGCCTGATTTTGAATTAACTTATCAAAAGAAGAAAGGCCCAGAAAGAAGAAAGGCAATGTTCAAAGCTTTCTGAAAAATGCTTAAAAATTGTTTAAAAATTAAATTAAGTTAAAAGATTGAAAAAGTTAGGATATGATAATTATTAATAGAAGAACTTCTGAAAAATACAGCATAAATAATAACAGAACACAGAGGAGTCAAGCATTTTTACCTGTCATTCAACAAAATCTAAGGAAAGTTTTTGAAAAACTTTGTATCCAACTTATTACATCTCTTGATTTTTTTAACCCATGGGAAAACCATGGTTCCTCAAACAGTTACTAATGCTTTTCTACAAACACCCTGAGTATTCTATATTAGTGCCAATTCATACAATTTAGCAGAGTTCATACTTCATACTAGGCCAGGGTATATATCTGTGAGAGAATCAGCAAGGGAAAAAAACCTTTTAAGCCACAGCATCCTGGTTTTCTGTTACTATTTCATTGTAAAATTAAGACTTAAAAAATATTATATTTTTGCAGCCTATGTAAGAAAAGCCAAGATCATCAGCTAAGATTTTAGATGGAACAAAAATCTTCCTGAATGAAAAATAATAGTCCTGCTTTATATAAATATTCATATTCTTTGGCAATAAATTCCCTTGTAGAACAGGCCTAAGCCCAACTCTTAATTGATTATCTATAGATTTTTTTCTATTGCATTGGTGATACTAGTGAAGGTTCCCCCCCTTGCATCTTTAATTTAGATGAATATTACAATAGTCAATTTTTCTATTCAACTGCCTAAAATATCTTACTCTAGTACAAATAATATACAGTAATTGTTTTTATGCACCTTTCCTTTGCATAAACTCTGTATTCACACTTAGCACAAATGTACTTTTATATACTGCAGTAATTTTTAACTCACTTTTCTTCTTGTTTTACCTACATTTCTGGCTGACAAGAGATGCCAACAATTTGCATTGATTGGCGGCATACATCTCATGGCATGGCATAATCCAGTCACCGCAGTTTAAGCAAATTCATAGCATTTTAGGATAAAAGAAATCTATGGACATTTATATCTCTAGTTCACATTAGACGTTAATGCTTTATGGATCATAGTACATCACTTAACCACTTAGCTTAACATAGCAAACACATGAATAGCAAGTACTACAACTTATTTTCAAATTACATTGTCTCCCACTAAAAATCTTCCTTTCGGTTGAGGTATCTTGGAACTGCATACCCTTCAGAGACTATTGTAGCTGGAATCCAATATTAGTCCATTTAAAATAGCTCAACACTGCCATCTAGCTTTATCAATGAGATATTGCAATTTCAGAAAAGGATAAAAATAAACCATTTATAAAACAGAAATTCCCTGAAATCTTTGATATATGTATTATTATTATTCCACCCTTTTAAAATATTTGGTCAACAAAAGGTAGAGAACATATTTAATACTCCTGCCTCCTATTTTCCTCACAATAATAACCTTGTGAGGTGTGTTTGTGGTGAGAGACTGACCCAATGCCATCCAACTGGCTTTGGGAGCCTAGAAATCAGTCTCCTAGTTTTTAGGCTGGTACATTAACCTTAGCATCATAATGGCTCTCTATATAGTTTGCTTTAGTTTTTCAAAAAACAGAAATAGTTCGCCATTGTCTTTTTTTCATGATTTTCAATGAAATTTAATCTTGGGATTTCATAATTTGGGATTTTAGGGTGATTTCCTATTGAAATATTAAGCAGGAGTTTTTTAAAGATTGCCTAGATGTTGCCATCTAACCCAATAATTTAGCCATCTAAAGTGTTTCATTAAAAGTTTAATCAATCTTTTCCTGCTAGCTGCCTGAAAAAACCAAGAGTCTATATTCTAAAAAAGCCCAATATATTGTAATCATTCTTCACCTTAATGCAGGGACACACATTTTTTTCCTGTCAAGAGTCATATAGTGTTTGAATGATATAACAGAGAAACATTCAGTGTGAGAACAGGACAATAGCTAAATTTCTTTTCATTTTATTTACATTTAATGAAAATGAAAAACAACTGATAAATTTATTCTCAAATCATTTATTTCCTTTTATTACATCCAAAATGACATAGTAACAAAAGGCATGCTGCAGGCATCATTGGCCAGGGCGAGGGATCTAGATTTGGTGGATCCCAGGAAACATGCTTTCTCTGTTATGGTGCCCACCTTATGTAACTTCCCTCCCACAAAATTACACTGATCCCATCCTCATCTTGACATTCCATAAAGTGATCAGTACATGGTTATATGACCAGGCCTGGAGCTCCCATGGAACCGGAGACTTGGCTAGATGGTTCCAGTGTTGAAGGGAGCATTTCTTATTCTCCCTCCATTTTGATTGTATTTTGGGTTCTTAAAGATATTTATTACTAGGATTTTTCAAATTTGTACTCATTGTTTTATGTTTTTCATCTATTGCTGTACACCACTCAAAGTCGCCTCAGTGAGATGGGTGGCTATGTAAATTTCAGAGAAAGAGAGAGAGAGAGAGAGACAGAGAGAGAGAGAGAGAGACAGACAGACAGAGCGGGGAGGAAAGAGGGAGAGAGACAATCTTTGGGAAGCATCTACTGGCCATAGCCAAGACTTTCCAGCCTCAGACTATTTACCTGTGCCTTAGTGGATCACAGTATTGTAGCTGAAATTTTGATTTTTTTTCAGAATGAAAAATGAAAGAATCAAAGATTACATATCTATATTTCTCACCCGCAAAAAAGTAGGAATTAAAGTATCAAGTAAGATTTGCAACAAAGTGTTGCAATGCAGCTTCACTTTTTAAGTAGAGTGCAGATGTTTGCCTCTCCTTTTTATTTTGTTTTCTTATATTAGCACTCAAAGAAAGATAGGAAACAATATTTCAAAATACAAAGATTCTTTACTGCATGACTAAAAAAATACCTCATGACTCTTACCTTAAAAAGATAGAACTTGTGGTCCAGTTGTTGTCCAAGCTTCTCTTGCAATCGTAGAATTAAATGTACAACCTGATTTTTCTGTGACTGTGTGATGAGAGGTTCTGCTTTTCTAATATCTTCTACTAAGGCTTGTACATCAGTTCTAAAGTACATTTTAAAACACATTTTTCACCTTCTGACAAACATTCAAAAATGTTATTCAGTTATCTTAATTAGATAATTGTTCCTATTCTCAACATCCATCATGCCAGTGTTGGTTTCTCTGGGAATGATGGAAGCTGCAGTAAATAATGTTAAATTAAAGTAAACTCAAATTTCAAGTTGAGTAAAACATACTTCTTTAACATACAGAATATTTCAGCAGCAGTTTACAAAAATAAATATAAAAATGAATTATGCATAATTGCAATATTTTATAGTGTTCACTCAACTATTTAGCAATCTGATCAGTGAAACTTATTTCTAAATTTAAATATTCCACATATGATGATATGGTGGTAGTGATGGAAGAATTCTATAGCACATTCTTAAAAACTTATTTTTAGGGTTTTTTAAAAAAAATATTGTGGAAGTCTCCCTTACCACCATCTACTATTCTTTTATGTAAAACAAAATCCTTCTTGCTGGTTTATACATCTCAGCAATTTTATTAAAGCTAATAAGGTTTTTAAATCTTTCTTAGGACCATAGATAATGATAACATTTTATATGTATGAAGCTTAGGTGTATGAATTACTAAATTATATCAATCAGGTTTTCAATAATTGCTCTAACCTTTTAAACCTAATTGTTTGGAACAGTCTTCTCTAACACGGTAATTGTCTGTACACTAACAAAGGAGCAAGACTCGTTTAGTTCAAATAAGACTTTTCTAGAAGCTTTACTGAATTAAATCCAAGATTTCTCAGTGAGGTTGCTGAAAACAAATACTGCTTTACTCCTGCAGATTGATAAAGTTTTAAATCTCAAAGAGAAGATGTTTCTTGTAGTGGGGTTCCTAGTACAGGAATTCATTGACAAAGGTGGCCATTTAGTTCCTTTTGACAATCTACCTCTAGGACATTTTTTTCATACATGTTTTTGGCTTCATAAATAAGCTGCTTTGGTCCCACGAGATGGTTGTTTGAGCAAATACCTGCTTTCATCTATCTTTAGTTAATTATTTCATTACTGTAGGTTTTATTTCTATTATTTTGTATCTTTTCTATTATTTTGTATCTTTTCTGTATTATACTGTATATTGTAAGTCACCTTCCAAGTCATATGGTAGAAAGGCAACATACAAATTTAAGAAGTGAAATATTGAACTTGGTGGAACTTACTTCTAAGTAAACATGCATAGGATTGGCATATAACAGCTTTTCTCACAATAAATACAAAATTTGAGTTTTCTCATTAGGTAACTTTTCTATTTCTGATCAATTCATTTGAAATTATACTAATCGTAAAACTGTCTTCTTAAACATAGAACTTTGAAATCAGTTTTTCAAATAAGGATTTAATTACTTCAATGGCATAATGTTTTTGTCAGTTGACAGTTTTAATTTATACTAAATGTATAAATTACATTTATACTAAAATATATTTAATCTTCTTTTAATCTTCTTTTAATTTCCTCCACCATGTTTATTTGTCTCCTCCCTATCCCCATCCTCACAATAAAATATACTTTTTGGTGTAGAGCTTCTCAGAATGTATCATAAGGAGTTATAAGGAGATATAAATGGGATTAAAAAAATTTTTTTTTAGATTCCATCTATTTTTTTTAATTCAACCACTGTGAAAATAGCTTCAAGTCTTTTGAAATGTTAAATGTACAATACCACTAAATATCAATATACAGTTTATGAAGGAGGTGTATACAGAGTCTCACATATGATGGATAAGTTTCTCACTTGGAAATAAAGTATGTAAACAAAGAGGATTTGCCAGGTATCATCTGAATCATGGTAAACCATAAAAAAAACCCTGATGACAGGAAGTAGGGTATTTTCCACTGTGCTGGATGTTTCAAGCAAAGACTGGACAGTCATTTTCTAGAGATGGTTAATTGGAATTTCTGCAGAATTGTTGGACTCGGTGTCCTAAATAGCCCTTTCCAATTCTATAATATTATGAGTTTTAAGCCCACAAAAAATTCATAAAGAAACTAATAGATACAGTATATGTCAGGTATGCCAAAGACGACAGGATTAGGCATTCATATCTTTGTCTTAAATAAACAAACCTAGATTAACATCACAAACATTACAATTAAAAAGTAGTATTTTTCTGCTCAGCATATCTGTGTGCATTACTTAATAGCCCTAGTGTTATAATAAAACATAATACTCACGCAGTATTGAGATCTAGTAAGTCTATGGATTTGGTTTTCAGTTCCCCACTTTGAATATATTCTAAAATAATGCCTTTGAAGAAGCAAAACAGTACAATTATGAATTCCATGTTGAGATAGTTTCTAATCATAAGCACTATAGAAATGGGCCTTTCTTTTGATAAAACTTACTGTTTTCAAGTAGCATTTCTATTGCTGTTTCTGTCATAGTGCAGGGCATAAACCAGGGCACCAAAACTTTCAACTAGTTGAATATACATAAACTTGGTTTCCTCAAGGTATAATCCCCTTTCCCATTACCACTTATACTCCATTTCTGAATCATAGGTGAGAAGGATTTTATAGATTTTATAGATTATGGAGAATTGCTAAAAAAAATTCCACTGTTTTGAGCACATACTGTAATAAATAGGCTGGACAGCACTTCGGATTCAATCTTGAAACAATTTTTTGAAGCATGCAGAAGCACAGATATAATACCTACCTAAAATACTGTAAAGCAGTGCTTCTCAAACTTTTCTTCACCATGGACCCCCTTTAAATACCTTTTGTGATCACAGAACCTCAGACCCAAGACCTAACTCAAGATTTAAATCATAATATTTCTTCAAGCCTTAGTGGACCCCCTGTAATGATATCGGGCACTTCCCCAGCAGTCTATGGACAACAGGTTGAGAAGTACTGCTGCAAAGCAATCATAAGCAATCTCAGGAAAGACATAACTGCTTTAAGGTGTTGTAGAAAAGTGCTACATCCATGCTTCTTCCTACATGGAAGTATGTTTTGTAAATAAATATATCTGGTGCACTATATCAGAGGTCTCCAACCTTTTTGGTTTGGTGACCCGGAAAGGGAGGCAGGCATTGCTACATCCATGTGCAAGTGTATGCGCATGTGCAAGAGTGCAACAAATGGGGCGGCGCTAGCGCTGGCGGGACGCTATGGGCGGCACTAGTGCCAGAGGGACGCTTTGGGGCAGGGCGGCGCTAACACCAGTGGGATGCTTGAGGAGGCACTAGTGCTAGTGGGATGCTAGGGGCAGGCTGGTGCTAGTGCCAGCAGGATGCTTGGAACGATGCTAGTGCAAGTATAGGGGTGGGTGAGTGTACGCATGTGTGCGCATGCACTGGCCATCTCTTCACGTGGCCCTATAGTGGGCCAAACAGCCACAGCCCACAGGTTGGGGACCCCTGCACTATACATTCTTACTAGCTGTATTCCTTGCAGATAATATTTAAAATCTTAGACTTTATTACAATTGACATAGTATAACAGAGACTGCCCTTTATCAGAACAAACCCACAACAAAGTTCTAAAGTTTGAATACTAGAAAAATGGACATTCCCTTCAACATACAGCAAATACTGTCTTTATGATTATGAGTTTGATTTCTGAAACTATATTACAGTACTTGCATGAAACTACATTCATGGCAAAAGCATTTGACCTGTGGACTTCCCAACATAAAAATTATATTCTGAGCCAATTAAATTGGCACTGTTTGAATCATTTGTTAGTACATCTGAAGTAATTAACTGGCTATAAATTAACTATCATCTAATGCATCAGAAAACTTTTAAACTGCTTTAAAGTGAGAAAGTGATATATACTATTGGGCACAGAGTGAACAGCAGCCAACATAATTATTTTAGTACTTTGCTCCAACAATTGCTTTAAAATATTAACAATTTTAATGCATGTAACATTCAAATGAGTTTTTAAAACACTTAAATATTTCCAGCCATAGGAAACTGAGTTTTAGGAGACAAAGCAGCCTAATTTTTAAAAAACTAAAACAGTACCGTACTTCCATACCAATTCTGTTTACCATTTTGGATAATCACATCTATCTATCTATCTGTCTTTCTATGGTTAGGAATTATGCAAATCAATCTATCTATCTATCTATCTATCTATCTATCTATCTATCTATCTATCTATCTACCTACCTACCTACCAACCTACCTATCTATGGTTAGGAATTATGCAAGTTTCCCCGTTATCCTTTCCCATACTGCCGGTCTCCCCACAGCCTCCGTTTGCCCGCACCCAAGGCTTTCCCTCTTTCCCCATCGTCACGGTCCTTCCCCGCCGAGCCCTCTTCCCACAGGAGTTCGCATCCGCAACTGCCTCCCTCCCAGCTCTGCCGTGAACCTTTCCGCACCCGGCGGGTAATATCGCAGCAAGAACCGCTTCAGCCTCATCTTGTCTCCGGCCGCCGAAAACTTAGAACTGGAGTCGTTGTCATAGAAACCAGACAAACCGACGCTCAAGTGCAGTGCGCAGGCGTAGCTGGGTACCAACCGAAAAGGAGGGATTTGGTTTTCTGCCTCGGGCCTCGACCTTGTTACTATGACAGCGGGAGGCGTGGCATAAAAATCGTCAGTTTTTCCGCGGCGTCGTAGTGAGCTTTCGGATTTTAAGAGGGAAGTTCAGAAAGAGAGAAAAGGGGAGGTGCAATGTTTGAAAGTGAAATGTTTGGAAATGCAAACGCGGACTTAAAATGCCAAATCGAGCCTTCTACCTGCCCTTCAGACGCGCCAGGCTGCTGCTTCTCCCATCTCCGGAAAAGGTGATGAAGACTGGTTATAATTCCTGACAGTAATTGAATGCTGTGTGATTTTACGCATGTTTTCTCGGCAATTATCCGATCAAATTCAATGGGGCTTCCTCACAACTAAACGTGTCTAGCAGTGGGACTGCCTCGCACAAACGTGATTTGATTGGATGGTGTTGAATTAGCCCATTTTTCAAGTCGCAGACAACTCACAAAGCAAATGGACATTGACTAGGCCAGGGGTAGGCAACCTCGGCTCTTTTATGACTCATGGACTTCAACTCCCAGAATTCCTGAGTCAGCTGTGCTGACTCAGGAATTCTGGGAGTTGAAGTCCATGAGTCATAAAAGAGCCGAGGTTGCCTACCCCTGGACTAGGCTGAAAAGCTCGGATTTCCTACATGGTATTCTTTACTCCCTTTTCTCATTTTATCATCGATCTTGTCCTCTGTGGAAGTCAAGCATTTACAATAATGCCTGGCCCCAAAATCACCCAATATTCAATACCAGAACAAAGACATATTTGGAGAGGAAGAGACTTTAGAACAGGTACACTTCCATTGTGATAAATAGCAACCCAAATCCATATTGGAAAGGCTACAAGACATGCTGTCCCCCCCCTTTTTTTCATGTGTATGTGCCTTCAAGTCAGTGTTAACTCATGACTACCTAGTGTCTAATCCCTGCAATGTTCTAGTCTGCTTCTCAGGGCTTGAATGGGTCACCCAGCTTGCACCATACCTAAAATGGAATGAAGGCTCACCATCTCCTGGTGCTTAACCACTATACCAAGCTGGCTCTGTTCCCATAGTACCCAGATTTAAAAATATCCCACCTTTGCTTGTAGAAGTAACATACATTCAAAACAACTGAAAGCTTGTTTCTCTGCTGCCCACCCCACAATTGTATTTTTTTAAAAGTAATCTATGTTGATAGGCATATTTTGTGGCAGCCATTTTTTTTAGCTAAACTGATGTTATATAAAGAAGTATTTCCATTTGCTAATTCTAAATCTCCCTTTGTTTGTCCTCTTTGGATAGCCCAAGGTTCAATTTAATAAAAGGGGGGAAAGAATCTTTCTTATTTTCTACTCATTGTGTTTTACATTACTCATTACTTGTTATATTGACAGGTGACTCACCCAATTATTTACTTCTCCTTGTAATTCTCTTTAAAGACCCCTTCAGTTTTCTCCAGCGTCAGTCCTATACTCAGAGGACAGAAGAAAATCCTAGAAAGAATAAGCGTTAGCCAGAGCATAATACATTTGTTTTAGTAGTCTTTGTTTAACAATAGTCTCTTGTAATTTATCTTTTCCTTAGAATATCCTTAGAATATCTTCACATAGTGTCATTTCAGAGTCGTTATACACTAGTGGTCCCCAACCTTTCTGGCTTTGTGTACCGGTGGCAGCACAGTGATGGCAACAGTGGGAGGAGAGAGGGAATTATTCCATTTAAGCAGCAGGTGGCTGTGCTTACGTGCGCAGTGTCAGAAGAGTAAAAAAACTATCAGAGGGAATGGATCGTGGTTCATTTTTGATGCATGATAAACAAAGAAAACCCGAAGCATATATTCTACTGTTAACCTTTTTAATTACAAACAAACATATAAAAACACAGAAAAGATTCCTGGCTACATGTCTATCTTCCCAGAGAACACAAAGAAGAGGAAAAAGAAAGTAACTTTTGCTTTGGGCATGCGCACACAGTAGAAAACTGGCTGAACATGAGTCACTCACCATGGTTACAATGATAAGAACAAGACTGCTTGCAAAAATACAAACTATACCTTGCTTTACTGAGAAAACAGAAAAAATGCAGTGACATCCCCTTCTTTTGTCAGTAAAGCAAAACTCAGATAAGACACATCTTCTTGCGCAGATACTCGTGCTGGGCTGCAGGAAGTGGCTTGTTCAGCATAGCAGCAATCTGATCATGTGTAGGCACATACTGTAATTTTACAAAACCTTGTTTAACTACTTGTCTTATATTTTGATAACGGATGTCAATGTGTCTAGACCTAGAACCTGTAAAACGATTCTCAGATATATAAACCACAGATTCATTGTCTTCCATCACAGCGATCGGTCGAATCGGCTGTGTCCAGATATCTGTGACTAAAGCATCAAACCACGTTAGAGAATTACATGCATCTGAAACACAAGCATATTCAGCTTCAGTAGATGAACAAGAAACAAAATTCTGTTTACGCACATGCCAGTAAACAGGACATCCATTTAAAAACAACATATAACCTGAAGTACTTTTACGTGATTTCTTATCACTCGCCCAATCAGAATCTGCATAACAACATAACTCTGCATAGTCAGTATGTGTTGGTTCTAACAATGTTTTTAGTGTGCTTTAAGTATCTCAATAATTTTTAACACATGTCCAATGAAACTGTTTTGCCTTGCCTACGTGTCGTGATAGAAGATTAACACTAAGTGCAATGTCGGGTCTAGTCCAACTACTAATATACAGCAGTGACCCAATGACTGAGCGATAAAGTGTTTGATCTTCGAACTCAGGACTTGGTTCATGTGCCAAGTTGTGAAAATCAGTTTGCATAGGTATACTCACTGGTTTAGCATCCTCCATGTTGCAGTGATGCAATAGTTGTTCAATCTTATCTTCTTGTGTGAGACTGAACCCCTTCTGAGTTTTGATAACTTGAACACCCAAATAAGTGTTAATATATCCTAAAGACTTCAATGTGAAAAACTTGTAAAGCTTTTGCAAAAAACTCATCTGCTTATTTGGACCAATATAAACAATATCATCAACATAAAGAAGAACTATCTCATACCTATTATCAGATCTTTTAGTAAACACGCATTCATCTGTTTCGGACTTAATAAAGCCCATTGAATTTAGTTTGTCAGAAAGACTAAGTACCACATTAAACCAGACTGTTTCAGACCATAAAGACTTTTGTGTAGAAACCAAGTATCCCCTTCCTGTTGTCGGAAACCTGGAGGACCTTTCACATAGATTTCTTCATCTAGATCAGCATGTAGATAAGCTGTTTCAACATCAAACTGGAAAACTTCTAGACCAAGGATAGTTGCAGTGGCTAAGGCGATTTTCACACTCTCAGTCTGCACGGTGGGTGAATAAGTATTTGTATAGTCCTCAGGATAACGTTGAGAAAAACCCTGGGCTACAAGTCTGGCCTTATACAACGACTCACCATTTGGCTTCTTTTTAATTCTGTAGACCCATCGAGTGCCAATAACTTTCTAGTTTGCTGGAGGGCTTGCACGCGTAAACACTTTTAGACTGTCCATTTCAGCCTGCATTGCCTTAAACCATTTATCTTGCTCTGATTCAGGAAGATGTTTGATTTGTGTGAACTTCTCAGGAGGAAGTGTAACATTACAAATCAAAGGTAAAGGTGCTTTTGTTACTTGCCACAAATACCGTTTTGGAATTCCCTTTGTGATCCTCTTGGAACGTCTCGGAACAACCGTCCATTCTTCTTCCGTTTTGTCCTCGTCTTCATCATCGTCGCCAGCAGCAGCATCGGCAGCTTGCGAAGACAACAGTAGGTTGAGAAGAACTCATGGAAGGAACATTCGCCTGTGAATCTTGATCATCAGGCTGTGTGGCATTAGCAGCAGCATCTCTAGGAAAATAACAAATGATTTTCTATAGCTGGTGATTATAATGAAAAAAGTGAATTTCACATAGCTGAAAAAGAAAGCATCAGTAAAAAGCCAATAATTTAAAATAAATCTTTCTAAATATTTAAAAAATCTGCAAGGCTTCAATTAAGCAACTGAGTGTCATGGTTCCGACAGATGAAATTCTTTAAAAGAACTTTGAGGCATTGTTTACCTTAAAGAATCTTTTATTTGAGAAACAAAGTATTGGTACTACATAGTTAAAGCCAAAAACTGAATTCCCCTCCCCTGGGCACAAAGTAGCATAGCACAATTCCCTTCTCCAATTAACAGTCACAAATCACATTCCCCAATTAGCTTGAAGTGGGGGCTTTCTCCCCAGCTTTCCAGCCCATCAAATCTTTATCAGTTCTGGGCGCAATAGTCATATTGTTATGACTAACTGGACTCTCATCCACATCGCCCCTCCCAGCATCGTTTAACTCTAAAAGCAAAAGAGAAAAGATTTCCATTTGTTGTCAAAGCAAGAACATCTGATGTTAGCAGCCACTGAGATTAAATATTAACAATGTGAATCCACACAATAGTCCAAATTTAATATTTTTTCAAAGTCTTCTAAAGGTGCCCCACTGTTTACCCTTTGAAGTGAAACCCTTTATGTTTCAAAGGCAGGAAATATGATTGAATAGCAGAGTTATTCTAAAAGATTTCGGTTGAAAAAGATTTCTTGACTGTGTGAATTAGTTTGTTTTTTGCTCCATTTGTATTTAAGATTTTTTCTTTCTTGTGGGCAATGACCATGTCTAAAACTGGGCTCCCCAACATGATGCCAGTGCTTGTAGGCTGTTCCTTTGGTGCTTACCGAGTTCCATCCCTTACCTAGCATTTTCGTTTTATGACTGGCTATTCTATTATGACAGCATTTTTTAAACAAGCAGGCCTTGTGAATAGGCAAGCCATAATGTTCTCATCATGGCCCTAAAATTCCACATGTGGCAAAAAGGTTGATGAGCCCTGCTCTAGATCATTCCAAGAAGTGGTTTGATTAAAATTGCTTTGCTGATTCAAATACAGTTTATTCATATGAACTAGCTAGATTTTATTATTGATTTCCTTGAGTTCTTTTTGAATTTCTATCTTTTCCTAGTATATAATCATACATTTAAAAGCAACAGATTTGAGTCATTAAAATAAAGAAGAAAATGGCTTTAATTTCAACCTAGTACCTAGTTAAAATGAACTCAGATTTTTGCCACTTTGGGAATTGCAGATAGTAGCATATTATATCTGGCTAAGATGAAAGCTCTTTTATGTAATGGGCAAAGATAGATGTCTGCCAGAAGGGGTTTAATGATGAAGTAAGGCTATGTACATTAAAGCTGGAACAAAACAAAGTCTTTTGGGAAATCTACATAAACAATTAGATGTTTCACCTCTGATTAAAGTCAAATGTTGGGTCCACAATTATTCCTTAACCAATGTTTTCAAAGATTTTGGTTCCAAGACCCCTTTGCATTCTTAAAAATTATGGAGGATCTCCAAAGAGCTTTGATTCATGCAGATTATATTTGTTTATTGTGTTATAAATTAAAGTAGAATTTTTAGTGTGTCATGTAATAATTTATTTGAATTTGCAGAGCCCTGAAAGGATCTGGGGCGGGGGTCACTAAGTATACTTAGAGAACCACTGCCTTACACCATGTGGATAAGAGGACAAGAAGCTGTCTCAGAAGGTCAGGGAAGCAAAAGACCTCTAAAAGCAAATTAAGCCATTCATTTAAATGGTTATACCATGTATAGGGCTTTGCATTGATAAAGGTTTGGGTACACATAGGGACACACCAAATAAAACCCTTAGAAACTTAAAATTCAATGGTTACAAAAGGCATGTCAGAACAGTATTTATAGACTTGAGCTTGATAGGTTAGATGACTCATAAATTTTGCATTGTATATCTTTACTGCTGCCAAGATGCAATTGTCTGTGTTTTATCACACAAAATGAAGGGGGGGGGGGGAAGATGTTTGCAGGGCTTTGGTCTTTCATGCATGCCACTTTTGTCTGATAATTCCAGGATGTTGATTTCAAAAGCAGATTTCTTATACAGCATTTTTATAGGGATCTTCATAAAATTTATATTTTGCCACCACTGTCTAAGTAGAACAGATATGTTTTATGTCAAATTGCATCTTTCTGATATGAAATATATTAATATGCACTAGTGGACAATTTTTACAGTGAAAACATGGAATCAGATTATACAAACATGATTAAACTCTGTTTCCTTGATGTACTTGTAAGTTTGTTGATCATTGATTTCGACACTAAAAAGGAAGCCTCAAGATCTGTTTTATGATGACACCATACATTTTCAAGTGTAGTAGTGGACATATCACTTGTAGAGAATATAAATAATTTTGTCTTAAGAGTAGATGATGTCAAGACCATTATCTTACAGTGGGGAGAAAGGACTTTTAAGGATCTTATACCGTAAGTACTTCTTATATGTGGAATTCAGGGTTTGACAAACTTTGTATAGAAGTTTAAAAGCTTAGGGGCTAGAGTACAGTGATTGAACATTAAGGATAAGGAATTTTTATAGTATTATCTAATGGTGCTTCATGATTAAAGCAAAACATGTCAAAAGAGGCAAAAAGTATTATTTTTATTACTATTAGTCTCGTGAAAATAATTCAAGTCATAACCAAGGACCTAAGATTATGAAAGTACTGCCTTAAGAATATAAGCAGTTCCAAGCAAGACAACTTTTTATAAAATCAGAGTATTCAGATCCAATAAATTCAAAATTTCTAAAAATTCAGGGAGTCCTGTAGGTATTGCTCTAAGGACTCCAATCACAAATGATATAACTTTGGATTTCTTTTCCATAAGAAGTCAACCTCAATCTGCATGTCCCACTATTTTATTTTTTCAATCTTTTAAATAATTATAGAGAAATGGGAATTTTTTAGTTCTTTTTTATCCAGTTCATACCCACAGTTTGTCTTCTTCAAAATTATTAATAGGACCACTGACAATATAAAAAGGTGCTAGATCCTTATTTAAACTTTTCCTAACTCTTCTCCATTAGCTATCAGTTTTATTCACCAATTGCCAAATGTTTCTTTTAATTCCCCCCAAAATTGATATCTGATTTTTATCAATCTATTTATGTGGTCCAGAACTGAATGCCTTTTTATAGTATCTCCATAATATAAACACATTTTCTTTTTTTTAAATTTTTCAAAAACAAGTTGTCAATCAATAACTGATCACTCATTCTCCTCAAATTTTTGTAGCACTTTTTTTTGCTCTACAGGGAGTAAATCATTCTTTTTCAAATTGGTATAAATTTGATTCACCATTATGTTTGATTTAGTGGTTAAGACACAAGACGAGAATCCACTCTGAATTAGAGACGTCCCATCTCCCTCATAGAGTGACCATAAACCATAAAGTTTGCTTCTGGAGCAGGAACTATATTTGTTGGTCAGATACAAGAGGCCTAGAAAATGATCTAGGGTTTGGATCAATTGAGTTATACATTTAAATAACAAAAAGAGGAAATCCTTGCCATAGTCATATCCATATCACATGCAACATTCCCTGCTAATGATAAGGTTTATTTTGCGATCCCTCAGAGTGATGGATAGAGTACATAGTATTGCAGCTGTTACTGTGGAAGGTGCAGATAATAGAGAGAAGGAATAGTAGTAACTGTATAAGACTTTGGCTCACCTCAATTAGCAGGTTCTCCTGCCTAGGCATCAGATCAAGTAAGAGAGGCTGAATTTACAGAACAGACCAATATTAATCTGGTTGGCTAATTTCTTATTCAAAATATTGTGCAAACCTTATTGTATGCTTACTGTAAGGTTTAGTATGTTGTGGGTACCCAGGAAACTGGGTTAATTCAGCAACTTGTGACTTAGATATCAGAGTTTTTCTATCGATTTACAGCTGTTTTTACCATCTGGGTTCACCATCATCAGACCATCTCTGAGAATTTACCCTGACAGCATACGGGCTGGGGTAGAAAAGTAATGTCTTGGCCTATAACTCTCTTGGAGAGAGTTTTGATCTGCTGGTGCATCTATTAAACAACATGGAAATTTCAGCTAGTCTGTATACCTGTGGAAAACCTGCCTTACATAATCAGAGAGACAACATACTTTTCTCCAGGTGTGTCATTGACCTATCCAGTCATTTTGGGGCCTGCCTGATCATACAAAGACAGACTAAAGAGGAAATATTTAATCTTATTTCCAAGAGCCTCAGCAGATATTGGTTCTCTGAAGCTGCTACTTGTACTTTAAGAGACATCCCTAATGGCACTAATGGAACTTGTATTTTAAATGAAAGTAGCAGCTGGTTAAAATATCCATATTTTTTTCTTCCTCACATACAGATACAGACTGATAAGGCTTCCTGAAGGTTATTTATATTTCCTCTTAAATCAAGGACATTAATTTAATTCATGCTATTAATGTCACATCTAATTTCGTACAGAGAAGCACTTAGAGCATTTATCAAACATGAACATGATTTGTTCCAGACATCATTCATTTTCAAAATATATTCAGTGAAATTACTCATATCCTAGTACTGCTCTACAGAATGTTTTTGGGAGATCAAGGAAGGAAAAAAACTAAAGTATTTTTTAATTGTATGTCTGTGATGTTTATTATTATTCTTTCTGATGTTTAATTTAGGCTCATTCACAAAACTATGAAGGCATTTAGGATATGCATCATTATGGGTATCATAATAAGAATATCTTTTTGAAAAATTATTTGGCAGTCACATAAATGATTTCAATAGATGTGAAATAGATTGGATACAATTTACACAAATCTGGCCTTAAACACTCCATTTCCCTCTTCCCAGCAAAAAAAGGGGGGTGAGAAGTGTTCTTTTTCTGAAAAATGGGTAGGAAGAGAGAGATGGCTCATTCCAATAAACTATGCATTTTGCCAATTTTTTTGTAATTAACACTTTGTCAGTTTCTATCACAGCTGCAGAAGAGGGGGTGGGAAGGAAAAGAAGAAGTTCGTTGTTTAGCTGAGCAAATACAAGGAAGAAAGGACTGACAGGAAAAGTCTCTGCCTTGACGACTTCCATTTGCGAGAACACATCTCATAAAGAACAGTGGAAAAGAAAATAGAGTGAAAACTGTGAACAAACTGTTGCGTGATTCTGGTTGTTGATGTATTCTGGAACAGAACCAATTTTCTCCAACCCTTCTGTGTCTTTCTGTAAGTCAAGCTGGAAAGATTAATTCTAGCCCTGAAATACGTTAGTTGATACAGAATATGCCTCAGCTCACTCTGGATTTCTTCACAGTACAGTATTAAGGATTTGGCCAGTGCCAATGCTCTTAGTTTAGAATACCAATAGGAGCATTTTACTGAATGCTAATCTGGGAAGCTTCATGAAGTAGAATTAGAATGACTCCAGCTAAATGCTCCCATTGAGCATAAAATTTACCCCTTTTTCCCTCCACCATCCCAGAGTTTGATAATGAAAAGCATATACCCCCACCTGGCAACCCACCGATGAGTTGTAACTTTTCAGCAAATGAGCAGTAGTGCTAACACATCTGGAACATATGATTTAGAGAAAATCTGATCTAAAACAAGCATAATGGATGTTTATGCTATCTTAATTACTCAGAATCTTCTTAAGTTACCATTCTCTTTTAAACAGGTTTAAAGAAGATGCTTTAATTCTCTCATTGTCAGCCACTTTGAAGACTTGCGATAAGGCTGTTACTAATATCGTAAATAAATAATTGAAGAATTGACAATCAAATTGTTAAGAAAAATGGTCGTTGTCACTTCATTGCCTACCTTGAAGCATATCCCTTATATACAAATGCAACTTCTCTAATCTGGCTCACTCCAGGAGCAGTGAATTATAACTCCTATTCCTTACAACCAGTATAGCCAAACTGATGCTTCTTATGAACTATGGGAAATGTCCACTATAATTAGAGGGACATCTGGATCAACACTAGGTTGGAAATGGTCTTACACAATGTTTATAATCTTATACACAATTAGCTGAATTTAAAATCTGGGTTCAGAAGAGTCTTTAAATGTAGAATTGCAGTGCCTTCTCCATTCACTTTTTCAGGGGATTGTTTTTTATCCAAGCATTGCAGTTATTCTATACCTTTTCTAATTTTAAAACAGGGAGAGTAACAAAACACAGGTGTTGATATTCCTTACTGTTATTTACCCATCTAAAGGAAGTAACCTAAACAATAACTTCTAGAATATTGAATATTGTAGCTCTTCTTGGTGCACATTTATCATTGCATTTTCTTGCACTTCTGCTTATATCTAGTAAAATAAATAAAATAATTACAAATATACAATAATACACTCAGTGTTTTGTTCTTGTTAATTCGTACTAGTTCTCCTTCCCAACTCTAAAATATATTACTATAGAAAAGACTAATGCATAAAGTGGGATTTTCTCTTCCTGTTTTTTTCCACTACAAAATTAGTATACCCACATCCCACAACTTACATTTAACAGAAATTTATGTGACACAAATTAATTTTAAAGAAAAATATTGATGGAAAGAGAGCTCAGTATCTGTCTCTTACACAAGAGATTTCATACTGTATTTTGCTCACTTGTTCCTGCAGTAAGAATAAATTTTCAGCTGCCTCTATTCTTGCGACTTTACTTCCTTTATGCAGCTCCCTTGCCTTCAAAAACTCCCTAAGCAGTGAAGGCAGGACTTCCAGGCAATAAAGAAATTACCTTGTTTAATTGCATGCTTCATTTTCTTGGCTTCAAGCCAAGAAAAACATGCTGTTATTCTGCCTTTTGACTGTTGTTCCTGTTTGCAGAAGGAACATGGAATCCAATTCCTTCAACCCAGTGGAATTCATTTAGTAAGCACTTACTGTTACATAAATAAATCAAGTACTATATGTAATGCAAATAAATAATTGGATATTTTAAAATGATGAAAAAAATCAATGTGATTGTGTTGCTTAAATAAATTCTCTGTTGTCTGTCCATCCATCATCATTACCATCATCCAAACATCAGGATGCTAGTTAAAATAAGATTTAACTTTAATACAGAAAGAAGTATAAAATTGGAAATTTAGAATAAATGTGCCTAGCAGTTGCCAATTTTATTTTACTTTCAACTGAACTGTTTTGCAAAACAATATGAGAAATATTATGGAATGCTAGAATATCTATAAAACTTCAGAAAATTTAAGGAAAAAAAGTTTTGGAAAGTTGTAAGTTTTGAAGTTTCTTTTACTTATTCATGAGGCTGCTGAGGAACAGATCCAGGTAAATTGATACGGCACTGTGAATCAAACATTGCACATATGGTTGGCAAATGTGAAACTTTAGAAATGAAAGATAATATCCTTTAAAATTCAGGAACTAAGTAGGAGATTACATGAGAGATATAACAGAATCTCACAGATACATAAACTATAAATATAGTTTTGAGGCTTTTTTAAAATGCTATTTTATAAATAAATAAAAAGCAATGTTGTGCAAAAAAAATTCACTCTGTAGTGGTGCTGCCTTTTCCTAAATGGATTTTTTTGAGAAAGAAAAGTATTGCCATCAGGACCTTATGAACTTCTCTGAGTAGAGCTTAGCAGTTGTCCAAAACTTGACTGGGAAATATCCCAAGGGCAGATCCATTTTTTTTTTGCTTCGTCAATGCCAGTATGGATCTGTTCCCACTCCCCACTGAGTGTAGAAACAGATGATGTCTTCCATCTATTTCCAGCCCCGAGGGAAGCATAAGGAAAGAGTAACTAAAGTCAGGAAAAAAAGTAAATATCCTTCCTTCCTTCCTTCCTTCCTTCCTTCCTTCCTTCCTTCCTTCCTTCCTTCCTTCCTTCCTTCCTTCCTTCCAAACTCTGGGTGGCCCCCATCAACTTCCTATCTTCCAGGTCTTTCTACCAGAAATCTTATTGGATTATTTTGTTCTTCCCCTGCTCTTGCTTATCCTTTTCTGTCTGATCTTCCTCCTTCATCTTTGTATACTATTCCAGTTCAGGGAGTTTTACTAACCCTGAAAAGTATGCACCAACCTGGAAGAAAAGTGCAACATTTCTTTCTCAATTCCTGCCTCAGTGTCCACAGTTTTCAGTGCTAAGATGACTTCTTTTTAAATCTTGAATTGGGAGACAATCTTATGGCAACAGAAGAAAATGGAAAGACTCTATGGTCTAAATAGAGCCTTGGTGGAGCAGTGGGCTAATGCCTCCTTAAGTAACATCAGCTGCCTGCAATTAGTGCAGGTTCGAATCCCACCAGGCTCAAGGTTGACTCAGCCTTCCATCCTTCCGAGGTAGGTAAAATGAGGACCCAGATTGTTGGGGGCAATTAAGCTGACTTTGTAATAATGCCGCTTAGGGGGTGTGTGAAAGCCCTAATAAGCAGGCATATACATAGAATGAAGGCTACTGCTAAGCTTGTAAGCCGCCCTGAGTCTTCGGAGAAGGGCGGGATATAAATGGAATTAAAATAAAAATAAATAAATAAAGTAGCCTGTGGATACGTTTTTACTCATCTTGATAGCTTGAAGCCTGTTTTCAGGGAGAATGCAAAGGAAAACAGAAATTAAAAACAAAACAAAAATGCTTTGTTTAAAATGATTGCAAGAAAGACTTCAATTAACCTGGTCTAGTTCTTAACTTTATCCCTGCTGAAAGTAATCACTTTGGGCATTCCATCCTTGTCAACTTGCCACTAGACATGGGCAGTTTTTGTTCTCTTTCCAGAAACCACTTGTCCTTTTGTTTGGACACAGCACAGGTTACAGTGGTTGATTTCCTTTGTTACCAAGTGTGTGCCTTCTGGTCCTGTTAGACTTTTCAGCAGCCCTCAGAACCACTGACTCTGATATCCTTTTGAATTGGATGAAAGGTTGGGAATTGGGGAAAGAGTTTTACAGAATTTCCACTCCTCCGACAGGCCTTTGATGGGTGTAGTTGTTTACTTGTAGAAAATTGCAAAGTTTAGTCCTCTCCCCAATACTTCCCACAGTGTTTGTGATATACAACATAGTTTTGTAGTAAATGCTGCTTACAGCCTATTGGCTTCGGATTGCTAGGTCATTCCTTGGCCTATGCTACTAATTCCAAGGCAATTTCATCAGCTCAAATGGTGTGCCATTTTCTTACAATAGCAAGAGAGAACAAAGACAACAAACAATCTTCTTTCTATTTCAATTAACTGTAAACCTTGCTTTTAATGTTTCCTTTTGTTTGGTCCCCAAAATCCTTTCATAGCTTTGCATTCTACTCTTCAATGCCATAGCATCTCCTTCTCACCATCCCTCAATGAGACAGTGCCATAGCAACTAAAGTTCTGTAGACACTGACAATAAATTAACAGGTGGTCAGCAAAGCTCCAGAAATTCCTGAAAAGTTTCAGCATTGCTTCTATTTTGATTTAGTTAGAATAGAATATAATTGTTGCGGTTATAGACCAGCAATAGACATCACTTTTTACAATATATTAAAAAATAGTACTGACATTAAAATAATAACATCCCTGTTAAGAAAATATGTGTTCTCAAAATGTTAGGGTCACTCCCTAGTTTACGTGAGTGAAAAGCCGATAAATATGTGAGTAAATATAATGTTCCAAAAATTATTAGAGATATCTCAAAAAAAATTGGCACAAGTTGACAGCTATAATTCTGTAACCAATTTTTTTCTTGTGGACATTGCAGCAACACAGAATTTTGCCACTGCATGCGTGGTAGAAGGGTTTGAGTCCTGGAGGAGAAAGCCTAAATAAAAATTGTCTGCTCTCCCTGGCAATCTCTCTAACAAGGGGGGAATATATGCTGACCTATAAACTCAGTATAACTCACAGTACAATAAAACTTGTGAAATATCTTCGACTTCTCCTTCACCACATATACATACCTGTTCTACTATTGGTGTTCTCTTATACCTGTCCTGGAGGAATGCTGAGGGGAGAATGTTAAATCTGGCTCTGAAGAAAGCTATTCTTTTTTTGGGAAGGTCAGATCATTTAGATATCTTGCCAATTCCCACACACCCTTTTTGATTAGTTAAAATAGTTACCAGAAATGTTCTTCCACATGATGCTCCACTTCTATATTTTTCTCATACGAGTAGTGAAATATGATTTCGCACGATTTGTTGGTGGTTTGAATAAATCAAGTAAATAATTTCCAGAAGATAGCTTAGCCATAAAAAGAGCTGCTGTAGCATTTCCACTAACATTTAGTTAATATTACATTCAGCTGGTTTATCACATGGACTTTGAAGCCTAAAATATAGCAACTGTGGATATCTCTGAACATGATTATAAACATAACTTTGTCCTTTGTAATGAAAACAATTAACTGTTCTTTGATCAGAGATCAAGGCATCTGTCACTCCCTCCTCCACTTCCCTAACGTAGATTTTACTAAGTAAAAGTTAATGTGCCAACTACAAGTCTTCCTTGATGCTTACTAATTTAATTTTCTTGTCTTTTACAAAGGCCATTTTAAAAATCCACCTGGAGCTTCATGGACTGCACATGTGGTTGGTGACCTGAATGAATCATTTCACAATGGTGTAAAATGAATTGTCATCAGCAACATGAAGGTGGGTGAAACAGAGAGACATTGGGAGAGAAGTAAAGTTGGGAAGCAAGAGTTTCTGCAGGTACAACTTGCCACTAATTTTTCTCTATCATCATTATCTTCCCTTACTTCGTATATCAGAAAAACTATGGTTAATCTGGGATATTATAATTTGCATTTTAATTACATATTACATAAAGCATTTAAAATCCTTAAACTTAAAATAATTTGAAGAGTTAAAATAATATGAATATTTTGTTTGTATATTATATTCTAATTTAAAAATATATATTTATTTGGAAAGAACTGAAAATGCAAATTAAATTACATCGATTTATTTATTTATTTATTTATTTGACTTGTTTGCTACCCATTTCATCAAATTGTAAGCCACAAGAGTCCAAGAGAACTATACAGATTCAATTGAAGCATGGCCAATTAGGGATCATTGGAGAGAAATGATGTTCATACACACACCTTGGTTCCCTTTAGGTTAATAAATGTAATACCATAATTCACTTTTTAAAATTCCTCCATAATTAATTCTTAGCATTTAATATAGCTAGCAAAAGCTGCCTCTATACGATCAACAAGAATAACATGAAGTATAATTAAATGTACACCATTCTCCATTCTCTTTCTAAAACCCAATGGTTCTTTCATTTAACATTAGATTTTGGATCTAGATACAAGAAACTCCAATGGTACTATGTGACTTCTTTTGGTGTCATATACAGGTAAGTGAATTTAAGCTTACTATTGAGTTGAATGTTTCATGAGTGTTTTTAATTGCTCTGCAAACATTCTGCATGTTTTGGACAGAATTAGTTTGTAGCCCAACATTGTGTTTGCTAAATTAGTTACTCTTTCTAAAGCTCAAACGTGACCTCCTTCAAAGAATTATTTCACCAAATCTGTAACTTGTCTGATACTTTGAGTAAAGTAATGTTGCCAGTATGGCATAATTTGATTTCTTATTTCACTGTTCATTTTCACCTTTGATGATTTCAGGAATGAAGAAATACATTCAATAATCTTTCCTATCTTTGCTTGCAATTTGTCTCCTGATGGCATAAATATTTTGCAATACTCTAAATGATCTATTTTTATTAAATAGATGAATAAAAACTAGTAAAACATTCCCCATGTTTTTGTTTTTACAAGAACTTTAAAACAGCTTAAATGTTACTTGTACAATAGTTTTTCTTATCTTGAAAATTAGAGGCCAATGTCTCTGAAGGCAGAAAGTGCAATAAAGAAGATTGCTTATTTGCCTGCATTAATTTTTAACAAATAATTACAATTATTGGAGTGTAAGGGCTAGTTTTGCCTTTCCTTTGGCAGGTATAATGCAGTGCAGGTATAATGTAATGACAGGTATAAGTTATTTACATGCAATTTCATGAAAAAATAAGCCCATGAGAGTAATGTGCTAAAAATCTCCTTTGTATGGATTTGACCTCGTAGATGGGGTAGTTTTTTTTTTTTTTTTTAGTTTTATTCGATTTTTATACCGCCCTTCTCCCGAAGGACTCAGGGCGGTGTACAGGGCAATAAATGTAAAAGCGAAATACAAGTTAAAAGACAATTAAATATTATGCCCGAATATAAACAATAATTAAAAGCCATATTAAAACCCCAACCCTAACCCATCAAACCAGGTCAGATTGATCGAATAAATAAGTTTTTAGATCGTGCCGGAAGGAGCGAAGGTCGGGGGCCATCTGGAGCTCGACCGGCAAGCGGTTCCACAGGTCTCGCGCGCCCACAGAGAACGCCCTCCTCCTGGGGGCCACCAATCGACATTCTTTGATCGGGGGCACCCTGAGGAGGCCCTCTCTGTGGGAGCGCACTGGACGGAGGGAAGTTGACGCCGGCCGCAGGTGTTGCCATAGGTAATCTGGACCCATGCTATGTAGGGCTTTGTAGGTCATTACCAACACCTTGAATCTCACCCGGAGGACAACCGGCAGCCAATGCAGCTCGCGGAGCAAAGGTGTAACATGGGAGTATCAGGAAACTCCCAGCACAACTCGCGCGGCTGCATTCTGCACCAGTTGGAGCCTCCAAGTGGTCTTCAAGGGCAGCCCCATGTAGAGAGCATTACAGTAGTCCAGACGAGAGGTCACGAGCGCATGAGTGACTGTACGCAAGGCATCCCGGTCCAGATAGGGCCGCAACTGGCACACCAGGCGGACCTGGGCAAAGGCCCCCCTAGTCACAGCTCCAATATGCTCTTCTAAAGAGGGTAGGGAATAAGACGGAGGAATTTTTGAAAAATGTCCTAAAATGATATGTTCTGTCTCTTTGCTTCTGAAAACGCTTTATAGTAGCTCCATTCTGGGTCACAGGACAACTGGTGGCGTTGTTCAACTGCCTCTCTCATATGGATGCACTGGTGGGGAATTTATTCTGTATTTTTTTTCTCCACTGCCTCCCAGTGAGATTAGCCCATTTTTTTTTATTTTGATCTTCCATTTGTTGACTTCTCCTACCACACTAAATTTGACATCATTTCATATCCTACTGACCAATGAGACAGATAGAGTTCCAATACCATTTACATAGTTTCTTTGTAGGATTTTTGGAATGGAGAGTATAAAAATAATTGCCAGCTGGAAATGACAAAAAAAGTCCAGTCTTTCCCTTCAAATTATGCTTCAAATTTCTGCATTGTACAGCAAAATGAAACAAAACATATAACAAAAATGACATTAATGTTATTTGGAAGATTAAATAATTCAGCTGCCTTTTCCTACAATGAAACCTCATGCCTCATGCCTCTGATACTTTCTGACAAGACAAATAGCAAATCCATTTTTACTGTGAATCTATTCAAATTCAGTTGCCTTTTCTATGGGTTGCTCCATAATGGTGGATTTGAGGCCTGTTTCACAAAGGACAGTACTCTGACTGCATTGTTTCCTTAAAAGGATGGAAGTCCTTAACTAATTAGCTTAAATAACTTAATCTAATTAAGTTGTGAACTTAAATTAGAAAACCATTGGCAGTGTTTCTGTTTTATTTAAGGGGAGGATACATAAACAGGACCATATTTTCAAGGAGGTGGCAGCTTTAAAACGTGAAAAACCTGAATAACCACCATGATGCAAGGACGAACTTGAAGGGAAGTGCAGCAATGTAAAGCAAACTTTAAATTTGTTAAATAAAAAAGACAAATAATCAACAATTGGAAATGTCAGGAAGACAACTACAGAAAGTCTTGCCTCAAGCTGGATATTGAAACTTGAAAACCTAAGAAATTTATTGATCAGAAGGGTAAATTATTTAAAGAGAAAACCCAAAGGCTTTTTCATTTGAGGAAAGCAGAGAACATGCTTACCATTTTGCAGCAACCTAAGGAAATGGAACACATAGCATGGTAAATATTTTTTTTAAAAAATATTTTACTTATATCCTGCTTATGATTTGAAGCTAAACCAATGTACCCAGCACTCCTATTTCTCTGCAACAACAGTTCTGAGGATACTTGGGCTAAGAGAATGATTGGCTCCTCGTGAACTTCTTTTGCTGATGCTGGTTTTTAAACTAAATTTCCCTAACCTCCATGCTATACATTAACTCTAATGCTTCTGGGTATCTTTTCTTTCTCTTGTGCTTAAATATTGGAATATAATCCCATTGAGCTATGTACATCAAATATTTTCCTCATCTAGAATCCCTGCTCCCCAGAAAAGTGTACAGTCTATCTTTTAAAATGTTTAACAAAGAATTTAAGTAATATTTATTTTTATTACCTATTTACTACTAAAACTCTCCTGCTTGTCTCTGTGAAACTTTTAAGATGAAACAGTGTACCATAGGGCAACCATTTCTGAATCAAGGCACTTCAAATGTTTTTTGCTCACCTCTGTCATTCTGTTTATCTGTTTAGGTAAGTAAATGTTGACTTATTACTGAAGTTTGTTTTCCACTACAGTACTTTTCTATTTCTGATATAAACTCTTGTTAGATGATCCTGGAACCATCCAGCACTATGGTAAGAAAAATATAGTCAGCCAAAGCTTTAATGTTGTTGTGGAGAAGAAAGAGTATTAGATATGTTTGCTGCCTTGAGTTATTTGTAAAAAATAATAATAAAGCAGGATACAAATAAATAAAATGAAAATACCGGTAATATTTTTCTTAAAATATGACCCAACGGGTCCCAGCGTTATCTAGTCTGAGATAACTATTTATTTGTACCCCACATTATTTTAATAAGTAACTCAAGACAGTGAATATATCCAACACACCTTCCTTCTCCATTTTCCCCACAACCACCCTGTGAAGTGAGTTGGATTGAGTGACTTACCCAAATTGATCCAGCTGATTAAGTAACTTCCTGTGCCTGAACTTAAGTTTGACTGTAACATATTTTCTTTTTTAAAAAAATGTTTATTTTGTAAACAATAAGCTCAGAAGAAATGTTTTCAAGTGTGAATTAACAAATAGAAGCTCCCTAAACTTTTGGCATACTATAATTTTGTAAACAATCTTTACTATCTTGCCCTGCATTGGGGACAGCAATTTTGATTGGGGAAATAAGGAAACATTAATCAAAGAAATGTGTAATTGTTCATTAGTTGTGATGTTACCCTGTGGGACATACCACTGAAATGTTTTTTCCCCTTTCTGAGCCTTGATAATAGTCTAACAAGCAGGTCAAATGAGTGCTAAAATGGGTTCTACTATGGAGCTATGTCTTTGTTTCCATGACTTTTATTATACTGTAGTTCCTCTATAATTTCCATTCTTCATCCTCTAAGAAAAATATCTCATTGTATATATTAGCAAAAGGCTTTTTTTAAAAATAAAAATAAAATCAATATCTATTCTGTTTTTGTGCACTTTAATATTTTAGCTGAAAGAGCCATGGACTGTTGGCAGAAAGTACATCAGAGTGGGTGGATTTTTCCAACTCTGGTCCTTTGTATTTATGGCTTCTTTACCATGATGAGGCCATCTGAACCTTTCCTCACACCTTACCTCACTGGACCTGAAAAGAATCTGACTATTGATGAGGTAGAGAATATACTTTATCTGTGAGGGAATTTATTGGGCAGAAATAAGCTGCAGTTGGTGGAGGCCTTTCTGATTTTTTTTCTCCCCTAGATACTGGTTGAATTGCATGCATGTTAAATCCATGATTCAGCAGCACAAATACCGTATATACTTGAGTATAAGCCGAATTTTTCAGCCCACTTTTTGGGCTGAAAAATTCCACTTCGGCTTATACTCCAGTCAACAAAAAAAACTTACCGAGGACTTGTGCGCGGCCGAGGCTTTGGTGCTTCCGGGATTGCGCGCACCTCTCCCAAGCCACCGCCGTCCGGAGACCTGCCGAAGTTTGGGGAGGTTTGGGGAGGTGCCCAAACCTCCCCAAACGTCAGCAGGTCTCTGGATCTCCGTGACCTGCCTGCCTGCTTCTTTCCGCAGCGGAAAGAAGCAGGCAGGCAAGGCACGGAGATCCGGAGACCTGCCGACGTTTGGGGAGGAGATCCGGAGACCTGCTGACGTTTGGGGAGGTTTGGGGAGGTGCGCGCGCACCTCCCCAAATCTCCCCAAACTTCGGCAGGTCTCCGGACGGCGGCGGCTTGGGAGAGGTGCGCGCGATCCTGGAAGCACCGAAGCCTCGGCCGCGCGCAAGTCCTCGGTAAGCTCCGGGCGGTCACTTGCTTCGCGTCTCCTGAGGGAAGGGGGGGCGACTGGAGCGGGCGTGTTTCCTCGCCTGCTGGGCGCCGCGATTTGCCCGGGGAATGCGCGGGCCCGAATGGCAGCGTGGAGCGAGGAAGCGGACAGCCAGGGCTTCCCCGAGAGCCGCGGCCACACAGGGTATTCCTGTGTATTCAGGCTTGCAAAATGGCGGAAAGAAGCAGGCAGGCAAGGCATGGAGATCCGGAGACCTGCTGACGTTTGGGGAGGTTTGGGGAGGAGATCCGGAGACCTGCTGACGTTTGGGCACCTCCCCAAACCTCCCCAAACATCGGCAGGTCTCCGGATCTCCGTGCCTTGCCTGCCTGCTTCTTTCCGCTGCGGAAAGAAGCAGGCAGGCAAGGCACGGAGATCCGGAGACCTGCCGACGTTTGGGGAGGTTTGGGGAGGTGCCCAAACCTCCCCAAACGTCAGCAGGTCTCCGGATCTCCGTGACCTGCCTGCCTGCTTCTTTCCGCAGCGGAAAGAAGCAGGCAGGCAAGGCACGGAGATCCGGAGACCTGCCGACGTTTGGGGAGGTTTGGGGAGGAGATCCGGAGACCTGCTGACGTTTGGGGAGGTTTGGGGAGGTGCGCGCGCACCTCCCCAAATCTCCCCAAACTTCGGCAGGTCTCCGGACGGCGGCGGCTTGGGAGAGGTGCGCGCGATCCTGGAAGCACCGAAGCCTCGGCCGCGCGCAAGTCCTCGGTAAGCTCCGGGCGGTCACTTGCTTCGCGTCTCCTGAGGGAAGGGGGGGCGACTGGAGCGGGCGTGTTTCCTCGCCTGCTGGGCGCCGCAATTTGCCCGGGGAATGCGCGGGCCCGAATGGCAGCGTGGAGCGAGGAAGCGGACAGCCAGGGCTTCCCCGAGAGCCGCGGCCACACAGGGTATTCCTGTGTATTCAGGCTTGCAAAATGGCGGATCGAGCCTCTGCTGGCGGCGGAGGCTTGCAGAACGGCGGATCGGCTTATACTCGAGTCACGAACTTTTTCCAGTTTTTGGGGGTGAAAATGGGGGTCTCGGCTTATACTCGAGTCGGCTTATACTCATGTATATACGGTAGCTACGGATATTTTACATTTCATCAATTTTACCACTTCTCCACAAACTGCACTGGTTATTGGTATTCTTCCAGGTTTAACTCAGAGTATTGATTTTCCTCTACCTTCATGTACTTCATATATTTCATGGCTGAAGGCCTCACTAGGACCACATTTCTTTTGTTGTTTCTGCCTGATCATCTGACTTCTGGATGACTTGGCTTACTCTAGTTTCCAAGCAATGTTATCTTATGGAATTACAATAATGCTTAAACGTTTTGTGAACCTTTTTGAATTTTCAATATTGCCACGTAAATATTACCTAAAATATAAGTCCTAAATAAATCGTAGATAAAAAGAACCCAATTAAACAAATGAATCAAAAACTTATGCTAGTTTGTTTAGTTATTGAAGAACATGATCCAAAGCTATGTATTATTGTGTAGAAAAATCTCTAGGATTATCAATTCATTTGAAGGGGAAATTAGACTCTAACTAGAGAAATTAGGTGTTTCACACTTTTAAGCACCACTGTAAAAGATTTTCCAAGGTAGTAGCTAAACCTGCCCTGTGGAACAATGTTCCTCCAGAGGACTTCATGACCCAACTCTATTGGGCTTTTATGAAGCCATAAAAAAAATTGCTTTTCTGATAGATCTAGGTACTGAGCCTTGGTGATGCCGTGGTTAGAATGAAGGTTACTTCTGCTTATTGCCGGCTGCCAGCAGTTTGGCAGTTCGAATCTCACCAGCTCAAGGTTGACTCAGCCTTCCATCCTTCCAAGGTCTGTAAAATGAGGACTCAGATTGTTGGAGGCAATGTACTGACTCTGTAAACTTCTTAGAGAGGGCTGTTAAGCACTATGAAGCGGTGTATAAGTCTAAGTGTGATTGCTACAATTGTATGTTCTGCTTAATAGAATTTCTCCTCTTTGTCTTCTAGGTAACTCAGCATATTTTTCCAGTTTGGACATACTCCTACCTGGCCCTGCTCTTCCCTGTATTTCTGATTACAGATTATGCACGTTATAAACCTATAATTATTGTACAGGGGATTAGCTTAATTGTTACTTGGCTATTACTTTTATTTGCATCTGGCATATCAGCCATGCAGCTGGCAGAGTTTATGTATGGACTTGCAACAGCCACAGAGGTTGCCTATTATGCTTACATATATAGTGTTGTCAGTGCTGGTTATTACCAGAAAGTGACAGGTTACTGCAGAAGTATCACTCTGGTGGCATCCACCATGGGATCTCTGCTTGGACAGCTTTTAGTTTCTTTAGGCCAGGTACGTTATTTTTATCTCAATGTCATAACTTTAGCTTCTGTGTCTATGGCATTTATATCTTCATTTTTTCTGCCCATGCCACAAAAAAGCATGTTCTTCCATAGAAAGTCTTCCCCAGAACATTTCATTGGATCAGTAGAGAAAGTTACAACACAAATTTCCAACCAACAAACCAATCAACAGGACAAAGAGATGACAATATCAGCAGTCAGCCCCCAGAATTTACCTGAACATGACTCATCCAAAATTAAAACCCAGAGTCATTTTCTCTCAATCCTAATACAGTTGTGTGTGGATCTGAAAGAATGTTATGCCACCAAAAAACTTCTTTACTGGTCAATGTGGTGGGCTTTAGCTACTGCAGGATTTAACCAAGTTTTGAATTATGTGCAAGTACTGTGGGATGATAAAGCACCTTCTCATAGTTCTGAAGTTTATAATGGAGCTGTTGAAGCCATAGCTACATTTCTGAGTAAGTAAGCTTAAAAATTATCTTATGTATTATCCAATAATAAATGTTAAGTACAAGCAATTTAAACAATAAATTAATTGCAAAATCCCATGTATTCAAATATGTATACATATTTTGATTTATTTGTTTTCTGAGGTTTTCGCGGGGGCCTGTATGTGGATCCTTGGTTTTTCGGGTTTTTCCCCGCGTAGAACTAAAGGTGTAGGCGCAACGTTTTGATTTTGATTTATATAAATTGTTATTTCAGTGGAGCTTATTGTAGAATATTACAATACAAGTAGTTCTCAGGTTATGACCATAATCGGAACATAACTTCTGTTGCTGAGCAGAGTGGTTGTTAAGTCAGTCGCTTCCAACTTTATTACGTTTTTTCACTGTGATCATTAAGTGAGTCACTCTGATATTAAGCAATTTCAGCTTCCCCCATTTACTTTCCTTGTGGGAAGCCCCCTGGGAAGGTCACAAACGCCAGTCATATGACCCTGGGATGCTGCTAACATCATTTTTATGGGAAAAAATGATTTTTAAAAAATGTTTACTTTTTGTTATATGAACAATTTTCTCATGTGATCAAAATGTGATATCATGCACCCCAAATTTTGACCAAATTACAAAATTGTTCATATAACAAAAACTACATAACCTCATGTTGAAAAACATTAAAGTTAAGCACAAATTAGAATGAAAATTCTTAAAAATCCTGAATGGATGGTTAAGAAATATGAAATATATAAAATAAATGATTATTTTCTATCTGGAATTTGTATTCTACAACCTCAAAAACCGATTCAACTTTAAAGCAGATATTACAATCAAATATAAGACAAGATGGAAAAAAATAATAAGGAATCTCTTAGAATCTCTGGGTAGAATTATACACTAACAGAAAATGGTGTGGTCTGAAATGGATATTGCTGAATATCCATTTCTGTTGAAATGGATATTGAAATTCTTAGTTGCATCAGCAAAAGCAGAAATACCTCTTTTTGGTTTAGTTTACATATTGTAGGCTGAACCACAGTGTCCTATTCTGATTACTACATAAAATGATTTCAAGTAAATTGTATTTCAGAGAAAGGGTGAGGTTTGGAGACTTCGTATCTTATAAGGAATGATTGACAAAATTTGGGCATATTTAATCTGGGATTGTAATTAATAAACAGGTAATCAGATAACCATCATAATATACCTGAATAATTATCACATAGCTGTACTCCCATTTGTACTGTTTGTCTGGGGAATAATAACAATAATACATCTCCCAGCAATTCTAGGAATTGCTAACTTAAATTAACTTAAATTAAATAAACTAGCAGGCTCAAATTTCAACCAGAGAGATTTAGACTAAAGTTCAGTTTGTGGAGCAAGTCATCCAGTGATAGATTTTTTGCTAACTGTATAAATGATATTAATATAATAATATACTGATTTTATTACTGGTTGTTGTATTGTTGATATTTTAAGTTTTGCAAGAAATGACAAAGAAGTAAATAATACTTTAATGAGAGAATCATTATATTGAAGTTAAATGGGTGAATGATTAGGCCATCAAACTTTTATTAGCCCTTCAGCCTTATTGAACTATTACTTTGGAATTCCTCAAAAAATAGAATGTTCCTGTTGTCTGATTAAAGAAGCAATCAGGGTATCTTTACATGTTTAAATAAATAGGGAGTTGTTTATAAACAGTTTTCAGTACATGCTACAGTCCTTCAAAATGTGACAGATGAGTCCCTCTACTCCTAGGTTCAATAACATCACTAGCTGTGGGATATATGAAACTGAACTGGGATCTAACTGGAGAACTGGCACTGGGAATCTTCTCAGCTCTGGATGCTACTTCACTTATTGTGATGTATTTTATCAAGAACATCTGGGTCTGCTATGCTAGCTATTTAGTGTTCAAAGCATGTTATATGTTCCTTATAACCATAGCCACGTAAGTAACTTTCAGTTACCAATGTTAATTTGCTACCATTTATAGTACATCTAGTTGGAGTTGGGAATAGAATATTATTGGTGGCTTATTTTATGTAATAGCACAAGCTACAGAAGAAATGGAGAATTTATTTCCCTAGCATAGTGTTTTTCAACCTTGGCAACTTTAAGATGTGCAGACTTCAATGCCTAGAATTCCCCAGCCAGCATACTGCACTAGGTATGGAGGAGTTTCCCTTAAATGACCCTTAAAATGACACCTAAGAGGACTGAATTTGCTAGATTTTTATTACTTTTTAAATAATAAGTCAGGAAGCCAGGTATTATGCCAAAAATAGTTTTATCATCCTTTATTTTTAAGTGTATAGTTCTACTTTATAATAAAAAGGGATTGTCCAAAGTAGTGTTTCTCAATCTCAGCAATTTATCCTTAGCAATCTTAGTACACCTCCACTATTGCATCTTAATGCGCCAGGATAGGTTAGGCAATTACTCCTAATTGCATTGTGCTGTGTGGGTGTGTGGGTATAATTTTACACTGCATTTGAAAAAATTAACTTATATTCTCCAAATTTTGCCACAGCTTAACAGTCTTTTGCAGTATTTCAATAAGTTAATAATATTATCTTGCAGAAATGATGTAGTTATACTCTTCCAAATTCTCATATGCAGGCAAATTATACTGAAACTTCATCTCTCAAAACCATGTTCAACATTCTAATCAAAGTTTGTATTTTAGATTCCAGATTGCTGTCAATCTCACCATGGAGCGCTATGCCTTGATGTTTGGCTTCAACAACTTTGTTGCACTGCTAATTCAAACTATACTGACTGTTATTGTAGTTGATTCAAAAGGTCTGGGGCTGGATATTGGGACTCAGGTAAGTTGGACAGGTAATATGGGCACTGTTACCGAATTAGTATTTCTGAAGACTTTCACATCATTTCAGAGACTACTTTCTGAAATGAATGGACTTGAAAATTTAAAACTAAATAGGGACAGATAGTCTTATGCAGCCAGGAACTGTACTTGTGTTTTGGAATGTTGATATTACTACAAAAACCAAGCCTATCAGTCAACATATTAATTTTTAATTTCTTACTAAAACAAGTGCATTATTACTCAGTTGTAAATCCTCACAAAGATTGAATAATCATAACAAAAACTAAATATGAGAAGGCAGAATAAAATTAATTATTCTGATGGAACTACAGGCCATCCCTGGGTTAAAAATGAGATCCATTCCTAAGTCTGCCTTTAAGTCAAATTTGTATGTAAGTCAGAACTCATACTTACGGACAGACTGCCTATTAAACCCCTGAAAATTGGCTGTATATTAAAAATGCACAGCTTCATGGGTTCATGAACACAGTGCGGCTTCAGTGGTTCTTCAGCTTGAGGAAAGAGAATGCTATCCACCATTTTCAGTAGTAGACAGCCCATTCACAAATATGAGTTGTTTGTAAGTGGCATGTTCTTAACATGGGGACTACCTATAATTGGAACCAGGAACTCTGTTGCTAACTGATAGTTATAAAGCACAACATATGAATATCATTTGCGACCTCTTTGCTACCTTCCTCATTGATTTTGCTTGTCAGAAGCCTCAGTGAAGTTGCAAATGACATCACGATTGTGGGATGCTGTGATATCATAATTGTAAACCAGTTGCCAAGCACCCAGATTGCTATTATGAAACCAGAGATGTTACAATCAACACAATAAGGGCCTGTCTTAAGTCTCCCTCATACAGTTGCTGAATGAGTGGACTTTAATTAAGAACTGCCTGTAAATGTAAGGAGTTGCTTAAATATTGCAAGATGATGTCTTGTAGAGTTCTGGAAAAGGAATAAATATGGAATCCTAGACCTGGGGTTGGTCACTGTTTCTTAGGTAACAATTTCTATTTTAAGGAATGCATTGCTTATAATTTGAAGAAGGCACTGTAACAGAAGGCATGTTTGTTGTATGCTTGGATAGTAAATTAGTTTTGTCCAAACACAAACCTGTGTATAAGACATTTCTGTAGCCTTTGGATTATGCTATGCTCTTTTCATACCATTTTTAAATGATTTTGACCCATTAAAATGTAGATCTGAACTTTCATTTCTTGCTAATGCATATCACTTGATGTTCATTTTATAAATATTTAATGAAGAAACCTTTAGGTTTGTACTTATACCAGTTTAGCTAATCACATCAATGTACATTCAGGAATCACATGGTTTGCAAAGACATTTGCTTAAGGTTATTACTATAGCCAAGGTTCCTGGGCTTCATCTTTTAACATTTAAAAAATGCTAGACATAATACTAATAGGCAAAATGGTTGAAAAATATTAAAATATAATAGTTGGGGTTTTTCTGGGGAGAATAGCTTGATTCTTACTCTGCTTTATTGCAGTTCTTAATATATGGAAGCTACTTTGCAGTGATAGCTGGGATTTTTCTAAGCAGAAGCATTTACATTATAATCTCAACAAAATGTGAAAAGGAAAACCCTGCAGAAAATCTTCAAATGAAAGCCCAATGGCAGAATACAGAGACTCATAGCACAAGAATGTAGCACCTTAAAAGTTGCCTTGAAGCCAAATTGAACGATTTTTTATTTGAACAAATCAGTTCCTCAGTGACTTAAGTCACATTTGCACATAAAATTAACTTGTATATTCTCATGTGATTTTAAATTCCTTGGTTATGACATAACTGTATTAAAAGATCAGAATTCTCAAAGTGCCCAACCAGTTATATTTGAAACGAAAAGGAAAAGTTGGTTACATATAATTGATTGGTGAGTCATTTGTAATTGCCATTAAAATAGTTCTTTATACCACCATTTAATGAAAATTGAAAGTATTTTCCCTACATTTGGAGATCCATGCTGCTGCTAATTGTTTCTGGCTTCAGTTTAAGTTCTTGGTGTAACTTTTATAGTCCTCCAGTTATAGAAGAACTATAACTCCCACCATTGACAATTTTGGCTCAAGCTGTTCAGATCTGTTATTCAGTGAGAATTGGAGAGCTACGGATTTAGCCGTAGCTAAATCTGAATGGATCTTGAATGGACAAAAACTTGACTATCTGAAATGTTGCCTCATTACACACCTGACTGAGGCAAGGGATTTTGAAGATACCTCCAGCTGTGGACATTTTATGGAGCATGAAGTATAGCTTGGTGTTGTGTCCTCAACTATGGGCTACATTTCCTCGGGGATTTTTATTGGTTCTCACTCTTGTGAGGATTCATGTCCAGTCTAGGTTTCTGATAAATCTATGTTTTCATTGTTTTATATTGTTTCAAGTAAATTTTTCATTTTAAGTTTTGCAGAGAACTTTGTTCAGTAGGGATGTGCAGCTACTTTGAATGGTTCGTATCTGAACAGAAAAAAATCATTTTGGAGTTTTTGGTCTATAGAATGAAAGAAGCTATTTTGATCTGGATAAAACTAAAACATGATTGCCCTAAAAATGAAGTGCTTAGAGAAGAGTAAAGGAAAGTTCAAGATGCAGGGTAGAAAGGATTGCTTGATAGTTGAAAGGGAAGATGCCAGCTCCTCACATGGCAGGGGAGGTCAGCACAACGCCAGTGCCATAGACAACCCATTCTCATCTCTTTTTCAGAAGGCAGACACCAAGAAGCACTGAGGAGAGGGAAGGCAACAAAAATCAGAAGCGCACAGCTAGGGCGATTTGCTGCACTAGGAATTGCAGCAATATCCTTGTAAGGAATAGGCACACAGACAATGGCTGAGGAAAGAAAGGAAGGCCTGGTGGGTAATGCTATGTTGGGAACTTCAGGGATAATACTGCAGAACCTTTACAGCAGGGGTGTCAAACTGCCAGCTGGTTGCATCATGCTCCAGCAATGCAAAAAAAGTTGCGATACATCTCATCACGAGTTTGACACCCCTGTTCTAGAGTGTGATGGTGTTTAGATTTTGTTCCGTGTTCAGTCCTACCATTAGCTTTAGCCTTAAAACTTTTAAATAAAGATGGTAGTAAAAAAAGTCATTTCAGTGGAATAAATTGTTTCCTTGGAGAGACATGTGCATGTGTCTTTTAAAGTCAGGATTATTTTGTATGCATGTACTATGCTAAGAAAAAAACGGAAATGTATTTATTTGTATCCCGCCTTTATTATTTTTGCTCAGTTAAGTGTTTTACAATAGCATTGTAATTCTGTTAAATTCTTAGTGATGGATAAGTGGCACTGTGCTTATGGGGTCACCCCTGAGAATAATCTGAACATGCGGTTGGCCCTGGATAAAGCAGCTTGTATGGCAAGCAGTGCCTCCCAGGGCCCACAGAACCCTCATGTTGAAACTGACAAAAACCAATGTTTATATACATTGTCTCACTGAGCCTTCTCAACCTATTGGTGCTAGGAAAAATAATTAGAATTAAAGTTTATGTAGGGATTCACTTTTGGACTACTTTGTGTTTCATCTTTGGCATCACCCTGAAGGTTTGCTATTGATCAAACTGATATTCTCAAGAGCTGTCATCATTTTCGGACCATTTTTTGTTCCCATTATTCTTTTCATATTCTTCTTTAGTAATAAATAGGCCACTTTAACAGATTACACAGCCATTCATTGGCCATGTAGTTTTCTTATATATTTTTTAAAAGCACCAAACTGTAGAATATTTTCTATGAATTGCAGGATATGCATGCATAGAAAAAACTAAAGATACCCTCACAGAAACAATTTTATTAGCTGTTGGTTATTTCTAAGCCTACTTCAAGATGCTTTTAAATGTATATAAAGCCTTAAGAGAGCTTAGGACGAAGTTTGCAGAATATCTTATTTAGTCTAATTTCCTGTCAAGTCTCAAGATCACTGAGCATTTTTTGTTCCTCCATGGATATAGTAAATTCATCCATAGTAAATTCTGCTTTTATAATTTCCTTGTTCTGGAATAAACTGCCACCAGAAATGAAACAATTCCCTCTCATTTAAAGTGGCAGGGAGGGGGGAGCTCAAAACATGCTTGTTTATACATGGTTTTTCATTATTTTGTTTCAAACATTTTAAATAGTTTAGATTTTTAATAATGTAAAGTTTGTTTTACTACTATGTAGTTTTAATTGTATTTACTAATTGCTTTGAGCACACAAATACTCAAAATAAATTAAAATAAAATAAAATGATGGCATTATTTTATTATGAGCATCAGGAAGAAAAAATCTTTGAAGTGCTGGGAAAAAGTCATCCATTATAAAAGATGGTGAGAAAATTAAAGTTTATAGATTATTGTATTGTTTGTTGTCCTGGGACATGATGCAATGAACACTATTAAATAGTAAATATTGTATAATGAATTTTCTATTTGTAATCTGCTTTCTTATTAAACATCAGTATTTTTAATTTTATGATAATAAAAACATTTAAAACACGGTATGTTCTCTTATGGACTGATTCAAATACAAACCTAATACATAATGATCTGATAAAATAGATGGAATCCTAAATAAGGGCTGCACTTTCACTTTCCTTTTTCAAATTACTTTGCAAGAATTATTTATTTACTTGATTTATTTTATATAACTACCAGCTTATATAACTGACTCTAGGTGGCATAAAAAAAAGATTTTAAAATGATATAAAATAGAAGATGATGTTGGCAATATAGAAAGCAAGGGCCAAAATAGATACTTAATCCTTGCAGATCTTTATATCTGGAAAGAGTATTTCAAAACTGGGGAATTAACCTCAACCTAAAATAAGTAATCCCCACTGAACTCAACAGAATTTATAATACATTGCATAATATTTCATAAAGGTTATATAAAACCTAAAGCTAATAATAAAATGTATGCATTTGGAGAAAACGTAGGATCTGAAAGTATGTTTAAAACAACAGAATCCACTAAGGGATTTAAAATAACACATGGGGAATAGTGAGCGCATGCCACTATTTCGGAGATGAATTCCAAATTATATAGAAAAAAGATTCTTCCACTATGTTGAAAATGAGTTTTCACCATAGTGTAGATCATTTTCTAAGTATGAAAAAAGATACTCTCACTAAATCACTTCAACCATGGATAATAAGGTTTTTTCAGCTAAATTTCTGGATTATTTTTTTTTGCAACAACCCCAAATTTCTCACATTGAAATGTATTTAATGTAGCTATTCAGGTAAAATCTTCAATAAGACACAGTTGATTTTTTAAAAATAGGCACACAGTACTGGAAATGCAAGGTTTCCAGTAGCAAAGTAAAGCCCAATTAAAACTTAATACAATTGCCCAGTCACCAATTTGAATATCAGAACATATTGCCTCCAATATTTAAATATTATCTAAATATAGCAGCACAGAGTATAGGATTTCCGAAAAACTCATCTGATCCAACAGCCAAAATTATATTAGTAATTTTTTTGCAAAAATTCTTTGTGCCCATTAAGATGTGCATCCATTAGATTCCAATTGGTTGGACATGTTTTACTAGGGAGCTCAATGAGGATGAGTATTGTACTGTTATCTCCATTTATTCATCTGCCACTGTGAATTCCAGGATTCTCTCTATCGAACAGTACTATGCCAACTGGTGCTTGCAGTTACATGCTGCAAGGCTGCTTTATTCATAATACACACATATTGAATTTCAATTTTAAAAAAAACAGTTGTTCAATGTAAATATTACTCAGAAAATGAAAATAATTTCTAGAAAAAGCATAGAAAAGTCTTGTTATCTGAAACAAAAATTCAACATGAGGATTATACTAAGTTCAACAGTAAAAATTCCACCTTATCCTTAAGCATTGATACAATGATTTTTTAAAACTTTGAAATGAAAAGCAGCAAAGAAGGAAAATTCTTGCTCTTAAAAATTCAAGGCATCTAAGTGAATGCATTATATTCCCATTCTCCACCCCAACAGAGCAAACAGCAGTCAAGAGGGTAGAAACACAGTACCAAGAATGAGTTAAAAACATTTTCCTACAGAATTATTGTTCCATTAAAAAGCTGATGCTCTTCAGTTTTTTAAAAAAACAACTGTGACTCTTTGCTGACTCTTATGCCACATTCTGTATACAGGTGTAGTTTAAATTGCAATTTCAAGGATTTTCTCACCCAAATTCCTGCAATTAATGTATGTATGCATGCATGAAGATGACATATTTTTTCATGATTTAAAATGACTAGAAAGCTCTTAACTTGACTCCATTCATCTTTTCATCAAGATGCACTCACTGAAACTAAGACAAATTTGTATACACTGGAACACACAAAATGGCCTTTTGGGGCCGTAACCCGATTCAGCATCACCACAGTGTAGCAAATTTCTAAACAAAATATTGTGTTTGTTTTTAAGCTATCTCGCTCAAAAAGGCTACAGAAAATCCAGAAATCTACTAACCTGGTAATTCCAGACAGAAACTAGTAATTTACCAAACATTCTCTTTATCCCAATTTCCATTTTCCTATTAAATATCTTAGAGGAAACTTTTTGATAAATCCTTTACTTTACAGTACTTTACATTCTACCCAAAGTATATTATATGTAGGGATGTACTATTTCAATATCCCAAATAGTCTTGTCCACTAGCAAGGATATCAAGTACTATTTTTATATTCCAAATTAATGCCAATAACAATCTGAAGCAATGTGTTTAAATTCCACAAAGAGAACACCTTCCCCTCCCCATTAATCAACCTACTTGAGAGAAATTCAGATCTTTTCTGTATTCATTCACCCTGGTACATGAATCATCTTTGTTCAAATTTTCAGGTCACTCAACTTTATGAAGTAATGGCATGCCGCAGTATTACACTGTGTGTGGATTTATATTTGTCACCATAACATAATTGCATATAAAATTTGTATTTCTATTGACAAACATCAAATATTTGAGTTACAAATTATCTAAAATGTATAGAAACATTGCTCTCTCAGCTTTCATCAATAAATGCTAAATACACTGCCATGGCATTTACCTTGCAAATAACTACTGTACAATAATTCTACTGGTAAGGAGCACAATATTCATTCAAAATCCATAGTATGCATATCCATACCGAAGCTAAAGTTTGGTTTTATTAAGTATTTGCTGGCTGTTTGGTTTCAATAAAGCTGCAAAATCAATCTTACCAACTTGTTTTAACTAATAAGAATCAGCAATTACTGCAAGTTGAAATGAAGAAACATTTAAACAACAATGAAATGAAAATATTCTCTACTAATTTTAAATTAGATTTGTTAGACAGTTTTCAAAATAAAGGCAATTTCATATTTTACTGACTGATCAGTAGTTATATTCCTATTGTTAACAGGATGTACTGTTAACAGTTTGCAACCTTACTGATACAGCCAAGGATATAATGCAATTTCAAAATTTTGTCAATGATTTTGAAAATTAATAAAATTGGTTAGTGCAAATGCTGACAAACAACAAACTTTTTTAATATTTATTTTTTCCACCTGCAATCTGTAGCAAAACATGATCAGCTTTATTATGCAGACAAGTATCCCTCCACATTATATAGAATTTAGGCATGTATAAATAGAAGAGTTCTTCAGGGAAGGGAAAAAAAACACTTCAAGAAATGAATAAAACTTCAGTTCTGAATTCATAAATCTCAACAAGCAATGTTAAATGATATAGGCCATTCATTCCAAGATATATGACAGCACCTTAAACTGGCTGATCTATTTCTCCCAGTAACATTTTTCACATAACAGTGTGTTAAAAGTTACAAATACTGATATGCACAAATAACTAATTCCTAAGAGAAAAATATGTACAATACTGCAGCATAATGAATGATATCTGCAATAACTTAATATTAGCCAATTTTAATATACATGATACTATTAACATTCTCCTGCCATTGCACAAGAAAGGATGTTACCACAGTCCCATGTTTTGTACATCACCTGGTGTTCCTTGGTTTTAATACACAATGCAGACTTTTTTTTCCTGAAAGACTTATTTTGTGTTTAAAGCTAAGGTCAGTGAAACAAGACAACAGTGCAAGAGGCATAGAGATGTTATGTGATCACATAGAGTTCTTTTAAGTGTCTGTAAGGCTATAAGAAAGGATTAGTTGATGAGCTTCCTGTTGGAAAAGGCCCCGTTACTGCTCCTGCCTAAAAGAAGAAAAGAGAGAGAAATCTCACAAAAAATAATTACACATGTATCGTGACAAAAAGTTCAAATGTAAATTATATGAATAGTTGTAAGAGTTTGAGCAATTCAGCAAACAAATAATGTCTTAATGGTAGTGCTTTTATTCCTGCTGTGCGTGTGTGTATGTATGTGTGTGTGTATAATTTCAAAATATGAACTATATTTCTGTACAGCTATCAAAATCATTTTTTCTCAATATATGACTTTTTACAGTGCTTATTCTCTCTACTCTCAAGATTGATGAAAACCAAAACATTGTCTCTTTAAATTATTACATTAACAATTTAAAATCATATTTATATAATTTAACATTCAGTTTTTAGATGATCCAATTTTTCAATTTCAATCAAATGAGGACCATATTACACACAATAAAATTAAATAAAAGATTAAATATAAGTAATCTAAAATATCCCACAGAAAGTTGTATGTTTAGGATTTGAGGTTTTTTTTTTTGGTAATTTTGTTTTTGGTATCCTTTTAAGGGCAAGATATGTATATGAATTAAAAGACCCATAAATCTAACCCATAGTATTCACTTACCATAAAAGGATTACTGGAGACTCCAACAGCTGTAACTTGCCCAAATGGGGTTACTACTGATTTTCCTTGTCCAAACGCAGCAAAACCAGTACCTTTGCAATAAAATTCCAAGTTACCTCTAGACCAGATGTCAAGTATCACATTATGCATATACTCCATTCCCAAAAATCAGTCCCTTAATCACTGAATCAAATATTTTATTCCAATCAAAATGTTATCCCATATATTAATATATATTAAAAGTAAATTGAAAATGGAATTACATAGTCGACTTGCACCATTCATTTCGTTACAACATTGAAAAAAGTGACTGATGTTTGTTTTTCACATGACTGAAAATTTAATAAAAATTACATATGGACCAAATATGATTCTGGCCATCTGTTCTAACTCTCCTAAATTCAATCAAGTTGTCAGGTCTTTTTTGTGATAGCCCTCCCCCCCTTTGAATACATTTTCCCTACTTGCATTTTGGTAAACTTTTAAGACCAAAGTACGGTTTTGTTATTATAGTTTTTATTTAATTATACTTTAGTGCTGATGTTTTTAAGCTTTGCTGTATAAGCCCAAAGCTGGTATGACTGTGTGGCTCACAAGTGCTTAAATAAATAAAAATAAATATTATGCATATAGTTTGATCAGGTGTCTCCATATACAGGTAGTTCTTGTTTTATGACAATTGAGCTTAAACCTTCTGTTGCTAAGTGAGACAGTTGTGAAGTGAGTTTTGCCCCATTTTACAACTTTTCCTGCCATAGTTGTTAAGTGAATCACCGCTGTTGTTAGTAACACTTTGCTTGTCAGAAATTGGGAAAAGGTGATCACATGACCCCGGGACACTGCAACCATCATAAATATGAGTCAGTTGCCAAGCATCTAAATTTTGATCACATTACCATGGGGAAGCTGCAATGGTTGCAAGTATGAAAAAACAGTCGTAAGTCACTTTTTTAGTGCTGTTGTAACTTCAAACAATCACTAAATAAACTGATATAAATTATAAACCTGGAAAATGAATTGTTTTAAAATAACCACAGTATTCTTCAAACGAAATGTAGTATGCAAGCATTTACCGTTAGGTTGCTGAGTGAAAGCAGCCTGAGGAAAAGCTGCCTGAGCTGGGAATGCAGGCTGCTGGAAGTTACCACTAAAACTAGTAGGAAGACTGTATGAGGCAGTTGTTCCAAATCCTGCAGGCATACTCATGGAGGCTGTGCCAAATGTTGTTGCTGATGGAAGAAACAATAGCAGTCAATTATTTGTGTTCAACTTTTATTAATATGTCATACTAAAAAGCGTTTGAACAGAATTCTTTGTGCAGCAGCCAGCCACATGGCTAGCCTTAAAACCATTAAACTTCTAGATTTTATTGACATATAACCAAAACTTGTCTGGACTGCTCCTTTAACTTAATATATCATTTGCCACTACGTCATTGAAGGTATTTTCATTTTTGGGAAATAGGAAGGCTACATAACACTAGTTTTTGATGTTTTTAATAGAGAATAATTAAAGAACAGAGAAAATTTCTAGAGCATCATGAAATCATGTAACTCATTAAAGAAAAAGCAATTTGACAATAATTAACCTTATAAAAGTTAGAACTCTGTAGAAATTCTAACAAACTGCTTCAGCTGCAAACTAAATTCTCTTTGGATCACAGCATTGACCAAGAACCATGTTCCACTTTAACAGACTATATCAATAAATATTCATTCTTAAAACTGCAACTAACACTATTTTTCTTTTTCTTGAAAGGTAGAAATGAAAGAAAATTGTTCATGAATCACTTTCTTGAATTTTGGATTGAGTATGTAAAGGATATTATCTAATTATTGCATATGAACAATTTTAAATTTTGCAGTTCTGTGTTTCCATATAAAAATTATGTTGTAGAGATCTGGCATAACTTTATCAATACATCCATCAATCAATAGTTATGGCTAGCCAAGAAAGACATGATGAAAGCGCTTATTGTGGAATAAATAGGCACACAAATATAAAATAGACAAGATACAGATAGAAGACCAACAAAGCTTACACAAGCCATTATTAGCAGGGAAGATAACTAAGTGTACTTGCTAATACAGCAAAACCAAACACATTGTGACAAGCCACAATGGTTTGACATCATTAGTATCACTAAAGGTATTAGGAGTACAAGCTTCAAAACTTATTTTAAACTTTCTACATATGTGACCATGGAGGTAAAATGTAGCAACTTTAGCACAATTAATTGAGAGCAAGTCCCAATGAAATTAATGGCACATATTTCTGAAAACACGTGCTTAGGACAGAGGTGTTAAATTTACAGTAAGTAATGTGTTAATGCATATCTAAAGTCAATCACCATCCATGCCCACTCCATTTCATGATATGGAAGGAAGGTTGAAAAAGTTGTACATGCAAAGGAACTTGTAACTGCAGTAAGCTTTCACAAGCAAATAAAAAATTAGCCACCTGAAATTTGTATAAAATGTGGCCACCTACCAAAGTGAGCCTGAGGAAATATATGAGAGTGAAATGCTCCTGAAAGGCCTTATGAGAAGTCACAGAAAGACCAGATATTGTCAATTTATTTATAAACAATTTATGCAGTTGATAACACGTAATCACTTTATCAAAACTTCATGAATTTGTTTTGAAGTTATTTCCCAAAACATTGAAACAGATGTTTTAACAGCACAAGTTAATTCCTTCAGTGTAGAGATTATATTAGCTTTACAACACATAAGTGCCCCCCCCAAATCAAAGAATATCAGTTAAATATGTAAAAAAATTCAAACAAAGTATTTTACAAGAGTATTTTTTTTTAATCCCATTTATATCCTGCCCTTCTCCGAAGACTCAGGGCGGCTTACAATCTAAGCACAATCAATGTGCTTAGCAATAGCCTTCATTCTATGTATATGCCTGCTTATTAGGGCTTTTGGGTGGGCCCCAAGCGGCATTATTACAAAGTCAGCTTATTGCGCCCAACAATCTGGGTCCTCATTTAGTAGCATAAGTACCTGATTTACAAACATCTTATTAAATAGGTTTAACCTTCAAAAAGCAATTAAAGGGATTTAGTTAATCTATGCATATTGCTTAATTCATAACTGGTCAACCCAAAATAACACTCATGAGATTTCATAACTAATTTCACATGTACATCTTTAGTACAAAGTTATATTTACCACATGTATATATAAGCATCTTCAACAAATACCACAAAGCTATAAATGTGTACCTGTTAAAAACAACAAAAATTGCTATCAAACATAACTATAGATATATTTTTCCTAACCTGCTGCTCCTCGGCTGGTGGTTTGGAATGGATTTGTTGGTGCTGCTACTGCAGCTACAGGTGCAGCCACAAATGGATTTGTGGATGGTGTTGCTGAAAAATGAAGCACTGGCATTGAGAAAAGGATATGGTTTTTACAGAATTGCTTATATAAACAACATGGCAAATCAGTTATAAGTTATCTTTTAATCAATGAGGTAATATATTCGTATTCTGCTTAATACACCAACTTAGACCCAAGACTGTTACCTGTGCAACAAAGAAATTGGAATTAACTATAGTTTTGTATTTTATCTGAATTAGGATCTCATAGTTATCAGTTGTGAAAGAAATCAAATCATTACTTGCAGGAGCTGCAGAATACAAAAGTTCATCTCTTAGTCTACAAAGATTAAATCATCATTACAAATTGCCCATTTTCTTTTTTTTTAATTTTTATTAAATTTTAAAAACATGAATAAAAGTAAACAAGGAGGAATAACAAAATAAAAAAGAATCAGAAAGCAAAATAAAAGTTCAAAACAAAGGAAAAAAGAATGAATCTGGCTTCTGGCTTTCTTTCGTACAGATATAGATAAAAAAAACATCTGACTCTTAGTTTAAAATTAGCAATAGTCTCATTATTTCTAAAAATCAAAATTAGATTTCTCTTAGTTTCTCTCACAAAGTCCAAAAGTAGCTTCATTAATCATCCCTGTCTTTTAAAATACAACCAAATTCCTCTTCATCCATTTTCTATACACTTATTTTTAAATCTATAACTTCCTTATTAATGAGTAAAGATCCAATAAAAATTGACAAAAATACCTAATAACATATAGCCCCCTTTTCATTTAGTTTACGTTCTTCCATTGCCCACTTATCAATTAAACATTACCAAAAAAAACCCCTTTATTAGGTATCAAAAACTAATCCATTACTCCATTAGATATTTCCAAAAAACCCACTATCCAATCCAGATAACCATTTCAACATCACCAGATATAAGGACTCATCATTTAACCATTTTTTTGTTAGTTGCGAAGTCGTGTCCGACCCATCGCGACCCTATGGACGATGTTCCTCCAGGCCTTCCTGTCCTCTACCATCTTCTGGAGTCCATTTAAGCTCACGCCTGCTGCTTCAGTGACTCCATCCAGCCACCTCATTCTCTGTCGTCCCCTTCTTCTATTGCCCTCAATCTTTCCCAGCATTAGGCTCTTCTCCAGTGAGTCCTTCCTTCTCATTAGGTGGCCAAAGTATTTGAGTTTTAGCTTCAGGATCTGGCCTTCATTTAACCATAACCATATATAAAACCAAGTTTATATATTTTTCCTTCTTTTTCTCAAACATGCTTAAATTCCATAAATAAAATCCTAACTCCTGATTTCTTCTGGTATCTTTTCTTCTTCTCCCTGAAATTATTTCAAATTCCATTTCTAGCTTCCATGAAGTAACTCCAATAAATCTTATATTTCAAATTGAAAGCATAACCCCAAATATCTTTTTCACTGTTTGAATGATCTTCCAGTTGCATTTGTATGTGCAATGAATCCATCTTAGTTGCCTTCAGAGTCATGTGTTCATCATTAGTAATAACTTCTGGTTCAGTACAGAGTTAAAAAGTTCAGGCATTTCACAGGTCAATAAATAAAATATTTCCTTTAAAGTAGCCATCTTGTTCTCTGGTAATCAACTTTCAAGGTTTTATTTTACAATTGATATGTAAACAAGGCAGCTTTCCCAAACAAGTTCTTTCTATTCACTCTTTCCAAAAAGGAAATCCTTTGTTTATAAATCCAACCAATCAGTGGCAAGGTAGAGAAAATTAAAAAAACAAAAACCAATGCCATTCAGAAGCTTCAGACTGTAATCCCACAATGCAGATTTATTTAAAAGGAAGTTTTCAATTGTCAGACACAGAAAACTGATGGCACAAAAAGATCATGTGGTCCATCGAGACTGCCCTTTGAGTTTTTAACAATAGCACTTACTTATATATTCCCCCATAGTGCTTTACAGCACTCTATGGGTGGTTCACAATCCCAGCATATTGCCCCCAACAATTTGGTTCCTCATTTTATGAAAGGCTGCATTAATATTGAGCTGGTCAGGATAGAACTCCACACTGTGGGTAGATTTAGTGCACTACTGCACCACCACAGCACAGTGTTTTTGGTTTTTTTTTTAAAAAAATTATTATTTCTAATTATTATTTTTTATTTTTTTTATTTTTGCCAGATGATTGACATGTGTTTATCCCAAGCATGTTTAAAGTTACTGATAATTAACTTACTATCTCTGCTGCAACTTGGTTCCAAGCTCTCACTACTCTTTCTGCAAACTAATACTTTCTAACATTACTTTTGAACTTCCCTCCTGTCAGTTTGAGGTTATGTCCCCATGTTCTTGATTTCTACTTAATAATGAAAACAATGCCTACTAGTATTTAATTCACACCCTTATTTAACTGTTTCAATATATTGAACTGTTCCCCCTTTCCCTTTTGTCCTCCAGAGTGTACATATTCAGTTTCTCTAATCTCTCCTGATATGTTTTATCCTTCAGACCTTGAATAATTTCTGTTGCCAGTCTCTGGACTTGCTCAGTCTTATCAATATCTTTTTTAAAGAGAAGTGCTCAGAATTGGACATGGTATTCTAAATGGGGTCTGACTAAAGCACTATATAGCAGGAATAGGGGTGATCCCTCTAGTGATGCATCCCAGAAGTTTGTTTGCCTTCACTACTAACTGGCCACACTATTTACTTATTTTGCAGTCATCTACTCTTTGGTCCTTCCGCCGTGACCTGAAGACATGGATGTTCCAAAAATTGGGCCTGGACTGACTGTAGTTTTAAATTTGGTTTTACTGGGCCTATTGTTATGTATTTACTTCATTGTTTAATTCTTTTTTAAATTGTGTATTTTATGTTTTTAACTTTTTATTGTTGTGAGCCGCCCTGAGTCCTTAGGGAGAAGGGCGGCATATAAATTTAATAAATTCAAATTCAAATTCTGTTGTTCTGTTTTCAGTCTTTCAAAAATAAAGTTCTTTCTATTTGAGTATTTTAAGCTCTTTAATTTCCAATTTTTTGTAAGCCCGAAAAGTATAAATTTCCAATGTTTCAATCTAACTGTAGCGCCAGTAATACAGTCACCAAAATGAAGTACTAAATCTATTCCAAAAATTAAGTCTCTCCGTAACTGCAAAAATTAATAAATCCCAAAAGTGATTTAGAAATTAGCTTGATTTAGTGATTCAGCTTCACAGCAGCGTGAACTTGATGAAGATCCTATCTCCTATTATTCAACTCACAAGTCAATCAAAGAAACAATTCACTCTCAAGGAGTGACAATCCAGAGGACAAATGGGCCAACTTCTGGTGGTTTTCTCCTTCAATCTGGAAAAGAAGAAGGCCCTCCTGCTGTGCAGTAAATAAATCTATGACCTTGTCTCCCAAGAGTGTTGGAAACAATAAACTGCCATTCTCCCACCAGAAGTCTCTCCATTTTGTTTCTTATATAAAGCACACTGGTTTAGATCATGAAGAGATACAAATTGTCTCAGAGGTAGTCTTAGCTTAAATGCATTTCTATACCTATTGATGGATACTAACTAAAATATAATCATGCAATCTTCAGACATTGTTTAGAAAGATTATATAATAATATAATACCTCCAAATTGAGTAGGAACACTGGATGATGCAGGCTGCGTCTGTGTATTAGCACCAACTGGAACTGTTCCAAAAGCATTACTGGAAATAATTCATATTCATCAGTTGTACATTTGTACATTTTCAGCTAATCATTGTACATGAAACATAAAATTCAGCTTAACTGAGCTTTAGAGAGAATCTGATTTGATTTGATTTGCAATCATTTTCAAAATGATGTTAAATAAAATTAAAAATTGTGACCTCCAGGTAGCTAGTAAGATGCATAGAAAATGAAACCGGTAAGAAATTAAATTCAGAACAAAAGTTTTGTTTTATTTGACAGGAATGTCAATAAAGATGACATGTATTTTCCTATTAAGAGAGCATAAGATTAAAATTAAAAGAGGATTACAAATATAAACATTCATAAAACTTAAGATACTAGAAATGTTAATGATTAATCTTGAAAAAGTCTAGTTTCTAGTTTGTTCCAACTTGACAGTATTTTTGGCAGGTTTTTGAGCTACTACAGGTAGTCCTCAACTTATGCCTGTTTAATCAGCAACCATTCAAAATTACAACAGTACTCAATAAAGGGATTAATGACCTGTACTCAAAGTTATGGCCCCTGCAGTACCCTGTGAAAATGGGAACAAAATTAGAATGTTTGGCAATCTGCCTGCCCTTACAATTATCTGCAGACACAACAGCGGCCCCACCCACCTATCTTCCTCCTCATCCTGGCCTGTATCCCATCCCTTGGGCCTATTTCCCAGCTGGCTGGGTCCCAACACACCCTGGGGCCTCCTCTCTGTTTGCTTACCTTTTCTGAAGATCACATTTGAGATCACTTTGCTTACCTTTTCTGAAGATCACATTTGAGAAAGAGAAGGGGATAATCCACCGTGCCCTCCCTACAGTACACAGAGGCATGTGGTGCCATACCAGAAGTAGGCACTATTCTGAGAGCAGCCACAATTCTTAGACCACAGGACAGAAAGGGAAGAACAAGTGCCTCAGGAGGTCCTGGGAGGCCCTGGGCAAGCCATATGAGGGTTGAGAAGGTGCTACAATGCTGTCTCTGAAGGCCTCCCCCAACCTGTACTCCACTTAATCACTGCAATGTGGAGAGCATGGATTGTGATTGGTAAGCAAAGTGTATGGATACCTTGCTTAATGAACACCATGACTTACGACCATAATTATAGGCTCAATTGTAGTTGTAAGTTGAGGACTACCTGTATTTTCGCAGGCAACAGTATATTTCTCATTTCAGGATAAGATATGGGAGCAAAGACAATATAATTCTTGAGATGGAAATGAGCTATGGATCTATTCTAATAATGGTTTGTTCTTGTTGACACTCATGGAATCAAAAGTATCTGATTTTTCAGGTTTTTTAAAAAACCAACATTGCACATTAAAATGATGCCATTTCATGTTTGGTTTGTTTAAACACAAATGATTTACATTAAATTTTTATCAGGAAAGACTACCTGCTAACATTACTGGTGGAAGTATATGCGTTACTAGTGGTTGCCGTGGAGCTGAACACACTGTCCAATTCTGCTAGAGCTGCATACTTGTCTGAAGATGTACTTGTATGACTTGGAGCTGACACAGCAGGAGCTGCTGGTCCTGTACTGGCAGCAAAACCATTTCCTTGCTCGTTACCACCTAAGAAAAGAAGTACCGCATTAAACATTCACACAATATTTCACAATGCAAGTTAGCCAATTCTCTAGAAGTATTAGAGAATAAGATTTTTTTAAAAAAAACAAAACAAACACAAGATCATATTTTCAATAAAAGACTTTTTGGGAAGGAAAGAGATTTATTTTTCAAATATTTTATATACATAGCCACTTATTCATCTTTTTTGAGAAGGAAAAAAGCTGTACAAGAGTTCCCAATCAGGAAAATTCTAAATTAATGCCACACAACTACAAATAACATATACTTAAGATTAAATAGATGAGACAATATTGTAGGCTCTGCACACATTTTATGGCTTTCATGTAGATAACTAGTTTTAATTCTCATTGATGCAGTTAAACTGAACATATAAAACATAGCTATAATTTCTATAATCCAGCAACGGATAAAAAAAATTCCATGTAACTGTGTGAAAAAATGGCCTGAGCCAAACAAATAGCTGCTACACGTGAATGGTTCGTCACAATGTGAAAACCATGTGGATAACCATTTGTGTGCTGATTTTGACTTGATGGTACAAAAAATGAAAAGAATATCACTGCACATTGGAAACAGGAAACTTCAAAGAAAAACATTTCATCTCCACTGATATGATTCTAGAAGAAATAAAACTGTTTTCTTTCAATGCATAGATCAGCATTATATTTAAGGTTATTATATCATACACACACACACTCCCCTTCATGGATTACTGCCTTGTGCTGGCAAAGGGGCTGGCGTAATTCAATGAAGCTATGAGTATGCCGTGCAGGGCCACCCAAGACCGACAGGTCATAGCAGAGAGTTCTGACAAAATATGATCCACTGGAGAAGGAAATGGCAACCCACTCCAGTATCTTTGCCACGGAAAACCTATGGACAGTACCAAAAGGCAAAGCGATATGACACTGGAAGATGAGCCCCTCAGGTCGGAAGGCGTCCAATATGCTACTGGGGGAGAGCAGAGAGCGAGTACTACTAGCGCCAGAAAGAATGAAGCGACTGGGCCAAAGCTGAAAGGACGCGAACTAAAATGGACAGGAGTGGGTGAATTTAATTCAGATGACCATCAGGTATACTACTGCGGGCAAGAATCCCTCGGAAGAAATGGAGTAGCCTTCATAGTCAATAAAAGAGCAAGAAAAGCAATACTGGGATACAATCCCAAAAATGACAGAATGATCTCAGTTCAAATCCAAGGCAAACCATTCAATATCACAGTAGTCCAAGTCTATGCCCCAACCACCAGTGCTGAAGAGGATGAAATTGACCAGTTCTATGAAGCCCTACAGCATCTTATAGAACTAACACCAAAAAATGATGTCCTTATCATTATGGGGGACTGGAATGCTAAAGTAGGAAGCCAAAAGATAACCGGAATAACAGGCAAGTTTGGCCTTGGAGTATAAAATGTAGCAGGGCACAGGCTGACAGAATTTTGTCAAGAGAATACGATGGTCATCGCAAACACTCTTTTCCAACAACCCAAGAGACGGCTCTACACATGGACATCACCAGACGGTCAACACAGAAATCAGATTGACTATGTGCTCTGCAGCCAAAGATGGAAACGCTCTATACCAGGGGTGTTAAACTCAATTTCATTGAGGGCCACATCAGCACTGCAGTTGCCCTCAAGGGGCCGGGTGGGTATGGCCTACTGGGTGGGCGTGTCCTACTGGGTGGGCGTGGCTAAAGTACGTATGGCCTACTGGGTGGGCATGGCCAGCTCTACATCGTTGGCATCAAGGGTGCCTATGGGGGCCTGGGCAGGAGTGGGACAGATCTGAGGGTCTCTGGTAGAAGGAGGGTATCTGGGCCAGGGCCAAGGCAGTGGGGGCCGTTCCCTCACTGTTTCCAGGATGGCTTTGTGGGCCACATGAAACCACTTTGCGGGCCGAATCCGGCCCCCGGGCCTTGTGTTTGACATGTCTGCTCTATACAGTCAGTAAAAACAAGACCAGGAGCTGACTGTGGCTCAAGCCATGAGCTTCTCGTTGCAAAATTTAGGCTTAAACTGAAGAAAGTAGGGAAAAGCACTAGGCCACTCAGATATGAACTAAATCATATCCCTGATAAATACACAGTAGAGGTGACAAATAGATTTAAGGAATTAGATCTGATAGACAGAGTGCCTGAAGAACTATGGACAGAGGTTCGCAACATTGTACAAGTAGCAACTAAAACCATCCCAAAGAAAAAGAAATGCAAGGAAGCAAAATGGCTGTGTGAGGAAGTTTTGCAAATAGCTGAGGAAAGGAGGAAAGCGAAAGGCAAAGGAGAAAAAGAAAGATACACCCAACTGAATGCAGAATTCCAGAGAATAGCTAGAAGAGATAAGAATGCCTTCTTAAATGAACAGTGCAAAGAAATAGAAAGAAACAATAGAACAAGGAGGACCAGAGATCTCTTCAAAAAAATTGGAGAGATGAAGGGAACGTTTAACGCAAAAATAGGCATGATAAAGGACCAAAATGGCAGGGACCTAACAGAGGCAGAAGAGATTAAGAAGAGGTGGCAAAATTACACAGAAGAACTATACAAGAGTGAGCTTAACGTCCCTGATAACCACGATGAGGTGGTCACTGACCTCGAGCCAGACATCCTAGAATGTGAGGTGAAGTGGGCCTTAGAAAAACTGAGCAACAACAAAGCTAGTGGAGGTGACAGTATTCCAGCTGAGCTATTCAAAATCTTAAAAGACGATGCAGTAAAAGTGCTACACTCAATTTGCCAGCAAATTTGTAAAACTCAACAGTGGCCACAGGATTGGAAAAGATCAGTTTAAATTCCAATTCCAAAGAAAGGCAGTGCCAAAGAATGTTCAAACTATCGCACTACTGCACTCATTTCACACGCTAGTAAAGTTATGCTTAAAATCCTACAAGCAAGACTCCAGCAGTATGTGGATCGAGAACTACCAGAAGTACAGGCAGGATTTCGAAGAGGCAGAGGAACTAGAGATCAAATTGCCAACACACACTGGATCATGGAGAAAACTAGGGAGTTCCAGAAAAACATCTACTTCTACTTCATTGACTATGCTAAAGCCTTTGTGTGGATCACAACAAACTGTGGCAAGTTCTTAAAGAGATGGGAGTACCAGACCATCTTATTTGTCTCTTGAGAAACCTATATGCGGGTCAAGAAGCAACACTGAGAACTGGACACGGAACCACTGATTGGTTCAAAATTGGGAATGAGTCCGGCAAGGCTGTATACTGTCGCCCTGCCTATTTAACTTATATGCAGAGCACATCATGAGAAAGGCAGGGCTACATGAATCAAAAGTTGGAATTAAGATTGCTGGGAGAAATATAAACAACCTAGGATATGCAGATAATAACACACTAATGGCAGAAAGTGAAGAAGAACTAAAGAGCCTCTTGTTGCGGGTGAAGAAGGAGAGTGCAAAACTTGGGTTGAAACTTAACATTAAGAAAACCAAGATCATGGCATCCGGCCCTCTCAATTCCTGGCAAATAGATGGGGAAGAAATGGAGGTAGTGACAGATTTTATTTTCTTGGGCTCCAAGATCACTGCAGATGGGGACTGTAGCCAAGAAATTAAAAGACGCTTGGTCCTGGGGAGGAAAGCAATGGCAAATTTAGACAGCACACTAAAAAGCAGAGACATCACCCTGTCCACAAAAGTGCGTATAGTCAAGGCTATGGTCTTCCCAGTTGCAATGTATGGCAGTGAAAGTTGGACCATAAGAAAGGCTGAGCACCAAAGAATTGAGGCCTTTGAACTATGGTGCTGGAGAAGACTCCTGTGAGTCCCCTGGACTGCAAGGCGATCAAACTGGTCAGTCCTATAGGAGATCAACCCTGACTGCTTTTTAGAAGGCCAGATCCTAAAGTTGAAACTCAAATACTTTGGCCACCTAATGAGAAGGAAGGACTCACTGGAGAAGAGCCTAATGCTGGGAAAGATTGAGGGCAAGAGAAGAAAGGGGCGACAGAGAATGAGGTGGCTGGATGGAGTCACTGCAGCAGTAGGCGTGTGCTTAAATGGACTCCAGAAGATGGTAGAGGACAGGAAGGCCTGGAGGAACATTGTCCATGGGGTTGCGATGGGTCAGACACGACTTCACAGCTAACAACAACAACACATATACACACACACGACTGGTAGGTGCTTTAAGATTCTTTAGTTCCATAAAGTGAATTTTGTGTACCATATATTTATAGAGTTTTCTTCCAGCAATTAAAAAACTATGGTTTTTCTTGATTATCCAGAATATTTTAAACATGCTTGATTTGACAAATACACTTGCTTGGCTTAAGTTAAGATAAAATTCCAGAAGAAGGAACTACTGTAAGTTTCAAATAAGGACTATTTAGGTATATAAAAATCAAAACCAATTTGGTTAGATAATAGATAATCTTGCTTATAGATTTACAGCTACATAGGGCAACAACAAAACTAATTAAACAATCAAACTTGAAAGATTGCAGTTGGTGGCTGCAAATAAGAAAACCTGTGAACTGCCCTGAGAAACTTATTATAGCGATGTGTCCATCTATATACATGTATACACTCACCTTCACATATAGGTAGTCCTTGATATACGTTTCCATTGTTAAGCAAGACAGTTGTTAAGTGACTCATTTTATGACTTTTTGGCCATGGTTAAGTGACTCACTGAAATTATTAAGTGAATCATGCGGTCTTTAAGCAAATCTGGCTTCCCCCATTGACTCTGCTTGTCAGAAGCTCCCTAAGAAGGTTTCAAATGACAATCCAAAGACCCTGGGATGCTGCAACCATTGTAAATACATGCCGGTTGCCAAACACCTAATTTGACCACATGGCTGTGTGGATGCTGCAGTAGTCATAAGTGTGAAAACTGATTGTAACTGACTTTTTACCTTTCACAATTTCACTGCTGGCTTCTCCATTGGTCAAAAGTTGGAAGAGAACTACTCATATGTGAAATCATGCAACCGCAGGATGATGTAACAGTCATAAATGCCACTGGTTGTGAAGTGCCTAAATCTCAAACACATGACTGCAGGGATGCTGCAACACTCATAAATTTACTTTTTCAGCATCATTGTAACTTTGAATGGTTACTAAATGGGGCAGTCATTAAGTGAGAAGTACCTGTATAACGAGGTGTATTTTTTTTAGCAATTTCATCGAGAACAAATGGTAAAATGATTTAAAAACAAACAGAATAAAGATTTTTCTGAATTTATGCACAAAACCCTATGATTGCTACAATTACCATGTGCTGAAATTCTTGATAACTATACTGTAAAAAATCTAGTGCCTCAGACACAGAACTTGTTCAATAGCTGGTAGAACAGAAATAGACTCTGATGCATTATATCAAAGAAAAAACAGTACATATCAATATTTTTATTATATTACCCTTATTGTCACCAGAATAACTAAGTTTGCATAAATTCCAGTGCCTCAAACTTGCAAGTAACATGGTTCAGGTTTTATAGGCAACATTGGTATTGATTGTTCATAATAGGAATTACTAAAAATCTCATGGAATTTAATGTACATCACAGAACAAACTATAGCCATGATAAATAGTGTAAGAGAACAGGTCAAAGAATAAGAATTAGTACCTTGCCCTGTGAAGATATTATCTAAATTAGCAAGAGCTGCATATTTATCTGCTGACTGGAGACATGGTTTATTCACTACAGCTTTACTGGCTGCAGTTATGTTGCTCTGAGAACCACCGAAGGCTCCAAAATCAGCACTGGAGGATTTGGGGAAGTTATCAAAGTGTGCAAAGTTAGCATTCACTGATCCAGCGCTCCCACCTGCAACAAAATAAGTTAAAAAGTTTTCAAGCTCATTGAAAGTCTCTTCAAATGTATCTGGTGACCATGTGTTCTAATGTACTTATAGGTCACACTTTTTATAAAGTTTCTCTATTTCAAAATCTTGATTGGTTAAAACAGGTATTTTAAATTCCAAATCTGGAAGCCCTAGCCTTATCAGCCTCAGATCAGAGTGATGGAAATGCATGTTGCAGCAAAACTAGCCTCAACAATTCACACAAACATGGTTTTGTTTTAGGCTCTTATCTCTTTCTGCAACTAAATTAAATTGAAATTCCTTTAATAAAAGAATATTTGATAAGTTCCGATAAACAGCACGTCTTTAATTTATTAAAAAAAACTATTAAATTAAGAAGTAAATATATCACTTCATATCAATTTAGCATGGTCTAATTTCTTTATAATTTTTAATACTATATTACTATGAAGAACTAAAAGCAGGAGAGCTAAAGAGGAGTGAATTATATTATTAGGGAACAAAATCCTCATGACTACTTCTGGCAATCAAATATTCAATGTTTTAAACTTTAAACTGCAAAAGTGAATGCTAATGTTTGGTGCTTGATTACACAGCTCTCTTTCCCTTTGAAGAGATTAGTACACGCAGTCTTCTTCCACAAAAATAAGAGATGAAAAACTGTGACATTCAGATGCTACTAAATTATAACTCCTAACATCTTCACTACTAGTCACAATGGTTTGAGCCACTGGAAGTTGTAAGTTAGTGATTATTTTGCTGGCTGTGGATTGGGTAAGGAAATTATAAAAATATTTGAAAGGCCAGACTGGGTTCTACATCAAAACAAATACTCTGTATTATAACAAGCTAGAATAAATAGCAACAATAACATCATCCAAAAACAATTCACTGCTGGATAGAGGCCTTTTCATTAAAGGTCAGGGTAAAAAATCTATTACTCTAGTCCAGTGCAGGTTGCTAGATATGTTTTCGTTTACCCACTGAAGGGCTGAGAGAGAGTAACTGGTCCGAAAGGCTACCAGCCAATTTCTATGCTTAAGGAAGGGCTAGGCTAGAACTTGCATGTTTCCACCCTGTTCAGGTCTTTAACACTGTATCACATTGGTTCTCAAACCCCAGAATATCACTTTTTAATTTATTTACATAATTTATAAGGCCACCCAATTAGGAAACTGTGATTCTGAGTGACTAACATGGGATTGAAACATAAAAGAAGGTAAACAATAAAAATAAAAATTGAAAAACTCAGCATAAAACACTTACAGAGATCAAAAACATTTACTAGACTGGTTCATCCAACATCCTGGCCTAATGCTGGAGAAAAAAACAGGTTTTTCAAACTTTATAGAACACTAACACAATTGGGCTCATTTGAAACTCAAGGGTCATATTATTCCAATGGGCAGGTGCTGTGACAGAGACAGATGACACTAGTTCATAGAGGAAACCTAAGTATGTCCACTCTCTCGGATCTCATGGGATTGGCAGACATAGACAGTGATAGGCAATCCCAACTTGGACTTGTGCTATGAAAGGCTTTGTAAGCGATAATCAGTATCACAAATTACAACCCCAAACCAGTGTAGTTCATGATATTACATGTACAAACCAAGGTGCACCCACCACCACCTATGCTGCAGGATTTTCAGCCAACCAACTGTCCTGCATAGGATGGAATTGTGGAAATGTCCCTTTTGCCATAGTAGTCACCTGTTCTTCAAACAAGAACCACGAGTACAAGACAACCTTCAAAGTACATGCTAGTTCTGTATGGGAGAGTGGGACTCCATTCAGAACTAAAGACGGAAAACCTCCAGCTTCCGGTATCCCAAAAACCACAGCCACTTACCATAGCTGATCTGAAGCACATGTATCCCCATCCATACCCCCTTAGCCTCCAAACACTGGGGAAAACTGATAGCACCATTTGACCAGCCCTGGTCACAGATAGATAGCTGTGTATCCTCATCTAATTGATATTAATCCTGTGGCTATGGATGACCTTACCAAGCAGCTTCATATAAATGCTGAATAGGAGATGAGAGTGTAAAGCCCTGTAGATGCTGCAAAGCAGGGGTGTAGGGCCGAATCTTTTCCCGCACTAGCATCAACTGGAACTGGTCCCAGAAAAAAAGACAACTAACTTTCCCCTAACCTTAACTTTCTGAAGTCAATCCAGAAGGACACTATGTTCAGTGCTGTTGAAAACCATTGAAAGATCAAGGAAGGCCAGGATGGATGTGCTGCCTCCTTACTGATCCCACCAAAAGTCGTATACTTATATATCAATGTTTTCAGCACTATATCCCGATCTGAAACACAACTACCTTCACAGGAACTTCTCCAGTCATAATCATCTCCTCCCTAAAGGATGCATTCACTACTTTGTGGATATAACTACACATCATCTCCTAGGAACTCTTGACCAACCATGAGGGTTGTAGATCTAATATTCAGGTGGCTGCTTTCCCACCTCAAGGCCCCTGTTCATCTTATCAGAAATATCACAAAAACATATCACAGTCAATCCCAAAGGACCCGAACAGCTGATCCAATTCAGAGTGGATCCAAGTGACTTTATCCAACACATGTACTAAATAGTCTTCAGAGCCTTGCAGATGTTCCTCAGAACCTCCTTTACCCAGGAGGGACCAGATCACCTTGAACAGGGCTACCAGCCCTGTTTGTGGACATGATAAAGAGCAGAAAAATAAAGAGCTGCTCTTATCATCATGAGGTAATCCTTAATAAATGTTTTCTGTTTCTCCCCAGGATCCTCTTCTCCCATTTCAACTGCCAGGGTTACTCTAAAAACTAGGAACTTTTCAGAATCCACAGCAGAATCCTATAGGCACATATGTTACAAGGCTGTTCCAAGCAATGAATAAAGCCTCAGCTGAGCTGCGCAGAGCTTCAGAGAAGACTCTAAATTCCTCTGAAACCCAAAGGAATCCATCAGGCACCTGGGACAGACCAATCAGATGGATTCTTCCATTCTGTAGTACAGACCAGCTACAGATAACTCCCAAGGCTACCTGGGAGTGATCTGCCCACAAGAACGGACAATAACATCTCTCAACTACAGATCATATTGTCTGCGCCTGAGATAAAGAACAGTTCTATAACCATAACTGCTACCGTGAACTGATCCTTCAGTAATCTGCAGGAAACGCGTGGTGACTATGAACTCCCAAGCCAATCTCACCTTGTCCCAGGGAAAGGCAAATTAAAGCCCCTCACCGCCCAAGTACTAAATTTTGGAAATTCTACTAGCAACCTGACCATAGCATCAAACAGTTCATAGCAGGGCTGATGAACAGTAGCAGAAATCCCATTTGATCTCTAGAGTCAACTATCATTATCAACCGTTTTCATACCCTGTTATCTGCAGAGCAGTGCTGCTAAAAGCTACCAAGTCTCTTGGTTAATTATGATAACTCCACTGCCCTTGCCCTGAGTCATGGCTGGTGTGAACATTTCTAAGAGGGGAACACCTCCCATAGTGTGCAGGAATGTTTTGGTGATATATTCTAGGCTGGTCCTCTCATCCATTATCAGATTGTGGAGGATGGGAACTAGTATTATTAAAGGCTGATCTGGCATTTGGCAGCAGCTGCAAAAAGCCTTGGCCAATAAAGGTCCAAAGACAGGCATAGGAACCAGGACAGGAGGCTGGAATGTGGAACCAATGATATATAAAAATTGAACTATATTATACAATAACCTGAAATGCTTGAGATTTCTGTGAATGCTAAAAATTGTATTACATTTTCCACTTATTTGCATAAAGAAAACCATTGTAACTATGACTTTTACTCTCTACATTTGGTGGGATATATTCTCAAGTGCAAGTAAGCCAATGTACTAATAGCAAGCATGTATTATTAGGTAGCATCTTTTGAAGAAGAACAAGTAAGAAAACCTGAACATGATACAGTGGAAATGAGATAAAATGTCACTATAAATTAAATGAGCTGAGTTTCCCACCTTGGTGGAACTTACTGCGCATAGACTGGCCAGGGAAAGCAGAAGTAGTAAAGTCACCAAAACTGCAGCTAGATGAAAGCGTTCTGAACGCTGGACAGCCAGAAATTGTGTGAGGGGTTAAAGTTAACAGAAAGGAAAAACAAAAAATTTAAAAGAAATCTTAAGCGTTTTTAAACAAGGAAAATGAAACAGAAAAGTGATCAACCACCGATCAAGACATACCAATTAACATTCCAGGAAAAATTATCACAGCATAAAACAAATAAAGAGGAAGAAAACAATAGTCCTTACACATGAGGTATTTTAGCCAAACCAATGTATCCTGGTTCAGGAAAAAAAAGATTTTTAACTTAGATATGATCCAATATTTTTCCAATAAATAGTATTTACATCATGTGTAGGAGTAATTCAAAAGCTATAATATAAAATCTTCATGCATGAACACAACCCACACCAAATATAGCAAAAGAAAAGAAACATCCATTTTTCAGGTTTCCCCAGAGCTTCAGATTATGTGCGTTAAGACAAGTAGATACAAGGAGATCTAAGAAATATTCCAACTATAATGTCCAGATTAGTTTATATTAAGAGAATTAACAACATTAGAGCATTTCTACCTGTATTTTGGTGCTGAAAAGCAGACTGACTTGCTGTGGGGAAACCACCAAAATTACTCGAAGCATTAGACTGTCCAAATGCATCAAAGTTTGCAAAACCTGCGTTTGCAGAGTTCTGCGCTGTAAAGTGCAAATGAACAAAAATATGTTAATGATATGAAAACAAAAGATAAACTGAACAGAACACGATAACTATACTTTAGGATAACTATACTATTTGAAAATACAATGTACAGGACAAACATTTTCTTATATATATTTTGCAAACCTATCCTATATGGAAATGGCTGTTCTTTTAATTCTATTTATATATAAAATATTTTAGATCTAATATGACAACAGAAATGAAAATACCATTCTGTGATCTCATTATTATACTATACCCTGGTTATTACTAATTTTCTTTCTGAAACCCCACAAATTAATTTTAAGAAAAATAAATTATACATATTGCTAAGCCATAATGGTGTTATTTTTTAGCTTACTAAAATGGAATTAGGTATGCTTTGCAAACCATAAATCTATTATATAAGATGAATTCACATATTGTTCTAATCCAAAATAAAATAACATAGTTCAACATTCAGGGTAGAGGTGCATCCTGGCCAGATGCTGTTCCTGACACCTACCCAGAATATAGTAACAGCAATAGCAGTAACAATAGCACTTAGACTTATATACTGCTCCATAATGCTTTACAGCCCTCTCTACGCGATTTACAGAGTCAGCCTATTGCCCCCAACAATCTGGGACCTCATTTTACTGACTTCAGAAGGATGGAAGGCTGAGCCAACCTTGAGCCCTGTTAGGATTGAACTCCAGGCTGTGTGCAGAGTTAGCCTGCAATACTGCATTCTAACCACTGCACCACTAGGACTTATATTTTATATATACATATACGTGTGTGTGTGTGTGTGTGTGTTTTAAATGTTTGTTAAGCATTCAGAATACACGGGACAAATCTTATTTCCTGTTTCAGCCTAGCCCAAGGCCATCTACAGGCAGCAGCGGCAGCTCATATTTGTGTAAATTTTTTTGGGTTGCTAACAAAGAATAAAGGGAGACCAATATGATCATTTCAAACTTATTTGTTCTCATCAGTCAGCCATACCCTTCTGAGATTCGAACCTGGGCCAACTGCGTCTTAAGCAGTTGTTTTAACGCCTAGGCCACAGGCTCAGGCTCTCTCTCTCTGTGTTAGCTGAGAAGCAAGGAAGATATGTGTTAAATGTTTCTTAAGCATTCAGAATACACTTGCTTAGTCCCAGACACGGGACAAATCTTATTTCCTGTTTCAGCCTAGCCCAAGGCCATCTACAGGCAGTAGCCACAGCAGTGGCAGCTCATATTTGTGTAAATTTTTTTTGGGTTGCTAACAAAGAATAAAGGGAGACCAATATGATCATTTCAAACTTATTTGTTCTCATCAGTCAGATGGCTCACTGATGAGAACAAATAAGTTTGAAATGATCATATTGGTCTCCCTTTATTCTTTGTTAGCAACCCAAAAAAATTTACACACACACACACACACACACACACACACGTGTGTGTGTGTGTGTGTGTGTGTGTAGTATAGGGATTACAGGGTCATAAAAAGAGTTTATAGTTCAGAATTATGTGTGAGATCCAAGCCACATATTTTAGCTGAGGCAATTTGATTTGAAGTATATATGATTTATATCTTTGTTACGATTTGAAGTATACTATGATAGAGATGTGAGAATAAATGGTTTTACAGATATAACTGCCACTTCCAAAATCTCTTTCTATTGGTCATGTTAGCCTGTGCCCTTAGGAGTTGTAGTTTAGCAAAGGAGGACATGGTTTCCCTCCTGAGCTCTGTCTTGTCTTATCACTGTCAGGGAGGTAATAGAAAACTATCTCTTCGTGTTTTTATGACTTTTATTTTAATTTTTCTCTAAAAAGTAATTTTATAATTTAAAAACCTTTTGGCAAAATCCAAAGCAGTGTGCAAGTATTGCAATTCCCCATGTATATGTCCAAAAGCATTAAAAATGAGAAATTCTATAATACTTCTTCCCAAGATGCATGAAACTGACAAACCACTAGAATTTACATATTCTTGAGCTTACCAAGCATAATTCTACTGATTTCTGAGAATTTATTGTTTTAATAACCAATATAAAACATTAAAGGCATATGACAATAAAGCAAACCATGTATATAATTGTATGAAGAAAGTAATGTTTTTAAAGAGGTAAATCATTTTCAAATTTGGGAACACTGCATAAATAAATATTACTTATGACTACAATAAATTTACCTTTAATATATCACATAATGAAATAAATGAAAACCAAAATGCTTTCTTAATAAAGATATATTACAATCATTTACATAAGTAAATGTTTATATAAACTTGAGTGTTTACTGGATTGTTCAATCTAGATGAAAAACAGCCTCTCATTACTGAACAGTTACTGTCAGCTAATTACTATATAGTATCTAAGAGTATAAGTATGTAATGTAGTGTATTGTATTAACATATTGCTTTAATTGTAAAAATGAGATTGTTAATGTAACATTTAAAAATTAAAATATAAGCAGATTAATAGCTTTAAAAATTAAAACATAAAACACATTAATAAGTATCTACCATCAAAAACAGTGCTAAAAACCCATCATATTAACCTATCAACCACATGTCTGAATAAAAACAGATGCCAATGGAAAGATTAATGAGAGGAAACCAAGTTTTGGTACTCTTTGCAGGGGCTTTCAAATTCTAGCAGCAGCCTCTAAAAAGTCTTTTTTACATTTCCATCAAACTACTTTTCATAGTTACAGGTTATCAGAATATAGGAATAAGGCAGTCTCCGCTTAACAACCCTAATTGGGATCTGCAACTCAGCCACTAAGCAAAGCAGAGCTAAGACCATAGAACAGTCACAGTTTGACTTAGAGACCACTTGATTTAATGACAAAAGCTGCTGGTGCCAACTATGATCACTATGTAAGTGCTAGCTGTACTGTTAACTCCTCATCGCCAAAGTAAAGATCTGCCTTCCAGAACTCTTGTAAGTGTTAGGAATATTATGTTTATTACATTTTTATCCTTTTTAAATATATAACTCAAGGCTGACCTTCATGTGCACTAGAATATAATTACCAGAATTTCTATACAGCAACAGATTTAGAAAAACTATTTTACATAATAGTACAGAAAAGTTAAAACGTTTAAGCAAAATGAAACTAATAAACAGCATGCACAGAATATTCATTTATGTGTTAATTTGGTTAATCTAATTTATATAACTATCCATCTCATAGAACAGTTTACAAGTTAAAACAATCAATTACCTAATAATTATAATAATTATAATAATAATTATAACTATTAACTATTAACTACAAAAATGACTTAGATCGGTTTGCAAACTATAGATAAACATCTTTTTCCTCTAATTTTTTTAAAGGTATAATGGTACCAATCAGGTAACAGATTCCCTGTGAATGGGGGAAATGGAAGAGAGGATTTACAAGGGTCCAGTACCACCAACAGAAAATTATCCATATCTTCAAGGTTAACTTGCACATTAAAATGCTTTAAGAAAAGAATAGGAGTGTCAGGACCCACCCCAAACCACGTCTTAGGAAGACAAAAACTCTTGGAGTCAGGATTTTAGTCCAAAAGAAATCTTTACTATGACGTGCTCGGTTGTAGGAAATGAGACAGGGCTTAATATTTCCACGATGTAAACCCTTATAAAGAGTTCCCGGTTTAACCCCCCTTAATCCCCATTTGGTCAGTCCCCCCCCATCCTTCCTCTCGTATCATCCATCTCGTGGGAAAGAGGAAGTTAGGACCCTTTTGTTTATTGCTGACAAAACCCAGATGCTAACCCCCCCTTTTGTTTTCCCAGTTCAAAAGGCTTCTCCTTTCCTTTGAAATGCCTATTGCCGGTTCAATACACATCTATCCTCTTCTCTTCGGGAGATGACAGAATCCATGGGATATGTTTGAAACATTCCATTTATGAATATGATATAAATGGATTCTGACAAGGAGGGTGCTTAAAAGCCGACATTATTTTATTTATCTCCATAGCTGAATAGCTCCAACTTAAAAAAGGGGGGGGGGAAATCTTCTCCTGCCATTCAAGCACTTGTGAGATTCAGACATCAGAACTCTGTGCTGAAAATGCTTTTTAAAAAGCATGTTGTGAGTCCTCCCACCCATTCCAACACACACAGAAACATACAAGGAAATGCTTTATTCCAGTCCTACAGATGATTTAAAGAATATCAGTCAGTATCAAAAAAAGAAAAATAAGCATTTGACATGCTGAATATTAAGTTTTTTTGACAGCTCTGGCATCAGATCTTTTATAGAACATGAGCTCTTCCTCAGTTATTTTAAAAGAAATATATGCCTATACATGAGTCATATAAAGCTACAGAGTACAAATCATGAGAGTTCTCCCATTATTGTTTATTGCTTTTTCCCCCATTGCATTCTTGGTTAATATTGTTAATATCCTCAAATATATTAAATGTGTGACTACTATTACGACTATTAGGGTTCTATCCTTCCCAACTGCTTCCCTTTAATTATGAGTAATCTAGATCAATAAAAGACAATCATCAAACTGATTTAAAGAGGAGTCCCAATCTTCCTTTTACCAATAATCAAAGGACAGAATGACCCTTGGCATTTGTCCTGGCTAGCTACTAGTTCTTGAAGACAGAAAGACCTTTACCAGAAGCATGTCATAGATAGAGGAGAGCTTGTTTCTTGGAACTTGTATGACCTTGTGAGTTAGTAACTCTTAATATCTAACAAGCACTTCTGTATTGCTCATTTTATAGACTGAAAATTTCGTACCTCAATACAGACGCAGCTTCTTGGCCATATTAATTCTGCATTTGTAATTATTTCTGATTGTAATTTTGCCCAACATAAAATTGGCAGGAAACTGATTGCTGGTAAAGTAAAACTAATAAACTACTTCCTTATTAAACTGCATGATTGTATTTCTATCTACTAGGTTTAATCTTCTAATAACCTTGTTTAGCAGTCTTAATTTTAACCTATTAGAATAGTCCATTATTTTCATTATTTCTATAGATAACACTGAATATTTTCATATTATATTAATTACATAATAGCATATAGGTATTGTTTTATAGATTAACTGTAATACATTACCATATGTAGTTTTAATAATTTTAATCATAAATTATTCACAATTTGTCCATTTTGTTCCTATGATAATTATGCACTGTACATTTTATCTTTTAGCTATTTTGCTTAAATTTTGTATACTTAAGATTATTATATCTAGGAGGATTCATAATCTCATAATTTTAAATGTTGTTTTATTTGGCCTCGACCGAAACAAATTTGACTATCTCTTCTTCTTTCTCAAATCGTTGCCAATATTACAGAAACCAGCAAATTTGGTTTTCATGGCTTTGTTTCCTATTTTATTTTTAGGTTTCTCTCTCTCTCTCCTCTCTCTCTCTCTCTCTCTCTCTCTCTCTCTCTCTCTCTCTCTCTCTCTCTCTCTCTCTCTCTCACACACACACACACACACACACACACAAAGTATGAGCTCAATCTCAGTATTTATCATGATCAAACCCAAGATAGTAAATAAAATTACCTGTATGACTGTTGAAGTGTGCAAAATTAGCAAAATTTGCAGTAGCTGTGGTGTGTGGAGCAGGAGCAGCAAATATGTCTGAACCAAGATCACTGAGAAGATCAAACTGTTTCTTTTCTTGTGACTGCCCTTGAGACCGAATTGTAACAGGAGACTATAAACAAATTGCAGTGGGTTAAACAAGCATGAGTGGAGTAACTAGAGCAAACCAGAGTATCATTCCTAATATAGAAAATATCAGTTTTATAAATGAACTTACTTTTCATCCAGATGAAACAATTTAATTTCTACATTGTAATATGCTATAGATCTGGCACTTCATCAGTAGACTAATACAAAATAGCATGAAAAATTCAAACACACGTGTGAGACACACAATATAATTCACTCCCGGACTCTAATTAAGGAAACAGAAATGTGTGAAAAAATTGAGATCAAAGACTAGGAAGTTGAGAAAATATGTGACAACCTCCAGGTCGAATATCCAAATAAAGTCCAGGATTTCTTTCATTTCTGAAAATCTTACAGGTTTATTGAATACATGACATGTCTAGATTAAGGAAAACTAACTCTAAAATCCCAAGACATCTAACCAAAGCATATAACAATGACATTCCCAGCCAAATCTCCCAGATGTCCACGCAGTTCATGTAAACACATTCTTATTGTTTTGAGAACTATCTTCTTCACAGCAGTCAGAAAGTCCTTGAAAAGTTTCTGTACATCTTTTTCTCAATAAACATCTGCAGAACTGGAGAGGTTTTGTTTCTCCAACTAACCCATACAAAGCTCGTATCCTCTCCCTTACTCTAATGACAAGATGAAAACAATAAGGCACATAGCTGCCAGGTTTTCAGTCTTGAAAAAATGTCAGTACTATAGAAGCTTAGATATTGGGAGAATGCAAGGTAGATCTCCTAAAACTACAAGGAGCAACTTTTATGTAAAAACACAACAAAATATAGGTGGACAAAAAGACACCCCCCCCCCGAAGGAACAGATTATTGAAGGATGAAGAAGTAGAGAAAATATGAGTGATATTGCCATTATGGAAAACTCAAGTTTGTTCTATTAACATTTTCAATAGAAAGATAAAGTAGAATTGGATTGAATTGTTGAGGAGATAGATTTCCTGAAAGCCATCAGGGCAAAATTAAATGATACAGAACAGCTACATAGTATAAACTGAAAATATGGGTCTGAAGAAAGATTTTAAACAATAATTAGTAATGGGTTCACACACTTTTTAAAAATACATTACTTACTTGGGTAGGTGTGTCTTTATTTAAGTGCAGTGCTGGTGCAGACTCTCCCAAGAGAGATTTAAGTGGTTTAACTTCTGGAGTACTGCTTGTACTACTAGCAGAAGATCCAGATATAGATGCATGGACAGAAGCCACAACTTTTGCTTGTTCTGGAGGAACATACCTAAAATGCCAAATTAAAACATTTGTATTTACCACAGCATTCCCAAATCCATCATTAATAAAGGATGATGCAACAATCCTATTCTAGGCTTTCAAGAGCTGGAATTAACAATACGGCTTAAGCAATTATAAACCGACTTTGATATAATAGCTGTAATGTAAGAAAAACAGTAAGATCAAAGATTTAAAAGATTAAACTGGCAAATAATTTAAATGCACTGAATAATTATTAAGATGTAACTGGTTTAAACAAATCACAAATGTACAAGGTAAATAGTGAACGTAAATAGTTAATATAATCTAACTGGTTGAAGTTCAACTTCTACAACTGGAACCATGTGTATTTATTTGTAATACCTAATAAGATATACTATTACAAGCTGAGCAAAATACATTATTGTACAAAGCTGAAAAAATAGGTATTAGCAACAAGTATCAGCCTAAAAAATACTAGAAAATTTTCAGCCTGTTAAAAATAGCCCTAAGAATTGCTTCAGCCAAGAGTTCTACTATTTTACTATACCAATAACTGTTTAAAGAAAAAAAACACATATTGTGAATATTTGTAAAGCATAAATGCAAATACACACTCCCTTTAAATGTTAAGTCAAAAATATTTACCTAATTTTATTTTTTGTGTTAAATCTCCTTAAAGCAGAAGCAATCAAATAAGACATGATGGGGGGTGGGGGCGTTAGTTAATTTATAAAAACAAAACAAAGCCTTTCTGGCCTAAGCCTGAGAAAACTCCACCATAATAATTAATGAGTGGGGGTTATTAAGAGGTAATCTGGGGAAACAGCACCAGAAAATTAATTCAACTGGACACTGTCATGTTCTGGAGAATGAACAATAATTAGGTCAAGAAATGAATAAAAGTCAAACATTGGATTTGGTCAATTAGTTTAATATTTAGTACTTTTGCTCACAATGCCTTTTAACCTTAGGGGAAAAAAGGCAAGCTAATTGGTGATTACTAGTAGAAAGTAGTAATAGTAGTACTTACAGTTGTAAAAATTAGTAGGGGTACTATAATATGCACGACAAAGGAGATTCAATGATTTTTAATTTGACTTTGGTAAGAAATTTTCCAGTAATACCCCAACAAGGTAAGTATTGATACAAATAAAACAAGTATATGTTTAGGCATTCCACTGGAAATAGGAAATGTTCTATATGTTATAAAAAGTTTTATAATATTATTATAGTAACATTTGTACCAACCATCTTTTTTTCTCATATTTTTCTTGTAGAAATTCTTTGACTTTTTGAGGATCCCGGAAGTCTGGAATTGCTGATGATCTATCATCAAATAATCCTAGCCAAATCTGTTTGCATACCTTTTCAAAGAGAAACAATATTAAATTAAATGTACTTCCATCTGATCACTTAATGCAGGGGTCCCCCACCTGTGGGGCATGGCCCGGTACCACGCCATGGCCACCTGTCCAGAGGAATGGCTGGCGAGTGTGCACACTCCCCACTTGCACCGTCCCACAGGCACTAGCAACCCTGTTTCCGCATGCGCAGAGGCGCTGGTGCCAGCGCTGTTGCAGGTGCACATGGCCCATTTGTGTATGCACGTGGGCACTAGCACCACCGCCATGCGTGTGCCCATTTGTGCATGTGCATGCAAGGGCGTGCACACCCCTTTCCCTGCTCCTCCCTTTCCCTCCAGGATGCCAAATATTCACATTTGCTAAAAGATAACTCTGATCAAATTAAAAAATAATGGTTGATTCAAAGTTCCAGATTTATTAGTCATTTCTTACCATTATTTTTAGTTAATATAACTATGTAACTTAAGCTAGTTATGACTAAGCTTCTTGGAATTCATGTAATTGGGATATCTTGCTAATGTGTAGAAAAAGGCTTTAAATTCAGTCTTACACATTCTGATAATTTTAAGATGATTAAGCAATTTCTTGTTTTCTATATCCCATAAAACATAGCCATAAACGCTTCAGCAGCACTGTGTTGCAATATTAACAGGAATAGACATCTCAGGAAATACCACCCATATTTCTAGGAAGTTCCACCCATGCTGAAAAATTCATTCCAACAGCATGCTGAATAATAAAGAGGGCAGAGAAAAAGCTGAAATGCACCAATGAAACTTAAACAAATGATTCACACTACATGGGTTATTTAGAGTTCAACTTCAGCTCACAAGTACCAGTGTACTTACAGTACATACAACCCAAGAAATTTTCATGTTCTTATTTCAGAACTTGTCTTATCTTTTTGACTAATATAATACACTCATTAAAATTGTATTCTCCATCAATTTACTTATGTATTCCATACTGAATACTTACTTCATTCCCATGCTTCTGAAGAAATTCTATTTCTTGCTGTGTGAATGTGGTCATTGAAATGGACTTCACTCTGTGAGGTGGATTTAAACCTCTCCTATAAAATATTTTTTAAAAAAGTGATTGTAGAAATTTTTCAAAAGTTAAAAGAACTTTTAACTACAGTTTAATGTTACTAGTGATAAAAATAGTATTACAGTTAATAACTCATACAGGGAGTGCAGAATTATTAGGCAAATGAGTATTTTGACCACATCATCCTCTTTATGCATGTTGTCTTACTCCAAGCTGTATAGGTTCGAAAGCCTACTACCAATTAAGCATATTAGGTGATGTGCATCTCTGTAATGAGAAGGGGTGTGGTCTAATGACATCAACACCCTGTATCAGGTGTGCATAATTATTAGGCAACTTCCTTTCCTTTGGCAAAATGGGTCAAAAGAAGGACTTGACAGGCTCAGAAAAGTCAAAAATAGTGAGATATCTTGCAGAGGGATGCAGCACTCTTAAAATTGCAAAGCTTCTGAAGCGTGATCATCGAACAATCAAGCGTTTCATTCAAAATAGTCAACAGGGTCGCAAGAAGCGTGTGGAGAAGCCAAGGCGCAAAATAACTGCCCATGAACTGAGAAAAGTCAAGCGTGCAGCTGCCAAGATGCCACTTGCCACCAGTTTGGCCATATTTCAGAGCTGCAACATCACTGGAGTGCCCAAAAGCACAAGGTGTGCAATACTCAGAGACATGGCCAAGGTAAGAAAGGCTGAAAGACGACCACCACTGAACAAGACACACAAGCTGAAACGTCAAGACTGGGCCAAGAAATATCTCAAGACTGATTTTTCTAAGGTTTTATGGACTGATAAAATGAGAGTGAGTCTTGATGGGCCAGATGGATGGGCCTGTGGCTGGATTGGTAAAGGGCAGAGAGCTCCAGTCCGACTCAGACGCCAGCAAGGTGGAGGTGGAGTACTGGTTTGGGCTGGTATCATCAAAGATGAGCTTGTGGGGCCTTTTCGGGTTGAGGATGGAGTCAAGCTCAACTCCCAGTCCTACTGCCAGTTTCTGGAAGACACCTTCTTCAAGCAGTGGTACAGGAAGAAGTCTGCATCCTTCAAGAAAAACATGATTTTCATGCAGGACAATGCTCCATCACACGCGTCCAAGTACTCCACAGCGTGGCTGGCAAGAAAGGGTATAAAAGAAGGAAATCTAATGACATGGCCTCCTTGTTCACCTGATCTGAACCCCATTGAGAACCTGTGGTCCATCATCAAATGTGAGATTTACAAGGAGGGAAAACAGTACACCTCTCTGAACAGTGTCTGGGAGGCTGTGGTTGCTGCTGCATGCAATGTTGATGGTGAACAGATCAAAACACTGACAGAATCCATGGATGGCAGGCTTTTGAGTGTCCTTGCAAAGAAAGGTGGCTATATTGGTCACTGATTTGTTTTTGTTATGTTTTTGAATGTCAGAAATGTATATTTGTGAATGTTGAGATGTTATATTGGTTTCACTGGTAAAAATAAATAATTGAAATGGGTATATATTTGTTTTTTGTTAAGTTGCCTAATAATTATGCACAGTAATAGTCACCTGCACACACAGATATCCCCCTAAAATAGCTATAACTAAAAACAAACTAAAAACTACTTCCAAAAATATTCAGCTTTGATATTAATGAGTTTTTTGGGTTCATTGAGAACATGGTTGTTGTTCAATAATAAAATTAATCCTCAAAAATACAACTTGCCTAATAATTCTGCACTCCCTGTAAGAGGTATAACAAATATAAAAGTTTCTTAATTTTGAAATAAGTTTTGATTCAAATATTGTAGAAAAATTGGGCCTAATATTTCTAAATGAATTAACAGTTCTCAGAACTTGGCTACAGCTATCAATTAAAATGTTAGTTCAGAAACCACTAATTAGCTCTTTTAAGATATTTGCTTTTTTACAAATATAAGCATAATACAGGTTTTTAGAATTCCTATGGAATTCTTTTAGTCTGCTTTCTTAAAAAGAGTTTATTTGAACTTTTCTTCTAAAGTGTTCATCTGTTAAATTTTGACTAATGGTATGGGATCAGAGACATAAAAATGCCAGAGAACTCAAAATTCAGTTAGATTATGGAGAAACCCAACATTAAATTTTGGTAGAAATACTATGAATTTTACTATCTTGCAATATATATTACAAATTCTAGAAATGTCAAAAACTAATAAATTTATTTCATTTAATTGTGAGTGACATAACCTTCACTAAGACATTATGAACTTGTGTTTGAAAATGATTTTGGTATATATAGCACACAGACAACTATTAAAAAGTATTCTAGAAATATAAAGGTTCTAGAAACAAATGTCTTAATTCTCTACATGTAGATACTACATGTCAGAGAATGAGGTGGCTGGATGGAGTCACTGAAGCAGTAGGCGTGAGCTTAAATGGACTCCAGAAGATGGTAGAGGACAGGAAGGCCTGGAGGAACGTTGTCCATAGGGTCGTGATGGGTCGGACACGACTGTGCAGCTAACAACAAGATACTACATGTACATAGCATTACAATATTCTGCTTAACATAGCTTGAGGATTCCAATCAGGAAGCTCATGCCTTCCCCCAAATATTGTGATTTCAATAAAGAAATTTGAGAATGGGTCAGCTTTATGTGGTGCCTTCATTCTCTCCTGACATCTCTCAACTCTAAAACACCCACCACTACCACTATTAATGATGCTGGCTGAAGATATTGGGAATTTTAATCATTATTTTTAATAGAATCTGACAAGGGAAGATGAATCTCAATTATGAAACTCATAAACAAATATCACAGTAGGACAGCACATGCAAACTGAGGATCTACCACTAAGAGAAACACCACCATTATATAAAATTAATATATTGTACTGGGAGGTATTCGTGACTTCATGGCAGCAGTAGTTTAACTATGTTCGTTTGAATTGGTAAAGGATTGCTTGTAAAATTCAATTCAGAATTAATTAGTGGGATTCTTAACAGCTTAACTATTGCTAATTAAAAATTATCAATTGTTGTACTAAATTTTTCTAAATTTTAGCTTTGCTTTAACAGATAATCCACTATTATTCTATCATTTCATAATACCAACTTCACAAAATTGATTACTTTTTCAATGCAAAATAAAGCATATTGTTCACTTTGAAAAATTCATAAATTTGAAATCACAATTCTCCCATTTTTCCCCATATATAAACAATTTTATATAAACAAGATTCTGATCAATTTACACCAGTACAGATAATAAATCTTCATCTAAACCTGGAACATAATTATTCTGTGTTTTGGTGTAACTTTGGTAAATAATGTCATAGATGATCAAACTAAATCTGTCTATTGTAACATGATATATTGAAAAAAAAAGTAAAAGTACTGAAGATTACATATACTGGACAGCTATCTAAATTTCACAGACTATGAAAACTAATTCATATTCTTTCAAAATTATGTGCACGGTTTGGCAATTATGTAGATCATGTGATAAAAATATATTAACCTCTCAAATTTAGAGATTAACAAAAGCTTTAAACTGTTTCCTGGAATAAGCCCTTAAAGTAACCCTTAATATGTTTAATTAATTATTGTTTTTACTTCCTCAAAATATGTTCTGTTAGATCACGGGTGTCAAACTTGTTGCATCATGTGACGTGTTGTCACATATCACAACTTTTTTTGCATTGCCTGAGCTGGGGTGGGCGCGGCCTCCACAGGATGCAACCCGTTTGCATCATGTGCAGTTTGATACCCCTGTTAGATATTTAAAAAGGCATAAGCAAGTTATTACATTTTGAAAATGCATTCAACAAGTTTCTCTGCTTCCATTTTATATATCTTTAGAATGTAACTGATTCTTCCCCATCAGAAAATTAGCACATTAACTTCACATACTTGCCTCCGTAAATACCATTCATTTTGCATTGCTATAATCCATAGTTTATTACATACACTAGGAACAAACTCTCATTTTAAGCAGTGCTACGTACACTTGTGGAACATGGCCACATTAGGTTATTTCCCAACCTCTAATCCTGTACTTTTCTCTGGTAATTTCACTTTATCAGCTTTTTGCTTTCTGGTGGTCTCTCCAGTAGGCCGTGTCTTTCAAACTGCCTACAATATCAGGCAAATTCCTACTGGTGACCAAAGTAACCGTCCAAAATCCTCAATCTCATACATTTCTTTCTGCAGATACTGTAATTGCCTTACTTCTCTTCCCGCCACCACTTAATATTTCGGGGAGAGGGGAAAAAATCCCCACTTCCACTTTTGTTGCGCTCTTCACGCAGGCCGAAGTCCTCTATCCCAGGGGTCTTCAAACTTGGCCCTTTTATGACTTGTGGACTTCAACTCCCAGAATTCCTCAGCCAGACAGGCTGGCTGAGGAATTCTGGGAGTTGAAGTCCACAAGTCACAAAAGGGCCAAGTTTGAAGACCCCTGCTCTATCCCAACAGAGGGGGGGAGGGTTCCTCACAAAACCCCTTCCCCGCCTAACCGGGCTTTCTCCCTCCTCCTCTCTTGCGCTCGCTGCCTACTCAGAACGCTCGACCGTTTCCTCCCGCCAAGCGGTCGGCCCTTTCTTCTCCTCAACTCACAGGATGCCGGAGCAGGAAGTACAAACGAAGCTGCCCACCGTCATGTCGGTATAGGTGGGGCCGCGCTGGTCGCAGTCGAAGCACTTGCGGTTGGGCGGGAGGCTGCTCATCTCCCTCAGCAGCTTCAGGTGCTTCTCCTCCTGCTTCCGCTTGGCGCTCGCCGCCATGGTCTCCGCCGGGGGCGGGTGGGGAGCCGATCCCCGGTCGGCTCGAGAACGAAGAGGAAGGCGGCAGAGGAGAGGCAGGCACCGTCCCGTTCGAGCGGCGGCGGCGAGGGGGTGGGGTCAGCCAACAGAAGAGCGAGAGTCGCTCCCACTCGCACAGCCCAACGGGAGAACAGAAGAGGCGAGGGGGAAGAGGAGGAGCAGCAGGGAGCGGCGAACTCGAGCCGGGCCCGGGGCGGCTGAATGACGAGCCCAGGCGGAACCTGCCCTTCACTTCTTCCAGAAACGAGGAGAGGAGCGCCGCGGACGCTCTGACATAAGGCGAAAAGCGCCCCCTTCCGCCCGGGAGGATTCCCCGTGCCGTCTCTTTTCCTCTCGGGAGCCGGTTACCTGGCGTGACCCTGCAAATCAGGGGAGGGGGCGAGACGCAAGCTGAAGTTGGGACTTATGACGTAAGGAAAGGGGGTTTAAAAGAAAATGTGCCGGCGAAAGGGGGAAGAATCGGTGTACCGAGCCGGGCCGATGAACTGAGGGTCCAAAGTCCGTGACGAACACCGTGTGTTCCAAGAACACACGAAGAACTTCCTGAATTTGAATTAACCTGCAATCGCGTGATCTCAATGAATGGGATTAAAGGGTCATTCTGGCACTACTTGTAGTCCTTGTGTTTTTTTCCCGACAAATAATTTTCAGGAGCCTGAGGCTCTTGTACGTGGAGGCATCTGTGTCACTTTGATTTGTCATAGCTGATGAGCTCCGACAGTGAGATTTCTAAAACTCGACCTGTCGCTGGATGAGCCTCTGAATCCCTGCTGCTCCACTCGACTTCCCTCTAATCCGTTAGCGAATATTGTGACATGCTTCTTTCGAAGTACAGAAAGCAAGTATTGCTCTACAAACCAAGAAGACTTGCAGAACAACCCCTGCTTAAAAAATCCAGGGGGGAAAAAGTGGCCTTCCCAATTTTGCTTGTGTCCTCCTGAGATATTTTACCTTTATCCCTATTTTTATGATTTACTATACTACTACATGAATCCAATGTGTAATTTATCCAGTGAACAATGCTTCAGCAATTTATTAATCAAATTTAGACACTGCCCATCTGATTTTGAGTGATTTACAATTATAAAAAAAACATGGAAATGCCATAAAGTGACTTTGCACAATCTGCTAAGCAACTAGTACTATTGCTTGGATTTATATTAACGTCTCAGGGGCCAGCAATTTGCAGAAGCAGTGAGATTGCAGGCCAATAGATATAATTATTTTTATGACCATTATTGCTTGGTTGGATTGTGGCTCATAGACACAACTTTATTTTGGCTGTACTGCCACTTCAATTTTTTCCCCATACTTTGTTAACCTAAAATTAAACTGTAATGTAGTGGGTCCGACGCAAGGAAGAGACGCCAGCCGGAGTACGGGTTCAGCTCTTTATTGGGGGGGAGGGTTTCTGTACTGGCAAACAAGGGCTACCTGGCCTCCTTATATACCCGGCCAGGTAGGTAGCTAGCCAAAGGGGTTGGCCCTAGGTTTCCGCCGAAGCTAGGTTTCCCGCCAAACCGTCCAGGCCAACGCCCCCTAGTGGCCGCTGTTATGCAGGTGACCTGCACCTGGATACATAACAACAACTCTTAGTTTTAACTTCTGGTTTCTGCAAAAGCAAAGTTGTATTTTATATATTCTCAAGTAAACATCTGGATCTGGAGGATGAGTTGTATATATGTTGCTGATTAAATAGCAGTTGAAACATCCTTTGAATTCCTTCCTAGTTAGACCATTTTATCTGATATTATTAAACTAGCTAGCTGGTTTCATTTTTGTTTTACTATGTATTAAAATCCTTTAAACATACAAGTAGTCTTTCACAGGCAAAGCTCTGTTTTATCACTATGTCCTGATTCTTTCCAAACATGTAATGATTGTAAATTGTCCAGCCTCATTCTCAATGTGCTGGGGCTTTAAGTTTCAGAATTATAAGCAATGTGTACAGCAAGGAATATTGTATGTTTTATCATACAAAGTATATATCCAGAACATCAAATAATTACTTTCTAAATTGCTTGAAATACAATATTCTTATCTCTGTAAATATATTCATAGTCTAATATGTGTGAATTTCTATTAAATCTCATTTTCAGTATGTGAATATGTATACGTAGCATGTCTCAGGAGAACTTAGAAAGTCATATTTCCTTCCAGCAGAGTTCCCATATCTTGACAAAGAGCAGGTGTAGTAGTCATTAGGCTGGTAACAGCACAGCATCTATCTTTTTGTCCCTCAGTCCCATCTAATTGGTATGAGATTATTCTATAGCTAATAGATGTTGATGTCAGCATTCAGGTCCAGTTTAAGGAGGAAATTCAAGAGGTTTGAAGACTCCATATGGATTCCATTGTAATAAAAACTGAAATAGAAATATATTCAAACATAGGTGAATGTTTTTAAAGCCGTATCAGTGATCTTCTTTGGTTCTAAATATGTGTGGGGGTGTCTTTGAATGCATAATTGGAAGATGTGATATTGTACAATCACTGTTTGTTCTAGTGAGATTACACATGAGAAATTCCTAGTAGATGCTCCTTGCAAATGTATTTAACAGATTAAAAACTTTGATGGAAATTAGATGAATATTGCAAATTACTGAGACACAAATACATGAAGTTGAACCTGGGTAAAGAAACATACCCAGCCACAAATGCAATTTGGTGATCATAAAGATGGTACAAATTTAATTTTAGCTCTCCATCAAGAAGTGAAATATATAATCTGTGCTGTTACATCAGCCATAAAGTAATATGCAGTGCATATTGTGCTGCCACCATGTGGTTGTTTTGGAAACTACATTTATGTTAATTTGTTCAGCCAACCCCTCCCATTTGTGACGTACTTCCTCCTTCTTCTTAACCCTGAATGTTCTATCACTTCCTGCCACCATCTCACATGCGGTGGTCTCTACATGCAGTCTCATGGTAGGACCATTACTGTCTTTTGACCTTGAAATACCGTCCATTCATCCTCTACTACATCTTGTTTGCTGTAATCTTCTCTACATGCAAATAAAGGTTATTCTGGATGATAAAAAGGTAATTTCATGAGTTCTGCTATCTGGCAAAGGCTGTTAGCAGTGATAGTATCCACTTATACAGGCCAGGCACAGGGGTCTCAGCAAGGAGATACATCATTAAACAACAGCCAGAGTCAGAATATAATCCCTTTCTTTGGGTCGCCATTGCAAATATTCACAGTAGAAGGAATGAAGAATTGCTTTCCACAACAATACAATGAATGTGGCTATCTTATGAATTGTTTGATAGATCACTTTTATTCAAAGCATTCTAATTTAGATAAATGTAATGGAAGAGAAAGAAAAAAGTTCTTTTTGAAATACAGTATTGTTGCAAATGACCTGATTTTTTTGCCTAACTACTGCTAATAGCTTTTTCAGCTTTCTTCTCGCATTTCAAAGAAGGGTAATGCCAGGGTTGTCTGTTCTCGGTGAATCCATAAAGTTTCCGCAAGGCCACACGAGCAGCCTCTTCTTCAGCAGCTAATACTGTTTCACCAGTTCCTTCAGCTAGAAGCTTCTTATCACTGAAAAGAGAAGAAATACTTTCATTGTCTATGATTATGCAACTGATCAATCAGCTTAGGCAACATACAGTCTATTTATCTAATAACTAAGAACAAGGCTTAGTAGAGGGTACACAGCCTCTTTGTAAATCAAACACTGAAAAACTGGTAGCTCAAATAGATCCCTGAGTATAAAATTATCTCATCAAGCATGACATAATACCGTGAAAAACAATTTTAGTCTATTATTTGATCTTTGTATAAACTGATTTTGAAACCATTGTTCTGCATTTCCGTTTTAAAAAATCTATCTGCTACTTTTATTATTAGATTGTTCTGTAGTGATTGTATGCAATATATTGAAATGAAAATTAATAAAAGATGAAATATTAGATCCTGATTTTGCTCCTAGAAAGCAATTAAAAATATTAAGAAAGATAGTCTGGATTTTACAGGGAAAGGACAAAAATCAGTAAATTAATTAATCCCTACATTTCCTGATATCAACTGGTATCAATATATTTTGTACCACTACCAACAATTCTAAGCAATTAACTCCTTTGAATTAATGTGTGTACATGTTGTACAATCAAGAATTACAAAAAAAGAAAAGCGATTGTCGAGATCTGAATTGGTAAAATTACTTCACCATTCAGGGCAAAAAAGATCAAGAATAATCCATGAATAGTAGTAATAGCAGTATGAAAAAGGCAAGACTGAGATAAAAAAAACAAGACAAAGACTTCTTTAAAGGCTCAAAACCCATAAAAGTAGCTCAAAAGGAATTTTAGTGAACTTAACAAGGACAAGTTATGACACTATTATTTCTGAACCCACACTGCAAAGTCATCACTCTTGAAATAGACTGAAGAATGCCAGAAACATGTCTCTTCCTGTCAGAAAGCACTCTTATCTTATAGGGATATAAGCTGGAAATGGGACAATGATTAGAACTTACTCTTTAGAGAATAGAAACCAACAAAAATACTGTACATAATTCTTTACAAGCTATAATATGCACTGCAAATAACAGAATATGAAAGGCTAGTTTAGATTTTATTATCACTTATGTGAAGTGGAAGTGTAATTCTAAGCCCTGCAGGCTCAACATGCTAAGGCAATCTGAATTCAGCACGTATATCAGTGGCCAACCAGTTCTTCTCCTGACATTATTCTATTACACTTGGTGCTTAGATGCATTCTGCTCCCCAACAATGGACACTAACTAAACTGCTTTATGCCTGTTTTATTTTCTACATGAAATTCCATTCAAACATGGCGACTCTGACTGACGAGTTACATATAACTGGTAAGACAGGTGTCCACCTTCAGTACATAGTAACAAGTCTGAATCAGCCTGAAATCTTACTAACCAATATAACCCAACAAAGAACAAGGGCAAAGCAGTGGTAGCTCCTGACTGCCTGGTTAGCCTTGGTTCTGGAGCAGTTATATTCCTCTTGGCCAATTCTTCCAGCAGCAAGCCCATGGGGTTTACAATCTTCCACATCTCAAATAGTTCCTTTCCTATCAACTGTGGGATGAAGAAGTCCTGTAAACAAATATTAAAAAGATAATATTATTTTATTTATATGAAATCAAACAGAATACTGTACCTGAGTTATTTTAAAATAATAGCAATAATCATTGTTTGAGATACATAATACAGGTAGTCCTTGATTTACAATCATTCATTTAACATCTGTTCAAAGTTATAACAGCACTGAAAAGAGTGACTTACAACTGGTCCTTGCACTTACAACCATCACAGCATTCCCAATTATATGATTAAAATTTTAGTATTTGGAAACTGACATGTATTTATGATGGTTGCAGCATCCAAGGATCATGTGATGGCCATCTGCACCCTTCCCAGCCAACCTCTGATAAGCATAGTCAATGGAAGAAGCCTGTGTTTGTTTAATGACTACATGAATAACTTAAGAACGGCAGTGACTCACTTAACAACCATGGCAAAAAAGTCATAAAATTAGATCAACTCATTTAACAACCACCTTGCTTAGTAACAGAAATTCTGATCCCAATTGTCATAATTTGAGAACTACCTATATTTCTTTGAAATCAAACAGAACTCTTATTAACCAGGGCAATGGTTCCCAACCTGTGGTCCGTAGGCCCCTGGGGGGGGGGGTCACAGTATTATCAAAGGGGGTCCATGAAGGCTTGAAGAAATGTTACGGTTTAAATCTTGAGTCTTGGGGATTTATGGTTTGTGGCCACAAAAGGGATTTAAAGGGAATCCATAGTGAAAAAAATGTTGAGAACCATTGCACTAAGGAGTATTTTTTGTAATGCTTAGTTAATACTGCATTACAGTATAACACTTTAAATAGACTATGTCTCTCAAAAATTTAGATAAATTTATATTAACATATCAAGGGAAAAAGTATTTATAGATTAATAGGGTGGAAGTAGACACACTGCAAAATAGCTTAGGATACAAGGAAAGCCATACCATCATGTTTAATTTTCACAAAATAATCAGAATTAACTGAAATTAACCATCTAAGGAAGTCTATAGGGTATATCAAATATCAACTTTCTGAAATCATCTTCCATAAAGTTAACTTCCCTGAAGGATAGTTACATAAAATAGCATTTCTCACCTTAGCACTAACCACCACCAGATATTTGTGCTTACGTTATTTATTCTATAGAGAGGTAAGGGCGTTGTTGGTCTAAAATAAATGTTTCCACATTCATTTTAACATTCCATGCTATCATCAGGCAAATAAAGAAATACTAGACTAAAATTCTGGCAGTATAGCTGGATCTATCCATGTAATTTTCCAGTTATTTTTCTCAGTCTTTAACATCATTTTGCATATTTTTTCTTAATTCTCTTAATGTGTTCTGCTAATCTAATTTGCAAATTTGTGTCAGAATACAGCACCCATGCAAATCTTTTGTTAAAAAAAAGTCTGCATCACCAATTTCAAATGTCTAGTTGCCAAAATTTGGTAGTGTGATAGTATATGAAATGCTTTGTTTTCTTAATGGTACAGCCTGTACCCTTTTGACAGCCTGTCTCTGCTTAAAGTCTATTAACTACTTAAAACAATTTCATCTCAATCTCATTAAATAAAATCACAAAGGCAATTGAAAATTAATCTATTAATACCTGAACAATATATTTTCTTACATATTTTCCTAGCTCTGTAATTTAGTATGGATACAAAGAACTTTTTTTTGCTAGCCATAACATTACATTCTGTAATAATAACTTACTCTGATAAAGATCTCTGTTCTTTGAGAGCTGTTACCTTGAAGCAAAGCTCCTATTACAGCAAAAAGAGTCTGCTGCAGCACCTTAGGTGGCACAGGAAATTCTGCACAAAGCGTCAAGTCTTGCAAAGATAGGTTTGTAGCAATGTAAGATACTATTTCTTCACTGGTGAGATAGTTAACAAGAGCTTCAATGCCAGCTGGCGGCATTTTTGGAAAGGCTTCTTCAAAGCACTGTGTGAGATAAGAGTGCGTAAAGGAAGCTCCCTGTAAAGAAAGTTCCTGATTGTCCTTGAGATTAAGAGCAAGGTCTACTTTTTGTAGTCCAAGTTCTTGGCGTTTAGATTCTTCATTTTTTATATAGCAGGGGCTAACAAATGCAGTTTTGAGTTGGTCCAGTGGGAATGTCTCGTGTATCCGGTGGCCAAAAGCTTCTATTTCTGCATGGTAATCCCAGTTAGGCTTCTCAGACCTGCATAAAAGGAGAGCAGAAATAGAGAAACAAATATATAAAAAAACAGCCTATTCAAGACAGATTTCATGGTGAGACTAAGGCTATCAAGTATCTTATTCCTACTACTCTTAAAAACCAGTATTGGATTTCTAGATGTATATATTCAGTTCGAAAATCTTCATTATGGAAATCAAAGACGTTGTGGAAAAAATAATTTCAGAGCCCCAAGTTGATTATTATGAGCAAACACATTTCAAGAATAGAAACTTCTATATATTTAATTTGTTTAAGTCATGTATTGTACACAGAAGGATTATAAAAGAACTTGCAGGTATGAAACATGGAAATATGTTCAGTTAGTAGACTAAGTCAGAATCAAAGCAAACCACACTACAATTTACCATAGCTGAACTCAGAAGCTAAAGAGTATCAGTCCTGATTAGAAGATGAATGGAGATTGGAGGATGGTAAATTGCTTTGATATACGTGGGATGATGTGATGGCCTCAAAGTAAAAAAGGGTTTTTTGGGGGGAGGGGGTAAATTAGCCTCAGTATCATTTATGCATTGAAAGGCTTCATGCTTGATTATAATATCTGCTGTGAGACTATGAATATAAAAGGCAAGAAATATTAACTAATGGAGGAGATTGTTGAGTATTCTTGAAGTTGTTTTTGATGTGTAGTGGTGGAAGAATCTGCAGTGACAAGACCTAGCAAAACCTGAAAGAAAAAGATTTGCTGAGTGAACTGGCTGGTGGAAAAGATTATTGTTTATAGACAACAGACATAACAGATGTCAGTGAGAAGAGCTGACATAAGTGGTAGAATCCAAGAAACTGAGTCAAAAGTTATTTTTCCCTCTGCCTATTCTCCTCCTTAGTTTCTGTCCCTTTTTTCACCTTCTGACTGGATACCACATGGGAATTTCTGGGCTGAAGGATAGACTAGGAATGAACAAATAAATATATAAAAACCTGGAACTATAAAATAGCAATAGCAGACTTATATACCACTTCACAATGCTTTACAGTTCTAAGTGGTTTACAGAGTCAGGATATTACCCCCAACAACCTGGGTCCTCGGCAGGATGGAAGACTGAGTCAACCATAAGTTGGTGAGAATCAAACTGACAGCAGAAGTAGCCTGCAGTATTGCACTCTAACCACTGCGCCACCATGATTATTAAAGTGGTATTAATAACAGTCAAAAACATGCACCTACAGTATTTTAGGATACTTCTTATACAATGGAGAACATCTAATCTCAGGAATCTGTGATTGACACAAATAAGTCTCCATCGGGTCAAAAAATCGTTGCCTGATGAATTTGTATCAGGTAATTCTGGATGAAAATGTACTTTGTACATACAAAAATAACATATATGAAATGGCATACAGTGAACATACTACAAAAATTCTTTTTAATAGAGCAGCAATGAATAAGCAGATGATCATAATTTGTTCAAGTTTGTGTGGGAAAAAGTCCTTATTGTTTATTAATAAATATTTGACTCTGGGCAAGGAAATACTTAGTTCAGCTTTACGTAACATAAACACAATAAAGTTTGTTCTATTAGAATTACAATCTAATGAAGTATACTAAAAATCTGAGTGTTGGGGGCAGTGAAGGTACGTGTATCTAACTTGGAAGTCAGTCCTCCTTTACAGTAAAATTTTTCCAGCAGAGACTGGTGCATACCCTGAGAGCGGCAGGAACAATTTAGCACATCATACATGGTCATTTTTAATATTTGCTTAATTATTGCAAACAATTTCTGAATAGGACATTGGTACTATGTGTTAGGGAGGTTATGAATTGACAATTACATTACCTTCCTCTATCGTTTGTGTATCATAATCCTCATTCAAAATGATGTAGAAATTACTGAAGAGTGAAGATCATTCAAAAAGAACTGAAATCATCTTCAAGCACTTGCTCAAAGATGGGTTTTACTTTGTGTTTAATCTCGTTATTTAGATTAAAAAATAGTTAAATAGTCAGGAAGAACACCCTTTTCCACTTTTTTTGAAAAACGATGCCGCGCTAAACCACAGCCATCCTCAACTGCATAAGTATTTGCTTGTATGCCCATAAACCCAGTGGCCTTTTAAGCTTGAAAACTTTAAGATGAGTGGCATTCAGTTCCCAGATTTCCCCAGCCAGAGTTGAACCCAGAGCAGAGCTGGAACTTCTTCAGACCTTGAGACCCCAAATGCTGCCCAAAGCTTGCGTGTTGCAAAGAGAAGCGCTCCCCTCGCGCCAAACCTGCATCATCCCGTGAGCCTCTCCCGCCTGAGAACCTCTTACCGGCGCCTGGGGGGCTCAAGCAAACGCTGCTGCTCCAGGTAAGCTTGGAGCCAGAGCTTTTTGTTTCGGCGCGGCTGAGAATGAAGTAAAGCGGCTCCATTCGCCGCCACGAACAGTCGCTGAGAAGTCTGGAGAAGCAGCGGGCGTAAGAGCATCGACGCCATCATACCCGGGGAACCTTGATTTAGCGCCGGCTGGAAACTCGTGCCATTTCCTTTTTGGTCCGGCTGAGTTCCGGGCTCAGAGTTGACTTCTAGCGAATGAGGCTCGGTGCTGCTATAAACATGGTTGGTTCAAAAAGGTGCATCAAAACTAGATCGCAGTTCTGCGACGCAGTCGAATGCCAAATAAACTAAAGGTCTGGAAATTCAGGTTTATAAGCTTTCCGCAGTTATTACTTTATAGAGCTGCGTGCCAGTCTCTCTCTTACCGGACTATTGGCTGTACTAACGGCTTGTAGCCAAAAGTACAAACGGCTACTTTATTTTCAACGTTAGTATGAGAATGTAAAAAGAGTGACAGTAGGGAAGCTACTGAGGGGATGATGATGATGCAGCTTATTTTTTTTTATTCAAGAGAAGAGATTTTCAATGTTTTTAGAGTAACAAACTTGTCTAATCTCCAAAACTAAGCAGGATTAGACTGACGAATGTATTCAAGGGCTGTAGGCTAGACTGGAAAAAGGCAAAGAGCAACCTGTTACTGTTTTTCTTTTTTTGCCAAAGAAACCTGCATGTTTACATTTAAGTAATCAGAATGAATCAAGGGTTTTACAAGCTTCAGCTTCCCTTCTTCACCTACCCAAGTATCCAAGCTATAGTATATGATACAAAAAACATTCAGACTGAACTATAGCAAGCATGTGTTGAAGCAAAATTTGAAAAAAATAATAAGTATAATTGCTTGGGCGACATACCTATATGCACTAATAATAAAAAGGGGTGGTTTTAAATTCATGGGTAAGAATCCTAACAATTCAAAAATTGATAAGATACAATACTTTGGCAGACACTACAAAGATATTTTAATATCAGTAAACATTTAATTGAGGCATTTTATCTAATCTTTATAGAAATTATTTAGGGACTAGACTTTGTTTTTCACAGTTCACAAATGCTTTTCATGTCAACATTTTATTATTTTACATCACTTTCCAAGAAGGTAGAACTTTTAAAATAAAACACACGGTGAACATTAGCGTAGGAAAACAAGGTATGTGCAAATGGTTGGACTCGAAGTGTAAGAACAAACAAGAAAATAACACTTAAATAGAAACAGTGATTTGAGATGCTGTGTTGAACTAAAAAAATAAAAATGTCTTAGTTCAAAATAGAAAGTTAAGTACTTGAAATTTCAAGTTTCCACATTTCCAAAGAACCAAGAATACAATTCAGTGCAATGGTAAGAAATTACAATCTCTTTACTTTTATGAATTACACTACTGTTGATACTTTGTTCCATAATCTTTAAATCACTCAAACAGACTTGCTTAAATTTTTATTTTTAAGGGGGAAAAAGCAAATTAAAGCTAAATTACATTTTACACATACCTCTGGATAATCTCCTGACATTCTAGCAAATAATGTTTTTAGTCAATATCTACACTTGCCAGAATGAGAGATATAGATAAGTTAGGATGCCATTTCATCTGGCAAACCACTGCAAAAATATTTTAGCTAAACGAAACAAGTGCAATTATTTAACAATAAAGGTGCTGTACTTAATACAAAAAAGGGAAAAAACCTACCACAAGTTATGCCATTTTGTAGATTATTTGAAAAATCCATGTTTGTCTTTCTATGCAAAGAGAAGTGTCTGTAGTTACGTTTACAGGGTGAAGACTTTCCCTTTGCAAAATACAGTTGAAATGTACATTATCATGCAAAAAAATGTTAACAGAATGTTACAATAATTTGGAAAAAAAATGTCCAAGCATCCTTTTTTTTAACACTGTAATATATTAGGGTTTTTTTTACAGTGGCAGACGTTTCCAGTGCATGGGCCATAAGTCACCATACAATTCAGAGACAGGAACAAAGGACTTTGTAATTTTTTTGTATTTCCCCACTGTCAGATCTTTTTAAATGTAGAAGCTATTTTTAGCGCCGAAACCAAAGCCAACTATTTAGTAGCCAGAAAGCTACAGTGATTGAATACATGATCATCTCCCTTTTAGCTCGTTCTTTATTTTCTTCTTCCAGAAGTTGTAGGCGGCGATTAAGTTTTATTATCTAAAAGACAAAAATAAATATTAATATTTTCCACAACTACCTGAGTGATCAAACAGTCTGTCAATATAGCACTTCAATCCTGGAATCCTACTGTTTAACCAACAGAAGACCTGTTTTCAGTAAGATAATGCTCCTGCCCTTACAGTCTTTGTAATTTGGGCTACATTTTCTTTCATGTTCCGTATTTATATTAACAAATTCATATTTTTATCTCCTACATTTCACTACTTTTGTCACACCTTTTCTTGCAGGGAGCTACTGCAGTCATGGTATATCATTAGCACTCTGTTTCCATGCGTTTTATTCTTCAAAATGTAAATTGGGACTGAGTTTCTGGTTATAAGTTGTCACAGTCACAAGTTGAGGCACCCATGTGACCAAACCCAATTTTATGATATTTTTGTAGAATCACCGCACACATTAAATGAATCCACAATCATAGAGCAAACATCGTGGTTATAAAGTGGAAAGCCATTCTTTCAAATAGGTGTTTTGCCAGAAACTGGTAAAGACAAGCTGGTTGCCAAACAGTTGAAATGCAGTCACATGACCATGGAGGGATGGCAATACATTTTACGATGGGCAGAAATGCATTATAGATATAAAGCCCGCCTTCTTGGCTTCTCATAATTCTGACTTCTCATTAGTTGAGGATTATTTGTAATTGTTGCAATTTTTCTAGGCTTTTAATTTTAAACATTTGTGAAAGGTTTCTGATCTTACAGTTCAAACCTTTTTCTAGATTTATTCATTTGAAAACTGCTTTGCAACAAATACAAAAAAACTTTATAGTATATGAAGAATAGGACAACATAAAATGCATGAATGAATCTTAGCTGGTGACTCTAACGGGGGAGCATCACACTAGAGGTGAGTGATGATTAAAGAGGCAATTCTACCAACCCCGCACACATCCTGTTCCCTCCCTTCCCATCTTTTAACTATAATTTTATCTGGAGTGGGATTTCCATTTTTATTGACAAAGAGATATTTATTTGTTAGGATTTTAATGGTTTAAAGCTGAAAGCTGCCCAAAGTTGTTTAGTTATGAGACGGTGGCAAATAAATTCAATAAATAAATCTTAATACAAGCAGAGTTTGTTCAGCAACTTGAAACAAAGCAACATAATTTATCTTCTCAATAGCCTTTCCTTTTCAAATATTTCTACTTATATTTGTGCTGGGACATGCCTATATTTTATTAATTTAGAAACTGAGAATGCTGAGAAAACAACTTTGTACAAAAGTTGATAAATTATTTACAATACCAAATATGAATATACTTCTAAATGTTAATGGTAATGCAATTCTGGTCCCTGACATCTCACATTTACTATATGAATTAACTACGGTATATTGTGTAAGGATTACAGCTATAATAGCTGAAGAATATTAGATACCTGTCGTCTTAAAGAAGCAGCATCCACAACTGCCATATCTTCTGATGCTCCCTCTAATGATGTGTCTAAATTTGAAAGAGTATATCTGTATGACAGAAAAATACAAACATTCTTCAGTGGCACAAAGAGAATTATAGGTAAAATATCAACTTTTTTACACATTTTTACCACCTTCTGAAAAACAACCCTTAGAACATTAGACATCATACAGAGTGGTAATTCAATGCAGCCTGAAGAAATGCAACTATAGCAAAAACAAAACAAAACAGGTATTTTCTGTGAAGCAAGAAATGCTTCAAGCTGTTTGAATTCTAGGTAAAATACAGTATTTAATTCTAGGATGAAATAATGAGAAGAATTTCAAGAAATAAATACTAAAAGATATGCCTTTGAGGGTTAGCTATTGGTAATAGCCAATCTACATTAAAGACAGAAGTTGGGTGTACAAAACCCCAAACACTAAATTATGGTTTGTTTTAAACAATATCTGTATGTGTTATGATTTGTAAGTCATGATTTATAGTATAGTATGTGAGCAAAGACACTAAAGCTTGTTAAGAAAACTAGTTAAAAAAAGAATGTATTAATGTTATGTGAAGAATGACAGAGCTAGGTTTGTGATGGGCATACATATTCCATGTTGACAGTATGAGGGTGAAACAGCAATGAAGATGCACCTCAATTACGAAGTGACATGTAATCATAAAATTCTGAAAACCAAATTTAGGTAGCCGGACAGGAGTTTTAAAACCAACGTTTCAGAAAAATGTTGCCAAGTACATATGTAAGCTCAGCACTAAGGAAAAGTACTGATGAGACTTTCATCAATATATGGATAAGATTTATAGGAGAGGAGCTTAAATTAATAAGATAGTAGAAAATAAATTTGGGCAAGCCAAGCCAATACAAAGGGAATAATAAAGACATCTTGAGCTGAAGAAAAAATAAAGATTCTAAAAAAGAATTTGAATTCTTTTTGAAGCAACTGAAGTAGCCTAAATCCTGAATAAATTATGCTACAGTTACTACATTGTGATATAATATTGTTACCCTACATAAATGTATCATAGATCACTGGAATCATAAAAAACAAAGAGAAGGAATCCTAAGTGCAAACCAAGATATGGCACATTGGAAACTAAGTTTTAAATTTTAAATAAATGAGAAAATCATCCACCAAATCTGATATTTCTACACTAGTGTTCAAGAGAAGAACAATAAAAATAAGGACTGAGAAAAAAAATAAACTTGAAAAGGAAATTTGGGGGGGGGGGAACAAGCCTCTAGAGCACTCAGAACAGTATAAAAAATGTATTGAGCAAACTAGTTCAGGAACATCTTTAATAGTTTGCAGAGAAGCTAACTAAATGCAACTTTACCTGGCTTCATCATGATGGCGGCTAGAGGAACTGACAGCTGCTGACCCACCACGTAACACTGGCCTAAGGCAAGATTTGTAGATACGAAGGAAATAGGGGAAAAAAACAAGGAGAGAAGAAGTAGAACAAAAAAAGCCCTGAAGTCAAAGATTGTTATTTCTATTATACAGTATTGCAATTACAAATCCTATTTATATTTAGAAAATATGCCATTTTATAATGGAATAGTATACTCCATGATGCACAAATGATTTTCCCAGATTATGATTAGCTTACCCTAATTATGACAAATTTTTGTTCCACTGATTTCAAGAGCCTACTCTAAGTACAGGTAAATTTTATCAGAATAATTTCATTTTTACTTATCCTCAGCAAAGCCTGGGCGAAGAGCCAAGTCAACAAGGCCATCTGAAATGCCAGCAAGTTGGGAGCCATCAGTATCTCAGAGAGAACTTTATTCCAGAGGGCAGGTAGTACTACATCAAAGGCAGATTTCTGGAGTCCCCAATGAATGGCAACATTTAACTGAAGGAACCCAAAGCACACCACCCTGCCAAATTGAGATTGTGTGTTCATGCATCTACATCTTTTTATAATTGTAATAAAAACACTATTACTGGTATTCATTTATTATTTCTCATTTTGCTTTTAATTGACATATGATTTCTAAAATTTCATGAAATTTTTGAGCATCCTAAAGTTGTAATGCAAACTAACAGTAAATGCACATGCTCATATTTTCACTCACAGCGGGAATAATTTTTAAAAATACTGTTTCAATTGTTTTCATAAAAATCTATGACATAATATTGTCATACAAATTGCCAAATACACCAACTGCTGAGACATCATGGGACATTTTTCTAACACTTACAGCAAATACTTAATACAATCTTTTTGATCTGACAAGTAACTATTTTCCCCCAAATTATTAGCTAAGAACTGAGTTAATGTAAACTTTACATAACACATCACAGAATTCTATTGAAAAGACAATAAACACAAGAACATTCATGTTTACAAATAATTGGATGCAATTTAAATTAGAAATCTAGAAGGCATATCTACCGTTCAATAAAAATGGAAAAATAAAGATTCAAAGATATGGTCATGACCACAAAGTCCATTTTGGCAACAATACAGAAGTTAGTTGCCACTGAGTTATTCTGAAAATATTTTCAATTTTCCAATCTAGACTAGAGGTTTGATACTTCCTAATCATTTTGCCATCCAAAAACTAGGGTTGTTTAAATCTTTGAAGGGTTAGATTTTTCAAGGTTTGGGCAAACACCCCTTTCAAATTATTTTACAAAGCAAAGTGTGTCCCTCAGTTCTAAGAGCAAAGCAACCTTGATGCTCTGCTTCACAATGCTCCCAGCTTTTTTCTGCAGAGCTTACACTGTGAAGAAAGTTTTGGAAGATCTTTCAGTGAGCACTGCAGAAGATAGAACTTAGCCAGATTTTCTGTGACTTTGTGGGACTTCCACTGAATCTACTCAATTTAAAGACATTTCAATACACTACCAAGGTTTTCAAGGTTAGACGGCTTCAGTGCACACTGAATCTTGTAATATGTGCCAAACCCACTTAGCTAGAAGCATTTTGGCCGGCATTGGGAGAGAAGACTACAGAGGTTTTTCCTGAAGCACTGGCCTGATTTGTGACAATGTAAATTGCTTCACTGAGATAAAGAGAATTACAATATATTGTTTCTACATAAATTGTCAGTTCAAGCATAGGCTTCCAGGTACAGACAAGGTCTAACCCGGCATTGCTTTTCAAGAGAAGCCTAGATTGGCTGGATGTTACCACTTAACTGTATTAGTGTATTGTAGATATGCCCAATAGCCCAGCAAGCTGTAGTTATCAGAAATAAGTAATTATGTACTTCTATTAAAAATAGAAAACTTCATTAACCAGCGTTGCACAAATCATCCTATAAAAATCACAGAACGTATTTTGCTTGCATGCTGTAACTTGCACTGCTAAAGAATTGTTTGGCATCATCTGAAGAAGTGTGCTGAAGACGACAGAAAAGGATAAAGAGTGCCAAGAGGCAATAACTAATTAATTCAGACAGTATGGTTGGAGTCCCAGGAGAGGACTGATGATGAAGATTAAAAGTGTATCTGCCAAAGGGAAGAAAGCAGACAACTAGCAGCTGCCATTCAGAACCAAGACAGAGGAAAGCAAAAACTGTCATTGATCTCGCTAAACTTTCTTTAACTCTCAAATTAGGGCACAGGGTGAAGCATAGGACTTACATCTGTTAAGCATGTATTGTAATCTGCACACACACAAACACTTAACAGTTGCTCTGAGATTAAAAGTTGAAGTTAAAAAAACAGTTAACACACTACCATGTCCATAGAAAATGAGGAAGATATTTTTTGCAATGGAATCTGTCAATTGTACTTGCAAAGCTTAGTGGGATCTGAAACAACATACAGTAAAATGTATGTTATCAGGAGCTTGAACAGAAAGAGGGCAAAATCCTGTCTTTTTCAAAATCACACTGCTTTATTTGCAAGGTTTGCATGAATGTTTTGGACACTATTCCCAGGTCTTTCTGCATGAGTGCATACACATTCTGCACATTGAGAAACAAGTTTTTTAAAGTGCTTTGAACTGCCATATTGTTCATTCAAGTGTATTTTATATGGTAACTAGCAAATCTTTGGATAGTAAATCTGAAGGATTTCCAGTGTTTTGCACCCTGAAGATGTAGCGGCTGCTCCTAACCTTAATTTTACATGAAAAGAAAAGTTAGCTCTACAAAGAGGACATTTGAAGAGCAACATAAATCAATGCAACACTTACTGCTTCTACAAATTGGTAAGATTAAAACTACACATTTGAGAAAAAGAAAAAAGAAAAAGGGAGGCAGCTAAACAGAAATGTGCAAGTGGAGACATAAATGAAGTTTCCAATCTGAAGTCATTCCCCAGCCATGTACCTGAAACATTTTAATATGAGATGCTAAGAACTGGATAAAGAAAGACCTGCATGCAGCAGCTACAGGTTATATCTAAGATATGGCCCCATTTGCTTTGAGAATACTGATTTGATAATACAATTCTCAACTCATTATTAACAAAATTTCAAGTAGTACCACATCAAGTATCAACGTTCAGGAATCCTGTAGTTTCCTTCAGTTTAAACATAAATTTTAATATTCTTTACATCAAGTACAGTATATCGTCCAAAAAAAGAGAAGCATATTTTATCTCTAGCTTACTTTTATATAAAAGCCAGAAATACGTCTGCTCAGATTTAGTCTACCTTCCTCTTAAAGTCATATTCATCTTCTATTGTATCATACTCACAAAACTCTTATTGTCCAACTTTTCTAGAACCCTAATCTTTAATGAGACAATTTTAGACCTTATATTTGACTATACAGTATTTCTACAACCAACCAACAGACTAAGTTCTCTGAGCAACTTATATTAAACATTAAAAGAAGTGTGTCATACTTTTACAATGAAAAGTATATCTAGAGCCAAAGGTATGGTATATTGAAAGGGCTGAAAAGAAATATACATTATAAAACACCTGCCCAAGCTAGATATATAAATTGTAGACAAACAATATGACAGGAAGAACTTATTTATCTCTTTTAAATTATCCACCAATACAGCAGTTCACTATGAAAGTTTCTGATATAACAGTAATATCCATATTATAGATGTCTTAAATACAAGGCAGATGCATTGAATTTTTTCCAAGATAGCAAAAATGTGTATCATGTTCATAGTGGAGTCCTAGATGTTCCCTTAAGATCGGGCTTGTCAAAGATAATTTTTGAGAAAAGAAATGTTAGAAAAAGAATTTATCCTATGATTGATTTATTAGCCACGATAAATAATCAACATTTTAATTGACAATAGAATATACTGTAGTTATGCAAAGCATGGATGGGATAAGCAGGAATCAGAAAATATTTTAAAAGAAAAATAAAGCAGAACAAAAACCAAATTTTAAAAACTGTTAAATAAAATATTATGCTTAAATAAAACAATGTGCTTAAAATAGCAAAAAGCAATTCTATAAATAAAAATATTGTAAAAGAATCAGCAACTGTAGCCATGCAAGTAATATATTTTCCAAATTTCACATTCCTGCATGCGAATTGTAGAAGTTTAATTTTAACCTAAAGATGGTTTTAAAAGAAAATAATATAATACTTGATTTTTAAAATTATATTTGAGATAAACTAGAAAGAAACTTTTTTCTGATTATTTCTCAAGGCCTTATTATTGGTTGAATTATGTCTAATTGGTTTATAGAATTTAAAAACTATGATTCTCAAAATCTTGAGAAAATATTTTAAGACTCATAATCTGGGAGAACTGAATGTACCCACCTCTATAAAACTTAAGCAAGTACTGCAGTTAAGTTTTACATCTGCAAGAAACTTAGTTTTTAGTGTAGAAAGGAAGATATGAGTATTTAAATAAAAACCACAAAAACTCTTAGTGTAAAGAAAGTGAACTGTTTAGATATATGGCACAACAAAGTTCTAAAACATGGTAATCATTAAAGAAATATGGTCGAATAGAAGTGTTAATAAGTTGTTCTATTGCTATGGAGAACCATTATAATCTCAATTGAGATAAAAAAAATCAGTGACTAACTCCTATGTTGATTCCAATTTGATCTTTAAAATGGCAATAATAAAGTTGCTAAATAGAAGTTCTGCTGACATAGCAGAATACAATAGAATACCTGGTACTTTGCTCTGGACTCATAAGAGAAGCCCAAAGATTACTAGATTCAAAAACAGGTGCAGCAGCTTGCATGAAAAGACTCTTTTGGTATGGAAAAAATTAATTATTTGGGAGAAATGGAAGTAATAGCTTTTACTATATAACAAATAAAATTTCAAGATACAGGTTAGTATTTGACAGGTTCCTTATTAATTAGTTGGCTGACAGCAGGTTAGCAAAAATAACTCAGAGCTTTTGAAAGTCATGCATATAAACTGCATAAGCTGTCTTTTCCATGCAACTTTCAAGAAGAAATTGCTATAGGCATTTTTTTCCAACAAGAATTATAGATATTGCAGACAGTGATCAGATAAATCAGTATCATACTTTTAATTCCATCTCCTTCAATGTTATTGGGTTTTGATCATCTATATTTTTTAAAAAATTCTATGATTACCATATTATAAAAAAATATTTTATACTAAGTCAATTAGAAATAACAAAAGCTATTCTACTGTATTAAGAAAAAAAACAAAAGAACATATTATCTTGGATTTCATAGCTGTATTTAGTGCCCTGTTTCCCTTTTCTTCTCAGTGAGAAAAGAATTTTAACTGGCTATTTAAATGTTCAATTTGTCCAAATAAGAAATAAAACTATCCATGAAATGTGAATTTTGGAAATGTCATTCATAGATAATAGAAAGAAAAAGACATGAAAAAAATATTACTTTTATGCTGTGTACTTTAAAAAAAAATCAAAATTAATAAACTAGAAAATTAAAAGGAAGTAAAAAGCAGTAAATTGGCAGAATCTGTGATGGCCAATCACCTGCGGTTTTCATCCAGCACATCCAAGACTTGCTGGTAAGCCCTACGAGTAGAAGACTGGATAAGCGACAAAATGCCCCGAGCAGAATAAAGACTAGGTCCATCTTCAGAAAACTTTTGGGGAGAGCAGACACGAACCTGTTGAGGTGATGGTGTCACACTGTTTTGCAAGCATAGCAAATGAAGAGAGAAACACTCGTATCAGGTTTCAGATAGAAAAAAAGTTTTCTCTACCAATCCTTGTTGAAAAATTAAATTGGTCCCAGTTTTTTTTTACCATAAATAAGTAAAATATTATCAAATATAATGTCAATGAAACCCGAAAAACTTTCAGTAGAAAAAACACTTTAAGATAATTGGTAAAGAATCTACTCTGATTTAGTAGACATTTACTAAACTTATTAAATATACAATAGGTATGATAAAATACAATTCTATTTTCAAAACACAAACACAAATCACTCTAATGAATTCCCAGAGATAGATTCTGACCTATTGGGAAACCTACTGAAATTCACAACATTTAATTCAGTTATAATTACTTTTTCAGAAGATTGATCCTAGTTTTTCGTCTAGGTCTGATAATGCCCCCTTCCATCTCAATGGGAGAGAAGAAACATTTGCAAGAGAGGACACAATATATGCAGTGTTACCTCTTTCTTATAGGAATGACATACTGTAAAGCATGTGATTTTGATTAAAATCTGCTGTACGGCATAAAATATTGTAGGCTCAAATATTTATTTTATACTGTAGAAGGAAGCTATTCTGAAACTGCTCTCAGATATGAAGTTTAGATAAAACCATAATGATATTTACTTTTTGCAAAATAATTAAAGCTATGTGGAGATTATGAGAATAGACTGCAAAAGAAACAAATAACCAGAGGCAGTGATAAGTTCTAGACATATCCCAAATAAGGAAAACATACCGTATATACTTGAGTATAAGCCGACTCGAGTATAAGCCGAGACCCCCAATTTCACCCCCAAAAACTGGAAAAAGTTATTGACTCGAGTATAAGCCGATCCGCCGTTCTGCAAGCCTCTGCCGCCAGCAGAGGCTCGATCCGCCATTTTGCAAGCCTGAATACACAGGAATACCCTGTGTAGCCGCGGCTCGTCGGCAGGTCTCCGTTCCTCCTGCCGACCTTTGGGGAGGTTTGGGCGCCTCCCCAAACCTCCCCAAACCTCGGCAGGTCTCCGTTCCTCCTGCCGACCTTTGGGGAGGTTTGGGCGCCTCCCCAAACCTCCCCAAACCTCGGCAGGTCTCCATTCCTCCGCGCAGACCTGCCGACCTTTGGGGAGGTTTGGGCGCCTCCCCAAACGTCCCCAAACCTCGGCAGGTCTCCGTTCCTGTTTGGGGAGGTTTGGGCGCCTCCCCAAACGTCCCCAAACCTCGGCAGGTCTCCGTTCCTCCGCGCAGACCTGCCGACCTTTGGGGAGGTTTGGGCGCCTCCCCAAACCTCCCCAAACCTCGGCAGGTCTCCGTTCCTGTTTGGGGAGGTTTGGGCGCCTCCCCAAACGTCCCCAAACCTCGGCAGGTCTCCGTTCCTCCGCGCAGACCTGCCGACCTTTGGGGAGGTTTGGGCGCCTCCCCAAACGTCCCCAAACCTCGGCAGGTCTCCGTTCCTGTTTGGGGAGGTTTGGGCGCCTCCCCAAACCTCCCCAAACCTCCCCAAACCTCGGCAGGTCTCCGTTCCTCCGCGCAGACCTGCCGAGGTTTGGGGAGGTTTGGGGAGGCGCCCAAACCTCCCCAAAGGTCGGCAGGTCTGCGCGGAGGAACGGAGACCTGCCGAGGTTTGGGGAGGTTTGGGGAGGCGCCCAAACCTCCCCAAACAGGAACGGAGACCTGCCGAGGTTTGGGGACGTTTGGGGAGGCGCCCAAACCTCCCCAAAGGTCGGCAGGTCTGCGCGGAGGAACGGAGACCTGCCGAGGTTTGGGGAGGTTTGGGGAGGCGCCCAAACCTCCCCAAACAGGAACGGAGACCTGCCGAGGTTTGGGGACGTTTGGGGAGGCGCCCAAACCTCCCCAAAGGTCGGCAGGTCTGCACGGAGGAACGGAGACCTGCCGAGGTTTGGGGAGGTTTGGGGAGGCGCCCAAACCTCCCCAAACAGGAACGGAGACCTGCCGAGGTTTGGGGACGTTTGGGGAGGCGCCCAAACCTCCCCAAAGGTCGGCAGGTCTGCGCGGAGGAACGGAGACCTGCCGAGGTTTGGGGACGTTTGGGGAGGCGCCCAAACCTCCCCAAACAGGAACGGAGACCTGCCGAGGTTTGGGGACGTTTGGGGAGGCGCCCAAACCTCCCCAAGGGTCGGCAGGTCTGCGCGGAGGAACGGAGACCTGCCGAGGTTTGGGGAGGTTTGGGGAGGCGCCCAAACCTCCCCAAACAGGAACGGAGACCTGCCGAGGTTTGGGGACGTTTGGGGAGGCGCCCAAACCTCCCCAAAGGTCGGCAGGTCTGCGCGTAGGAACGGAGACCTGCCGAGGTTTGGGGATGTTTGGGGAGGCGCCCAAACCTCCCCAAACAGGAACGGAGACCTGCCGAGGTTTGGGGACGTTTGGGGAGGCGCCCAAACCTCCCCAAAGGTCGGCAGGTCTGCGCGGAGGAACGGAGACCTGCCGAGGTTTGGGGACGTTTGGGGAGGCGCCCAAACCTCCCCAAACAGGAACGGAGACCTGCCGAGGTTTGGGGACGTTTGGGGAGGCGCCCAAACCTCCCCAAAGGTCGGCAGGTCTGCGCGGAGGAACGGAGACCTGCCGAGGTTTGGGGACGTTTGGGGAGGCGCCCAAACCTCCCCAAACAGGAACGGAGACCTGCCGAGGTTTGGGGACGTTTGGGGAGGCGCCCAAACCTCCCCAAAGGTCGGCAGGTCTGCGCGGAGGAACGGAGACCTGCCGAGGTTTGGGGAGGTTTGGGGAGGCGCCCAAACCTCCCCAAACAGGAACGGAGACCTGCCGAGGTTTGGGGACGTTTGGGGAGGCGCCCAAACCTCCCCAAAGGTCGGCAGGTCTGCGCGGAGGAACGGAGACCTGCCGAGGTTTGGGGACGTTTGGGGAGGCGCCCAAACCTCCCCAAACAGGAACGGAGACCTGCCGAGGTTTGGGGACGTTTGGGGAGGCGCCCAAACCTCCCCAAAGGTCGGCAGGTCTGCGCGGAGGAACGGAGACCTGCCGAGGTTTGGGGAGGTTTGGGGAGGCGCCCAAACCTCCCCAAACAGGAACGGAGACCTGCCGAGGTTTGGGGAGGTTTGGGGAGGCGCCCAAACCTCCCCAAACAGGAACGGAGACCTGGGGAGGTTTGGGGAGGCGCCCAAACCTTCCCAAACGTCGGCAGGTCTGCGCGGAGGAACGGAGACCTGCCGAGGTTTGGGGAGGCGCCCAAACCTCCCCAAAGGTCGGCAGGAGGAACGGAGACCTGCCGAGGTTTGGGGAGGTTTGGGGAGGCGCCCAAACCTCCCCAAACGTCGGCAGGTCTGCGCGGAGGAACGGAGACCTGCCGAGGTTTGGGGAGACGTCCAAACCTCCCCAAACGTCGGCAAGTCTCCGTTCCTCCGCGCCCTGCCTGCCTGCTTCTTTCCGCTGCGGAAAGAAGCAGGCAGGCAAGGCGCGGAGTTTGGGGAGGTGCGCGCGCACCTCCCCAAACCTCCCCAAACTTCGGCAGGTCTCGGACGGCGGTGGCTTGGGAGAGGTGCGGGCGATCCCGGAAGCACCAAAGCCTCGGCCGCGCACAAGTCCTCGGTAAGTTTTTTTTGTTGACTGGAGTATAAGCCGAAGTGGAATTTTTCAGCCCAAAAAGTGGGCTGAAAAATTCGGCTTATACTCAAGTATATACGGTATTCAATAATTTATTCTGAAGCAAAATCTTTCAGAAATAATGCACAGAATGGAAATTTGCTGTATAGGTATTTGTGAATATTTCTATTGGAGATCCTAAATTGAAAAAATTTTTTATATTTTATACAAAAAGATTTTAGTCCGTACACTAAACACTTTAGGAAGATTATGTTTAGATTACATTCTGAAATTATAGCTGTATGAAATAATGTCGACAGCTTCTACTCATATTTTACATAAAAGACAAACTAGAAAAGCTGCCAGCATAGTCCTGAATAATATATAAATGAAAACGAGTATTCTTCCAAGGAAATAAGTTCAGTTTTGTAGATTTCTCTGATTGTATGACTTTGAATATCACTAGCAGCTAACTATTCAAAACAAAATACAAGCCCTACGGATGACGTTTATGTATTTACTATAGGATTTACCTTTGTGAAAGGTATTGTGAAAATGATAACAATTTTTAAGCACATTTTTTTAAGTTTAACTATTTGTTGGGAGGTGTACTTCAACCTAATTTCTGGACCATTTTCATTTCAAGTAATTGTAATATTTATATATTCCTTTTCTGGTGACACACAAGCTAACTTATCCATTTAAAATATTTTTAATCAATTAAATTTTATGAATTCTTAGAATGTATTATAATCTTAAGGTCTTTTTAATATCAGACTATTGATCTGTTTGTTTTGAGGTCTAAATTACACTGGAGTCCCCAATATTTTTTTTAGCAAATTAGATCTTTCTTTCTTTCAAATTGGTTTGTTCGTATATTTCCTGCTTTCCACCTGATATTTTTTTAATAACTAAAACCTAACTAAAAATAAATAAAGCTCTTGACAATAGAATTAGATGGAGGGACAATAACTCCTTAAAATTCTCAGTATAGTGACCTGTTATAAATTAAAAATTGTTTTAAATTTGGCCTCACTTGTAGCTGTTAGTAAATGAGTTTACACATTTTAAAACATCTAAATTATTGCTTTATCACAAATATTTTCCCATGAGTCTCTGCAAAGTTGATAACTGTCAAAAGTGTTTGAAACCTCAGAAGTCTGACATTAAAATTTGTATCAAAAGCATATGTGAAAACAAAACAAATGAATTTATGTTAAACCAAGCAATTGGTTCACTTAGCTCAGTAGCAGTGGCTATCAAGAATTTGAGATTTTTCCCCAGCTTGTTTGTCTTTGTGGAAAGTGAATGTTGAACCCAATATAAGCACAGCAATGATCAGCTATGAGTTAATACCCTTCCCTAGGTTTTGGATGACATATGCTGTAAGGAACATATACATATGGATTGACTTAGGAATCATTTACATAGAGGCACTTACAAAAAATAGACCATATTAATATTAGCATAACTGATATCAAAATCTCATAATTGTGAAAATTAAATATATGAGCATGTATATAATGCTTTTCAGCTTGAAGTTCCCCAAAATAATGTTATTAATATGCAAACCAAGACTGGCCTTGCTGCACAAAACTATTCTGTGTTTATTTATCTTTTCCATTCCAGTTATATTAATGATAAAGCTCGCATTTTTATTTATCATTAGTTTAATGTAGCCAAGATCTCTAAATGATTGTACAAAGCCCACAGGTTTGCATAATTTGCTGACAATTTTGCATCAGAAAACTTCTTTACATGTAGATACTCTACATACTGAATAAATAAATCTGATTCTACGCACTCTACATATTTGCTAAATCCTTGAATTTATGTAATATTTGCAAAGAATCTATGGCCATAAAATATAAAGTGAATGGCCTTATTCAAAACCAGCAAGATCCAAAAACTAATGAATCAAATATATGATTCAAATTACACACATTGCATTTTTCTAAACTGATCTATATTAGGCATGTGAGAGAAGTTGCCCTCAAGTCACCATCTTGAATTATGTATAAAAAAGATGGAATAAAGTATAATAACAACCCTGAAGCTTGAATAGATACATCTTATTTGTGGAAAGGAAAATATAAACAGTATCTCTCTTCCATTCCAGCTAGATACTATTTATGATGAAATTTTCCCAATCAGGATATATATTTATTGGGGATAAAAAATTTTTTCCAGAGTTCTAGAATTTATCCATAAGATGAATTATGTTCATATCTGATTTTATTATATACAAACACAAATGCACACCATGTACATACATGTGTGGTATGTACATATTTAAAAGTGCTACATACTGCAATACAATCCAATAAGCTTCATTTCAGATAACATAGCAAAACTAATGTTGACATAATGCAGTAAACAGTGAATAATCAATTGTTAGTAAACATACTTGTATTTCATTTTTAGCTATAAAAGATGAGTGGTACTGGGATATTTTTATTTTCCAGTCAGTCTCAATATATTGCTATCATGAATAACAGTTCTGATTATTGGAAAGTGTTCTCTTTAAATTAATTAAACAGAAAAGGCATCATGGTTGATCATCACTTCTTGCATCTAGTTATTATTAGTTTGAGGGAGCATTTAAGCATCATTGTATGTCAAAAGATGATCAAGGTAGGCACTTAAACACACCACTATGGGACATATGAAATGGTGATGACATATAAAATAATATTTTATTTATGTAGACAAAAAATGGAACTAAATTCTTCTAACATGCTAGATTCCCATATAGTTAATTTACTATAGCACAGAACAGTTCCACCTACAAATATATATAAGCATTTCTAAAAGAGGAAAAGCATGGGTTTTTGTAAAAATGCTGGATAATAAATTAGGACAATAAAGGTAACAGTTTATATATCTAAACTGAAGATTAAAACATCAATATATCTTAAAGCCTTTGAACGTAACCTGTGTGAAATATCTAACTGAAATAATAAGAGGCCATGTGAAGAAGAGAAGGTATAGGAAGAACTCCTTGTAATTATCACAGATGTATTTAGAAAATTGATAGTTATTAATCATTTTCTTGCAAAAAAGTGACACCAATAGAAAAATACAACTAGCAAATGCAAATGAGATGATAAAGACAAATTTAGAAATAATGTCCAATCCTTACAATGCAATATAATGTACCTTTCCACAATGTCATCAGATGACTGATATAGCTGCTCAGTTCAAATGCTAACAGCTGGCAGGCAACCTCAAGATTTCTGCATTGTTATTTTATGTTTCTTTATCTTTAAAATTGGTTTTGACTGGACAGAGTTTCAGAATAGTTGTTATCTAATACATCTTAGTTTATTTATATATCTAGATTGTTTGTCCTTTGAATAACAACTTTAAATATGTCTCACAGGGAGGAAACCAGTTAGTTGCTTCATCTAGCTTCCTTCTTCCAGCTTTTCTCCAATTGCAGGTGAAAGAAACAAGACGGAAAACCTTTATGAAATTATTCAGGGAACACATGTAACATTAACAGCATATTGGGGGCATATTCTTAAAATGGCTGCCATGGTAGGATGGCTTACATATTTATAAAATGGCTGTCATGATGATCACAGCCAGTCAGAAAAAAAACAGAAAATATTACAAAAACAAGCAGGCATGGCTGCTGCCAACCATCTACCTCTGGACTTCGATAACTTCCTAATACTTTTCTTGTCTTTATTGAGAAAGTGCTTGCTTCCCAATAAGCCAGCGGGCTATCAATATCCACTTTTTATTTTCTAAAAATGAATTTGTGAGCCATATAGACATCCTTGGGAGGAAATGGCATTAAAGGTGCAGCATCCTAGCTCTCCTTTTTATGTAATTAGAATATCTGAAAATAAAACAAAGAATGTGCTGGACACCAGGAAGGTACCCATGATTTAAGTATGCTTTAAAGATTAAGGTTGAAAATAAATAAATAAATTTATTTATTTAGTTATTAAATTAGTTTGCCACCCATCTTGCTGCATTATCCTAATGCAATGAAGAGACTGCTGAGTGCTTACGTTATCCTAATTTATTGTAATGAAGCAAAAATATGAATGCAACTGCCTACTGTCATTCCTCGTACATTAAAAAATGAGAGCAAAGAAATCCAAAGAATTAAAAATAGCAGCTGTAGCTCTTTTAACTTTTTCACTGCATTATTTACAAACAGGCAAGATCAATTTTGAGCCTCAAGGCTAATAACAAAGGGTTGTAAACAGATCAAATGAACGCTTGAAAGCATTTCTTAATCAAGAACTAAGAAAAAACACAGATCAAGTCTCATTTACATATATTTATAATCCTTTTCTACTCACACTGCTTCATTTCTCATCAACTGGCCATTCTGACGAGTTGCATTTTCACTCATGGAACGTTCTCTTTTCAGCCTTCCTACTGACCGAATCTGCCAGAAAAAAAAAAGAGAAAAATAAATAAATAAAAAAGTAGTACTTTACTGTATCAATAGCGTTAATAACTGGGTTTATCTAGTAGACAACTGATTTTGACTAATGCAAGCTTTTTAAATACTGGATTTTCTATTAGAATGTAAAATCTATATTTCATACAATGATCCCCTCTATTTTAGCAACCATGATTTTGAGAATGTGTAATTCACAAATAACTCTAAAACATTCATATACAATTGTGTAGATTTATATATAATACTAAGAATTCAGAGAAAGTTCAGCTTATTGGAAGTGAATAAATGTCCTAGTGCACACTGCCTGATTGTTCTTGCTTGATTGCTCTTGTCACCTGAAGCAGCTAAAGTAACCAGGAAATCTGATGTAGCATTTCATATAAATCAGGATTCCCAATGCTGAGGAATATGGAGATAGCACTGAAAAAGAAATCCAGTGACCATTATAGAACATCAGCTTAGGAAGTGATGGGGAAAAAAGATTCAAGATTACCCCGTCCTGATTCTCTTTGATAAAAAAAGGGGGGGGGAATCTTCATCACATTTCAAGATTCTTATACCCTGTAACAAAAAATAAAATTCCACTAGTTCATGTAGTATCTACTTTCAGACCCAATATGCCTCAATCTGGTACTCAGCTTGTTTTCTTCTAAACTCCTATAATAGTATATAGCCAATAGCATTTCTACAGACTGTTTTTGTAGATGGATATCAAGATACATCATTAAATAAATTATGGGCAGATAAAAAGTTCTATGTGTCAGTTATCAGCTCTATACTTAGAAACTGAATGTCTGTCATTCATGCATAAGCATTTAAACCCTGAGTTATGGGCAATGTCAGATAACTGTAATTTATTGTGAATCCAGTAAAGCTGGAGATTTAGATGATATTCCTGTCAGGCCCAAAACCAAGAATGATACCTGGTAATTCTTCCAAGCTGAATTGTTTCATACCTATAGACCAAATCTTGCCAGACTAAAGACTCTATTAACTGCACCTACAATATACTTGGTGACCTGTTAGGGAGGGACTGTCTTCACCCTCTTTCTCTCATACCTGATATGGGGGGGCTGCCCCTTCTCCCTCTGGAGTGCACCTCCCTCCACTCCTGGGTATCCATCCGCACTACATTCCATCACATCACCTTAGCATTAGTGAATTAGTGCCCTATGTCCCTGATTATATATTATTACCACTATATAAAGTTTAATTTAAAAAAGGATTTCAAGTCTACTTTAGAGCATTAAACTATGGCATATGGAAATAAAGAGATGGAGAGTAGTTGTAAAGAGTATAACTGATGGCATAGCTCTCGCCAGGAGAGTCTCAGAGTAACCTGCTGCATTTCAAACCTCATCCTTCCACATCACTTTGCAAAAACTAATATAATCTTTGAAATAAGGTGCATGGTATATTTTCAGTACTAGCAACCTACTCTGTAGAAACTAGTGTAATAACTAAAGAGTTATTAAAATGACAAATTATTTGTGACTTCTGCAACTTAGAAGTCTATGTTTCTGTTAACAAAGATATACCAAAAGAATATTCAAAAAGTCATACATTTTCTTTCAGCGTCTTAATCTCAACAGTTCTTTAAGAAGAGATTGGATAGTCTAGAGTCCAGGGGCAGGCAATCTTGGTTCTTTTACGACTCGTGGACTTCAACTCCCAGAATTCCTGAGCCAGCCAACTCTGGGAGTTGAAGTCCACGAGTCATAAAACAGCCAAGGTTGCCTATCCCTGATCTAGACTCATATAAGGTCTCCTGCTTAAGCAGGGTGTTGGACTAGAAGACCTCCAAGGGCCCTTCCTGCTCTGAGTTTGTATTATTTTAAACAAAATAAATTTTATTAATATAGTGTTACAGAAGGGATATTGGTGGAATGAAAACAAATAATCAGTTTATTTTATAAAAAGTGATACTCTGGTATATCTCGTCTTATTTAAGTCATACTGAAAAGATTTTATATCGTAGGTAGTCCTCAGGTAATGACCACTTATTCAATGACTATTCAAAGTTATGACAATGCTGAATGAATGGTGGTTATGATTGGTCCTCGAATTTCCAATCATCCTCATAGTCACGTGATCATGATCTGGGTGTTTGCAACTGGTTCACACTTGAACGAACCTTTATTGTCAAAGTACAAACATGTATATATTGAGATTGGCTGAGCCTCCCTTCGTGCCCCCCGCCACAACTCACAGTGACAACAAACCCACCATCTTGTTACACCATGTGAGCTAATTGCACAACACACTGGCCTTGCAACTCAGTCATACATAAAATTATAAAATTATTTCCCGTTCAAGAGCCTAACAGCCCATGGATAAAAGCTGTTCTTCAGCCTCTTGGTACGGCTGGCTACACTCCTGTATCTCCTACCTGATGGTAGGAGAGTAAAGAGATACCGACCAGGGCATGAGTTGTCCCTGAGAATTTTCCTCACTCTTCCAAGGCAGCGAGCCCTGGCAATGTCATCCAGTGGTGTCAGGGGCAGCCCATAATGTCTTGTGCTGTGCTCACCACCCTGTGTAATACTTTCCTATCCGCGGCTGTCAGGCCAGCATACCAAACCACAATAAAATGCGAGAGGACGCTCTCTATAGTAGACCGGTAAAAGAAGATTAGCTGTTGTTCTTCCCTGTTCTTCTGCAAGACTCAGAGGAAGTGGAGTCTCTGTTGGGCCTTTCTGGCCCCCTGGGTTGTATTAACTTTCCAGGTAAGATCTTCACAGAGGTAGACTCCCAGGCATTTAAAGGAGGAAACTCTCTTATGAAGTTTGTACCATTTGATGTCACATAAGCATGAACTGTGACCTTTCCTGCTGTCTTCCCTCAAATAAAGTCAACAGAGAACCCGGCAGTGAAAGTTGCAAGTTGTTCATGGAAGTCTCCCTTACTTGTACATCCCCCCCCAAATCTCCTCTGAGCCTGCACCATGCCAGCCACCTGCACACCCTCCTCTTGCACAGCCTCCTCAGCCACTGGCACTTCACCCATCCAGCAGCATCCATTTCAAGCTCCACCATGCTGGTGCCTTCCTTCCCCCATTACTTGTACTACCTTGTGCACCCTTTCCTACCAGCAGCAGTCACTTACCTGATAAGTCTGCTTGCGAAGCTGCTGGGACTTGCAACTTCTTGTGGACTTCCCCATTGACTATGGTTGTTGGAAGTTGGTAGGAAATTGCAAATGACCTACAATCCTCACTTAACAACTGCAACAGGATTACAGGGATTGCCATTGCTAAGCAATGCAGTTGTGTGACATTGCACTTTATGACTGCATCAGTTAGTGACAGAAATTCCGGTCCAATTGTCATTGTAATTGAAGAACTCTCTGCATTCTGAACAGCATTACCATGCAGAACATTTTTCAATGTTTTGTTTTTGGCTTTAATAAAACATTAAAATCAAATGTGATATTACCAAGGGGAAAAAAAAAGTATACTAGCCTCTTCATTCTGAGGAGTTTGAGGAGGAGGTCTTTCTAGGTCCAGAAAATCTAGTGGACGATCACTAAGTGAAATAACCCGGGGAGGTGTTTTCAGTGACAGGGATTTGAATGGAGTTGACTGTAGAAGATCTAGATCTGGAGGCCTAGAAAGTGGAATGTCTTCGCTATTACCTACAAAAGAGTTAATTTTAAAGTCAATAATACCTTGTGAAACAATAATACCTTGTGAAACACATTCACTGCAGAAGCACGGTGCTTTATGTTTAACTTCAAATATAAATATAAATTTACTGTGTGATCCAAAGCATAAGATTATCTAGTGATTGTAGCCAGTGTTTTTGGAATCATTACATATTGGTCTACAGATACCATTTTTCAATATTATATACTACACACAATACATACATGTATAACGTACAGTAGGTAGATACAGAGCTGAAGAAAGAAAGGAGGAGTTCTTAACTAATTTGTGTCATGGTTTGCCTGGAAAGATTGGTGAACTCTAGAAACCCCTTTTAGGACAAATGTATTTAAATGCATAAAAGACACAGACAGGTAGTCATCGACTTATAACAGTTCAGTTAGTGACGGTTCAAAATTACAACATCACTGAAAAAAGTAACTTATAACCATTTGTCAAACTTACAATCAGACAGTTGGCAACTGGCTCACATTTATGACAGTTGCAGTGTCCTGAGATCATGTGATCACCTTTTGCATCCTTCTGACAAACAAAGTCAATGGGGAAGCCAGATTCACTTAACAAACGTGTAACTAACTTAACAACTGCCATGATTCACTTAACAAGAAAGAAAGGTCATAAAAGGGGCAAAACTCACTTAACAAATGTATCGCTTAGCAACATAAATTTTGGGCTCAATTGTGGTCATAAATTGAGCAATACCTGAACTGCAAAATAAATCAGTTATGCTCAAATACAATGACCAAAGTATTAAAAAATAAACATATAATACATTTGAAAAAAGAGTTGTGATTCTTTTTCCATTGAAATTCATTGAAATCCCTGAAAGAGAATTTTTAACTGGGGTTTTTAATTCTAGGGATGATTTAATCTTTTTTAATTTGTTTTTAACTTTTGTATTGGTTGTTTTAAATGCCCTGTAAACCGCCCTGAGTCCTTCGGGAAAGGGCGGTATATAAATTTAATAAAATAAATAAATAAATAAAAATAAATCCATCACAACAATAATTTGGTTAAGAACTCCTCATCTAAAGCTAAACATACCTGCCACTACAATCCGCTCTGGCACCTGCATTGTTACGCTGGCATTTGGGAGCCCTCCTTCAGGACAACTTTGCTCAAGGTCCGCATTGGGTGGTGCTACCTTGAGTTTTTCTGGAACTCTCATTCTCTGGTTGATCCCTTCGGTATATTCAATTTCATATTGAATTCGATTCATTTCTGCCATTTCGGCAGCTGGAGATGGGAATGCTGCTGTGCTCATCCTAACATGAGATGAAGCAATTCAAATTATAAACCAACAATAATATGTTTTTAGTGTTCAATGATTTATATTGCATATGATAACAAGTGCATTTTTTTTCAAACACACCTTCACATCACAAGATTTATTTATTGTAGCCTATTAACTTATTAAACAGTCAAGTCCGTGTGATTAATACTGGATATAAATTGCTGCTAAAAATTTCTATTAATCATTGGAATCCCAATTTTATATAGGAAAATATGCACATCATCCTTTTTAGAAGGGTAGCATGAAATATTAAGGAGCAAATTGCCAACACAAAGCAATCAATTTAGAAACATGACTAAGATACTAACATCACAAATTTTCAGCACGCTAACTACAAAAAGATTGTAGCAAAAGCACTGACATAGTCTCACCTATTGATATATCACAATTCATAATCTATTGCACCCTAAAGACAGTTAAATACATTTTCAAAAAATATATATAGTTAAAAGGCCTAGAAAAAATTAACAACCTAAGGTAAGGATTAAAAGTAGGGGCTATGCAAAAAATAGAATGGAAACTATAAGAAAAAGGTTTCCAAGACCTATGAAGAAAGGCTGCTCTGGATGACTTAAGAAAGGAGACTTGTGTCAAGTATTACAACATAGAATCTGTATCTCAAAATCAGGCATTTTCATTGAGTATCAAAACTAATCAAAAGTAATAATATGCCTGGTACCAGATGGCAGTCGTATTCTAGTGTCTAGGCAGTCTTTTAAAAAAGCCCGATGTACACAACTTGGAAAAATTAAAAAGGAAATTGCCAGTTTCTAATTGGAATATTAGCTATGATTGTTAAAAGGAAGCAGACATTAAATTTCACTTTAGCCTTAATTGACAACAAAAGACCCAGGAATACTCTCAAGCTATGGACTTGAGAAAAATGTAACTAAATAGATTGAATTCTTCTCATACAAACTGTGGAATTATTCATTAATCTTCTATGTTCTCTGGCTTGAGCTTCACTTGTTGGCACCATCCACTCCAATACCATAGCCAGGGATAAGCCTCCCCCAATTCAAAAGGAAAAACAGAACTGTACAAGTAGTCCTCGACTTGCAACCATTTGCTTAGTGATTGTTTAAAGTTACAATAGCACTGAAAAAAGGGACTTATGACCTATTTTCACACTTATGACTGTTTCAGCATTCCCATGGTCATGCAATCAAACTTTGGGTGCTTTGCAATTAGCATGTATTTATGACATTTGGACTGTCCTAAGGTCATGTTATCACAATCACTAACCTTCCCCGCTGGCTTCTGACAAGCCAAGTCAATAGGGGAAGCCAGATCTGCTTAATGACCACACGATTTATTTAACTGCAGTGATTCGCTTAACACTTATGGCAAAAGGAACATAGGGCAAAACTCACTTAATAACTGCCTTACTTGGCAACAAAAATTTTGGGTTCAATTATGGTTGTAAGTCAAGGACTACCGTATGTGATTTGCATATAGCACAGATTAAGCCACTCCAGTCTTTGCCTCATTACTTTATTCAATAGTTTCAATAAAGATGAAAAACAACATAGCAATAAACAGGCTTCTGAACTATTATGGAGTCAAAATAGCTGTCTAGAGAGGAGCAAACCACTTCAAAGCAGTCTCCTCTACATTCAGCTGTAATAAGGTACTGCAGAAAGATAGCAGATCAGGATAAACTCACTGAAATCTGCTAGGTTAGAACCAGAAGAGCCTTGAATAAAATTAGACATTTTATGGGGTGGCCAAAGGTGCCTTGTTAATATTACAAAAGTCTAGCAAAGTGGTGGCGAACCTATGGCACACGTGCCAGAGAGGAGCACTCGGAGCCCTCTCTGTGGGCACACGCACCTCGCTCTTTGGCTAGGTTTTTGCAGAAAAAAGCCATTTCTCAAGCCCCTTCCTAACCAAAACAAGCCTCCGGAGCGAGCACACTATTTTCAGCTTTGAATTACATCAAATCTAACACCAGAAACAGACTAACAGATGACCTGAGTGCTGCATGTGTTGCTTTCAAACTTACAAAGTATAAGCCAAGGTTAGACAAGTTATCAGCATGCATACAACAGCAAAAATCACATTAATTGTTCAAAAGCATGCCAAATGCAAACTTTTACCTTTCAGTAAAAAGTTGTTTGCATCATTGAAAGCTTTGTTATTGTGTTTTTCTTTCAAGACAAAAGATGTTAATGTATGAGTTGTTTTTTTCTAAACTAAAACATCAGTATTCAGATTAAATTGCTGTGTTGGCACTTTGCGATAAATAAGTGGGTTTTGGGTTGCAGTTTGGGCACTCGGTCTCTAAAAGGTTCGCCATCACTGGACTAGTGTATATGACGCAGCTCAGGCTGAGTTGCAGTATTTCTTTGAGCATGACTGTTCTGTGGTTCAAGAAACTGCAGCAAAATCTTCAGAAGAACAAAAGAAAATGCCTTTTATAAATGTCCAATATGCCCTCACAAAAGATTTCCTTGTAGAGAGAAAAATCACTACTATGAATATATCCTTCAGGCCCAGAATTCTATAGAATCAAACTAATTATTTAAATAATTTATAGAACTATCCATCTTATAGCAGTGATTGATGGCATACAAAGATTAAATATTAAAACCATCATAACAATATAACTGAATATCCAAATGAGTTTTTGTTTCAATTTTTAGTCCTATTCAAAATGAAATATGATGTGTTCATTATCCAGTAACTTGATATACACTGTAACTACCTACACAATGATATATACTATGTTTGTCCAGAAGAAAACATGACATAATTATTTTAACAACAAAATTACTGCATGACTTGCTACAAGATTTTCTTTATATAATTTAAGTTCTTATAAGAAAATGAAAACAAAACACTGGCATTATAGCCAACTTCTTAAAAGTTTAAGATACCTTCCCTCTAAAGCACACCTATAGTACATGGAAGCTATCTTTATAATTGCAATGAACTACAAATGTTTACTCTAAAAAGATCCAAATAAATTTCACATTCATTTGAACCACGAATTCTTATTTTTTTCTCTAATGATACAAGTAAAATACATAAATGTTTATAGAAATCAGATTTTAAATTTTTAAAGATTATCTGGAAAAGTATTTCAATATTAGAACCAGTATTTGTCTACATACAAACAAGAGTGTTTTGGAAAATATAGTATATTAATAAAAAGGGCAATAAATGAGTAAATCAATACAGCCAAATTATTGCTGATCAGTGCCCTAGTCCTGCTTGGCAGTGAAAGATTATACAACAAGCAGAAAATAACACAAGCTTTGAGCCATTCAAGACTAGAGAAAAATGAAGAGTATTTTAATTTGAAAGGAAGGAAATCTATCTGGCCAAAGAACATTTATGCAAAACAGCCACATTGTAATACACAAAGATATTAAAACTACTCACTAGTATAAGTACAAGTGTAATTCTTCAACTTTCACTAACCTTCCTAAATGAATTTCACTGATTGTTCGCTTGCTCATTTTGACGTTTGCTTGAAATGTTTTTAATATTACTACACTATAGCACTGTTTATTTTACAGAACAATATGACTATACAGTAGAACTTTTCTACATAAGACAGCATGACAATTGCTTTTCGAGCTGTAAGGGGAAGAAGAAGAACAGAAAGAATATTAGGCATATTACTAATAAAATACTAACAATGACATTTTAAATGATATCTATGTATTCTATAATATGAATTTCATAAGAATATGGTAAATAGCTTCCACATATTTAAAAGTTTACAAAGATTCAGAAATGTCACTTCTTTTTTAAATTCTCAACTCTGATTTTTAGAAGAGTGGAATTATAATTCACACTAAAGCTATTGAAGATTTAAACAGCAAGAACTCAGCTCCTAAATCTGTGAAAGAATTAATCCATATTTAACAAAAAATAGTGTTTCTAATTATGACTAAAAGCTATAGTACTTGCCCTTCTTCTAGGCTTTGATCCTAGCAACTGCAAAGATAAGATGCAAAATATAACTATTTAAGCCTGTAGGATAGGTAAATTCCATAAAGAGAATACAATACATTAAATATATACTGAATCGGCTGTCTGATTTTTTTTTCATCCTTTACAATAAAATTATGTCGCTTTATACAGATCACATTAAAATGAAGCATATGTGACATCATCTGGATTGAGATCACTGTAACAAGCTTAATCATTCCTAGTTAATTATCTTTCTATATACAGGTAATTCTTTTTTTTTTAATTGAAAAGTTTTACAGTACATTTTTAAATACAAAACCCCTCCCATCCCCCTCCCCTCTCCCCAAACCTCCCCAACTCTCCCCTCCCCTCCCCCCCCTCCCCGACTTCCCAGAGCTAAATACAGGGTATAAAAATACAAACAAACATAATCTAAAATATGCAAACAACAATAAAATATTAAATTCTATCGCACTTTAACTCTTAATAAAATAACTACAAGCTAGTTATACATCATATAAATCCACTACTTATTCAAATGCTAAGTGAAACTTTTTAGTCCCATATTTATTCTGGATATAATCAATCCATCTTCTCCACTCCACAATATATCTCTGTTGCGATTGGTCTTTCAAATACGCTGAAATCTTTGCCATTTCTGCCAAATTGGAAACTTTTAAAGTCCATTCTTCTATAATCGGCAGTTCTTCCTTCTTCCAATATTGCGCTACTAAAAGTCTCGCTGCCGTAATTAAATTCAACATCAGCTTAGTGTCCACAACAGTAGTATCTGTGATAATACCCAATAAAAACAGTTGCGGACAAAACTTTATCCTTTTCTTGAATATTTTTTGCATATTCCACCAAATTTTAATCCAAAAAGCTTTAACCCTTTTACAAGTCCACCATATATGAAAATACGTTGCATCCTCACAACCACACCTCCAACATTTGGGCTGGCAGTTCGGATACATACTTGCTAATTTTTTAGGATCTAAGTGCCACCTATAAAACATTTTATAAAAGTTCTCTCTTAAGTTTTGGGCCTGTGTAAATTTTACATTTCTCACCCAGATCTTTTCCCAAGTATCCATTGTAATAAGTTCTTGAAAATTCTGAGCCCACTTTATCATACAATCTTTAACAAGTTCCGTCTCTGAATCAATTTCTATCAATGCAAGATATATCCTTTTTATATGTGCTTGACCTTGATCTCTAATTTGCTTTACCAAATTTTCATCAATCATTGAAAAACCAGTTTTCTGGTCCTCTTTCCACCTAGCCTGTAATTGCCCATACTGAAACCAGGTTTGTACAATCTTTTCTTCTTTTAAAATATTATATGACTTTAATTGCCATACATTCCTCTCAAAACTTAAAATTTCCTTATATGTAGTCACATTGTGTTTAAATCCAACATTTATATTTTCTATTGCATGTTTAGGTATTGCCCAAATAGGTATCTTATAATTTAACTTGTGTCTGTACTTTTTCCAAACTCCAGGTAATTCTTGACACATGGCCACAATTGAGCCCCAAATTTCTTTAACTAAGCGAGACAGTTGTTGTTTTTATGACCTTTTATGACCTTTCTTGCCACAGTTTTTAAGTTAGTAACACAAGTTGCTAAAATGAATCTGGCTTCCCCACTGACTTTTATTGTCAGAAGGTAGCAAAAGGTGACTACATAACCCCGGGACATTGCAACTGTCATAAATGAGTCAGTTGCCAAGCATCTGAATTTTGATGTGACCATGGGGATGCTGCAACGGTCATAAGTGTGAAAAAAGGTCATAAGTCACTTTTTTCATTGTAACTCGAGGACTATCTGTACTACTAAAATTCTCCTTGCCATAACCTTTAACTGGGCAAAATGGTGCCTCATAAGGCAATAGTTTTTGAATCAAGTAATTTCAAATAGCTTTACTTAAGAGAATGTGTCAAAAATCAAGGTTCAATGTATCTTGTGGAATTGAAATTTGGCAACTAAATCAATTAAGGACTTGCTACCAAAGGATTAGTTTCCTATCTAAAATGAGATAGAAGTATGTTTTCTTGTTCTTGCTTTAACTTGAAATGTAAAGCCACGCATCATGGTTTAGAAATTTGTGTCAATCAAGTCCCTAGCTTCTGAAAAACCTTGGCTTAGCAATGAACACTGTCTTGGTGTGTTACTTTCTCCAATAAATGAAATTATAAGTCTAGGTATGTTCTTATAATAATAAACCAAGGGTTCTTATAATAATAAACCAAGGGTCACTAATGGTTTTTGTTAAATTCTCAGGGGTTTGGTTGTTGTTAAATTCTCAGTTTACTGCTGCTCAAGAAAAAAACCAAGCTTCACTAATTTTCTGGCTTATAACGTTGTGCAAACACAGAAACCAATTGATATGCTAAAATAACACAAAATATCCATAACCAGATATACCCCATCAGATAATATTTACAAAGAAAACCACCACTCAATTTTATTTAAGTACAAACAAGGTAGAAGTAATAGGAAATATTATGCTACAAATTATTTCTAAACTGGTATCAGAAGCATAACAGTGCATTAGGAGAATCAACTATTTCAAAAGGGGCAATGAGAATGACAGAAAATTGTGCTTTGTATAACCACATAAGATTCCTGCCGTGACAATCTGCCTGTGCTGAAGTGTTGCTATTGCTAATATCAAATATCATTTATTGTTGACCAAGAATTGAACCACTGACTAGACTGCCTGCCTTTCAATGTGCTGTAAAGATATATTTAAAACTCCATAGGCTGAGTGTGTCTGAACAGTTGTGTGAATAGAATCTAAGTGAAAACCACTATTTAAGATGATTCTGTATCTCATGTTTCCTTCTGCCCACCTCCCCATGAATTGTTGCATGTCTTTATAGTGGTTCCCAGAACTACATTCCATATTTCTGATGAAACATGTTGGTTCACAAAAATTTATTCAGAAATAAATTTGCTAATCCTTAAGGATTAGTGTCAAACAAGTGTCAAACTGTGGCCCATGGGCCGGATGTGTCATGCTGAAACCGTACCCACCCCAGCTCCAGCAATGGGGGAAAAGTCACGATAGGTCGTGACATGTCACATGACATGGCAATTTTGACACCCCTGCTGTAAGGTGTTAACTGTTGTGCAGTTAATGATCGAATGGTAAATCCATTTGATCTAAGGTCCTTATTTTTCACCCTAGTTAATAACAACTAAGGAACTTCCCAGCTGTGTAGAAGCTTTGGCACAGGTCAGCGCCCAGCATTCAGTTGCATTCTGCCTATAAATGTAAAGGTTACAGTCAAAGCAGTACTAAGGAGGGTAAATGAATTATAGCATCACAGAGCATCACAAGGCCATTTAGGACATTAAGTACAATCCTCTGTTTAGTGCAAGAATCCAATTAAAGCATCCCAGCCAGATGGCTCTCCTGCCATTTCTGGAATACCTAAAATGACACCCTTCACCTCTCTTGTTAATTGGTTCCACTAAGTAAACTGTTATTCGGACTGTTAGAAAGTTTCCGCTAACCAGAATCTGACTTCCTGGTTCCTTCAACTTAAAACTTTTTTTTTTGGAATGAGAAAAAACAGGTCTTTTTCTCCCACCTGCATGCTTTTAGTAATTTAAAAGAGTTATCAAGTCCCCCTCAGGCTTCATTCCCAATGGCTTCAATCTCTCTTAGGGTTAGTTTTTAGCCCCCCCCCATCTCTTAACCTGCTCGTTTCTCGAATTCTTTAAATGGGGTGCCCAGAATGGGTTACACATTACGTGAGATGCAAATAAAGTGTCAGCAAACCCGCAAAAAAAGGGGGGGGCGGGGGAGAAGCAGACGAAATCAATGGAGGAAGAGAAGGCGTTAACGCGACAGAAGGTAGCCAGGTCTTACGCTCTGTGAGGGGGGAGGGCAGCAACAGCCGGGCAAAGCTGTTGAAGCAAGGAAGCAAAAGGACCTCGGGGCCGAGCCTTTTGTGGGGGAGGCCTCAGAATACGCAAACGGTACATGAGAACATCTGAGCACAGCAAGGAACCCAACAAGGATTCCTATACCAACTCCCCAGTTTTGCCCCACTGCCAAATTCGGAGTGAAGGCCCCAATCCAACTCTTTCTTTATTTCTCACCCTGAGGCCAGCAGGGAGGCGGAAGCCTTGGTCCCAGTATCCACTCCGGCCGCCTCAGGCTCCGTTCCTCCGTCAAGGGGCCGTTAGTGGCGAAGCACGTCGCCCCACAGCGCGGAAGTCAAAGCAACAAAAACAAAGAGAGAATTGACCTAAATTGTCCCAAACGCGTCGCCGTAACCGACCCTCCGTGATATATCGCGTGATCGAGGAAGGGCGGAACCGGAATTCGAAAGTGTCGCGGCCATCTTTACTAGGGTCGCAGCTGGGTTGCCGCTCGCTTTTCGGAAAGGCGCGGCTTTTCTTCCTTTGGCCGGCGCAAAGAGATGGGTGGGGACTGTAGAGCGTGGCTTCGTTTATTTTCGGTATTTTATTCTACATTCGGCTTTTTTTTCCCAAAAAGATTTTAAATATAAATATTGGAGTCTAATTATGATAAAGATAGATTTAGCAAACTTAACATCTGATACGTTAATTATGATATCGTATCCCAATCTAGCTCCAGTTGTATTTTAATGTACACTAATACAATTATATTAGTCCCCAAACGACACTGAAAAAAGACTTTAAAAACCCAAAAGTCTAACACAATTCCAATGAAGAAGAAGATTCTTTTCAAAAGAAACCAGTATGCCTGTGGTGTTCCAATAACTGCAGGGGTCTTCAAACTTGGCCCTTTTATGACTTGTGGACTTCAACTCCCAGAATTCCTCAGCCAGCAAAGCTGGCTGAGGAATTCTGGGAGTTGAAGTCCACAAGTCATAAAAGGGCCAAGTTTGAAGACCCCTGATCTAAGGGGTTGCCACAAAGAAGAACGGGGTCAAGCTATTCTCCAAAGCACCTGAAGGCAGGACAAGAAGCGACGGATGGAAACTAAACAAAGAGAGAAGCAACCTAGAACTAAGGAAAAATTTCCTGACAGTTAGAATAATTAAATCAGTGGAATGCTTTCCCTCAAGAAATTGTGGCTGCTCCAAACACTGGAGATTTTAACAACCACTTGTCTGAAATAGTATAGGACAGTGATGGTGAACCTTTTAGAGACCGAGTGCCCAAACTGCAACCCAAAACCCACTTACGTATCATCGGGTGTTGGGTGGGCGTGGCCCATTATGTGGGTGAGGCCATTTGGGTGGGTGTGGCCCATTGGGTGGGCGTGGCTGCAGTGGTAAAGGCAGATGGTGGGGCTAAAAAGGTCGATCAATCAATTCCAACTTTGCAAGATCTTTTGCTTTCCCCGCAAGAAGTTGAAATTGATTGATTGAACCCCTTTTTTTTTGCACAGGGTGTCAGAGGCCTAAAGCAAAAAGGGTTTATAAAACCCAGCTGAAGACCTAGGACTGGGGCGACAGCGAGTGAGCCCACAGAGAGGGCTCGGTGTGCCACAGGTTTGCCACCATGGGTATAGGATTTCCTGCTTGAGCAGGGGGTTGGATTCAGCCGGTTCAGCCACTTCGGCAGAACCGGTAGCTAATTTTTTGTTGCCCAGTCCCAGAATGGACTTCCAGAAGCTGCATCCACACAGAGAACCGGTTGTTCACATATTTGAATCCCATCACTGATTGGAGTATCTGTTTTAGTGTTATTCTGATAAACATGTAAATACCCCCACTATATTAATTCATCATGTTCAGTTGAATGTGGCTTACAATGAATTTCAGCATACAGATAAAATATTTCCACAAATTGTGCATAGGAATTTCCCTTGCCTATAAAGACAGTGTATAACTCATATTTTATAAATAAGCATTAGGGATCCAGTTTAACTGAAAACACGCTTTTTTCAAATTAATATGTATAATATTGCAATTAAAGGTGAATCCTTTATATAAAAGTATTTTTTTAATGGAGAGTAGTCTTGACATGTCAACACAATTTAAACATAGATAGATAGATAGATTTTGGGGTACTGCAATGGCAAGGATACCATAAAATAGGCTTGTAGATTCATTCTTAATATACTGCTCAAAAAAATAAAGGGAACACTTAAACAACACAATGCACTGTATTTAATAGTAGGATGTCTTATTTTCTGTTCCCTTTATTTTTTTGAGCAGTATATTTAACATATACAGTATTTTCACACAATCCTGCTGTGACAATGTACCCCTCAAGACTTTTTCAACACCGCCCATACACAATTCACTCAATCTTTCCCTTTTTTCATTTGCATTGTATTTGTTGCTATGCATAGACCATTTTTACAAGGGAGTTGCTGCAATGAGACTTTAAAATAGCCTCTTTTACATTAACATGGATCACATTAACAAGGATTATTGTAAATCCTTATTTAGCTAGTGGGAGGTGATTTTTCAAAAGGGACTTGCAACTTTTGTGTGGGTGAGAGAGAAACATTTAAAGTGTGCCCTTCCTTTAAAAACTGCCTTCTTGTGTTGCAGTGAGGCTGTAAAAAGCTTCCGTTGAAATAAATGGAAGTTATTTTAAAGCCTCATTGAAATGAAGAATGGAGGTAGACAAAGGGATTAATCCTTCCTAGCAATAAGCAACCTTTGAAAATGTTCGTGTTACTAAGGCTTGCTGGCCGTGAGCTGCGCAAAGTCAGGGAAAGGTCTTTTCTCTGACTTTGGAAAAATGAGCAGGACATTAATAATAATAAAGTTGGAAAGGGCCTTGGAGGTCATCTAGTCCAACCCCCTGCTCAGGCAGGAAACCCTGTAACATTTCAGACAAATGACTGTCCAGTCTCTTAAAAACTTCCAGTGTTGTAGCATTCACAGCTGGAGGCAGGTTGTTCTACTGGTTAATTGTTTGAACTGTCAGGAAATTTCTCCTTCATTCTAGGTTGCTTCTCTCCTTGATAAGTTTCCATCCATTGCTTCTTGTCCTGTGTTCAGGTGCTTTGGAGAATAGCTTGACTCCCTCTTCCTTGTGGAAAGGAGTGTAAATTCTAAAGAGTGTAAGTATCTTTCCTAGCTGTTATCAGGCCATATAGGAACATCTGCTGACTGGACTGGACCCTTTATTGTCCTTTAATACAGTAAATTGTCCTGTTTAACTGATTTCAGTGAGACTAAAGCATTTTTAATTTATTCTGATTTAGTCCAGAACTACCAATTAATTAATGAAGCTGCATTCCTGAACCCATATTATTAGGATCTGGGAATTAAGTTCACTAAATATAATAAGGCTTACTGGTATATATGTTATTCAGTACAGCAGAAGACTGGCAGGCAAATGAAGAGTAACATTGGCAATGGCTGCAGCTGCAGTCAAAGAAACACAGTGGCTGTGCTCATGCAGGACATTAAGCTCATTAAAAAAATAATCAGTTTTGTTTGCACATTATATTGAATAGTTCAGGTTTCAAATGGGCTGATTGGCGTAACATATTAAGACAATAAATGCAAGGGAGCAAATGCTTGCATCTTCCAGTGAAGGAGAGGTCTTACTCCCTGCAACTGCTGTGTCTGTCAGAGTTTTAAGGATTCAATATTTGGTCAGGAAACTGGAACAAAGTTGCAGTGACAAGTTGTATTTAAATAATCAACATGTTCGTATACAGGAAGTTCCTTGCTACCTAGTAATAACATATGGCACTGTGCTGAAGTGAAATGCTGCAATTTCCCAATTCTTAGCCAAAGGAAGGGTGAATAATAAAGGCAGCAGTTTAGAAATTTCATTCAATGATGTTTTATTCATTTTTGGAAAAATATCCTTTAATATAGTGCCAAAATGTCAGTTTACATAATATTTTGTTTGAATAATACATAATCCAGTGATAGCTATTTACTCCATTTAGTAGTTGGAAAAATACAAGATCACAACTGGAAACTATAGTTTTTCTGTTTAAAAATTGATGATACCATGGTTTATAATATGTAAGGCTACATTAATACTATGTTTAGAAACTGGCAACTTTGTAATACATCAGATAGCTTCCTCCAGTAGTTGAGGCATCAGGCTAGAAACCAGGAAACTCTGAGTTCTAATCCTGCCTTAGCGATGAAAGCCAACTGGGTGATTTGGGGCCAGTCATTTGCTTAGCCCAACTCACCTTACAGGGTTATTTTGTGGGAAAAATAGGAGAAGGAAGGAGGTATGTTTGTTGCCTTGATTTATTTATAAAAATAATAAAGGCAGGATATAAATAACAACAAAAAATTATATATTAATACTTTCTTTTAAGATTGTATTTTTTATTTTATCAAAATAAAACAATAAAAACATTGCACTTTTCATCATTGCACAACAGTGATTTTCTAGTTTTGGGTAGAAATATTGTACTGTTATAATACATATTATTAAAGTTCATAAAAGCATTTGGTTTAGTTTCAGGCTATTTTTCCTTGGGCAACAAAACTGGAACTTTATTTTCAGATGACAGTTCTGTTCAGTTGGGATTTCTCATGCAGACTTGACAGCGACTAATTATTTTTTCCATATTTCCAGCTTTCAGAGTTTGTGGCACTGGTTTCCTTTAAATAATAATAATAATATATTTTAAATAAAACATTACTCCCATATCTTAAACATAAAACTAATAACACACTACATTGTCAGTCACCTACAAAAGTAAAAGTAATAATTAGGACCATGTAGTGCTTTGCATTTGAAGACAGCTGCCTTCACACATGCCTTCAAGTAGCATATGTCTGTAATTCTTGATAATAATGATATTTTTTTTCCTGGAGCCTTCAGGGTGACACTGAGAAAAGTTATTGCTGATTTAATAGTTGATGACAGAAATTCCAGACACATCATCCAAAGCACCTTTTGTCTTTGAATCAGAAGCATTAGACAGTCCTGACAGAAAACATGTTTGTCATAAAACTATTTACCTATCAAATTTTCAAACTGCCCATCTCCCTCACAGTTGTTGTTAGCTGCGAAGTCGTGTCCGACCCATCGTGACCCTGGACTACTCAATGAGCTAGACATGGTATTGTCCTTATAGATCACTCAAAAGCTACAATTAATGCAGAATACATTATGTAGACCATAAATTTTGTTGTTGTTGTTAGCTGCGAAGTCATGTGCAACCCATCGCTACCCTATGGACAATGTTCCTCCAGGCCTTCCTGTCCTCTACCATCTTCTGGAGTCCATTTAAGCTCACGCCTACTGCTTCAGTGACTCCATCCAGCCACCTCATTCCCTTCATGGATTACTGCTCCCTTCATGGATTACTGCCTTGTCATGGCGAAGGGGCCTGCGTAATTCAATGAAGCTATGAGCTATGCCATGCAGGGCCACCCAAGATGGAAAGGTCATAGCAGAGAGTTCTGACAAAACGTGATCCACTGGAGAAGGAAATGGCAACCCACTCCAGTATCTTTGCCATGAAAACCCTATGGACAGTACCTCCCTCACAGAGGGACATTAAATAAGGCTTATAATGGCAGGTAGGTATCAAAACATAGATACTAATATTAGTTTTATTTGTAAATTGACCAAGTGGTAGCATATTACAGTACAATGAAGGAATGAACTGACTCATTTTAAGTTGCATCAGTGACAAAGTAGTATAAATAAACATACTTGAACATTCTTCTTGAATTTAGTGTAGCCAACCAGAAACTGTAGGAATTTGAGTAGTAATTGCATGTTCCTCGGCCATGACATTCAATGAATGGAAGGGCACGAAATTTTTCCAAGCATGACCCTGGAGATGCCAAAGCTTGTCCAGAAGCTTCTGAACCGGCACCCGTATACTGTAAAGATAAATTACTTTCATAAAAATCTGTTTTGGTTAGTAATCTGTGGATAAGAAATACCAGTTTTAGACTTCCAACAATAATTGCATCCCAGAATATTAAGACCTCAAAGAATCCATCCAGGTTACTTTTACATAGTAGTTTTTGCTAATATTAGTAGGATTTGTAGCATCATAGAATAACAGAAATTTCAGATACTTTTAGGAATGCATTTTTTTTCCTTTGGGAAATTTTTACCATTCTGGGCTGGAGTATAATCATACAAATATAATATAGTTTTGTGACGATTCTTGTGACTTTTAAATTAAATATAGCAAACTTTATAAAACATTTTAGGATATAAAAATTATCCTAAAGCATTTTATGACACAATACAAAATGTCATGAAACATTTCCTGTGGTTAACTCCTGATGTTTGACTATGCTAGACTGTTCAGCATGGGTTACTTCAAGGCAGATAAATATTTGAATATTTCCTGAAGTTTTCAAATACATTAGAAGTTCTGCCATTGTTGACAGTATTGATGAATTGTAAGTAAATATTTGATGATCCAATGGGTCAGAGATTGGCTAGTGTACAACCAAAAGTCTTATTTCTCTGTGTTATTTTGTAACCTTCACTTGGATGAAATGCTGCATCATCGGACAAAACTTTCTCAACAGATGTGTATCAAGTGGACTAACTTACAGAATGCTGGGACCTGTTGCTCCTGTGGCACTGTCACAATCAGCTATAATCATGTGATCCTCATTTTCAACATTCCCCGATAGCATCCCACAAGTCAGTGGGGAACCTGGAAGGAACTGATATGTACTGCTGATGTTTCTAGTCACCTTACCACTAGCAAAGTCTTTGCTTGTGGGAAGCTTGCAGAAAGAAAATCAATGGAGAAATAGGAAAGTTCCTCTGCTCTTACACTGCACTCACTGCACTGCACTCACGCACTTCCGCCCTCCCTCCCCATCTGGCAGTAGCCACTTACCTGTTGGCTGGGAAGGGAGAGGAGAGGAGGAAAGGGAGGCAAGGCAGGCAGGAATTTCTGACCTTCTGCCATCTTCACACTAAAGAACTTGGGGGGGGGGAGCTGACAAGAAGCTGGAGGTCAGTCCTGCTCCCAATGATTTTTTGCCCATGTGTGATCTTTCTTTTTCTCTCTTTAGATAAGAAAATATCAACATATCAACAATGACCCCATGGGTCATAGGTTGGCTAGTAAGTACTAACACTACCTTTATTGTAAGATTAGAGTAACAGACTCTTGTGAAAGCACTTCTCCCCTCCCTTGTTTTTACTTTCCAAGGAATTAGGGAAGATTCTTTCTCAGATGTTTTCTCTACCCACATTCCTTCTATGGGCTAAGATAGCTTGTGTCTGACATTGCTTTAGTTGTGGCTCTTTGTTCAGTCTCCAAAAATTATTCTCTCAACCTATTATACGGTCCCTAATTTATCACAACTGCTGCCAGTAATAGTTTAAATTGTGCAAGTGCATAAAATTGGTTAGACGTTTCCCTTGTTTCTTCTGGTATTGGACAAGTTGCTGACTTTAATGTAGCACTGTGGCTCAGTGGTTAAGACACTGGACTTAGAAAGCTGACAGCCTGAGTTCAAGACCTGAGCATTGCACAATGGGGTGAGCACCCATCTTCACCTAGCTCCTGCCCACCTAGCAGTTCAAAAGCACGCAAATGCAAGAAGATAAATAGGTACCACTTCAGTGGGGAGGAAACAGCGCTCTGCAACATCATGCTAGACACATGACCACGGAAACGTCTTCGCACAACAATGACTCAACAGCCTTGAAACGGAGATGAGCGCCGCCTCCTATAGTTGGCAATGACTAGCGGAGTAAAATCCGCAGGGACTTCTCTCCTTATCAGTTTCTTACCAAGAAAAGAACAACAGATTCCTCAAGAATTTCTGGTCTCAAGTTTTGATGTTTTTGAGGCGGTGAGGGACAGATGGGCCTGGAGACTGCTGATCCATAGAGTGGCCGAGGGTTAGACACAATACTTAAAACCAGACATCCCTTGTAAAAACCATAATACTGCAATTGACAGCAAAGAACTAGCAAAGTACTGCTGTAGCTGCTTTGTTTTTTGGTAAAGCTGCCAGCCACTCTGTTAGGAATCTGGGGTACTTTTTCCAACTAACACATTTTATTAGAACGCATGAGCTGCAACTCATTTCATAAGCGACATAGAGTGGCAAGACTGTCATTGGATTTAAATTGGAGGGAGTGGGGACAGGAGAGGAGGGGGAGATAAGTTGGTTGTGTAGATGCAGCTTACACGTGAGATAGATTTCAAGAATCTAATTAATTAGCACTGCACCTTTCCCCCCCATAGCACTCCAATAATGAACCATAATAAAACAAAATATATCATTTTTTAATTTTTTTAAAAAAATTCCATTTATATCCCGCCCTTCTCCGAAGACTCAGGGCGGCTTACAAGCTTAGCACTAGCCTTCATTCTATGTATATGCCTGCTTATTGGGGCTTTCACACACACCCCAAGTGGCATTATTACAAAGTCAGCTTAATTGCCCCCAACAATCTGGGTCCTCATTTTACCTACCTCGGAAGGATGGAAGGCTGAGTCAACCTTGAGCCTGGTGGGATGCGAACCTGCACTTTTGATTAAGCACCTTCAGAACTTCTTTTTTTAATCTCTTGCCTAATGAATTATTTATTTCAAACAAAAAACAGTACATCCATCTATCTATCTATCTATCTATCTATCTATCTATCTATCTATCTATCTATCTATCTATCTATCTTCTTACCATAACAAAAGAAAAGCCTTTCCAAAGGGATTGCCAGCCTTGAGGACAGGATGGAACTGAAGGTTTTTGACTATGGACTGCTATCATCACTGCTGGACCTTCACAGACAACGCATCTACAAAGTGAGAGACAAGTGTATCCTGAAGAAAAGGGAGAAACAAACTGCAACATACAAATGAATTTTTACCATAATAGTGCCTTCCATTTTCTTTCTCTGATATATTTGCTCTCAATGATAGTCGTGGAAAACTTAGTTTAGATATATCACTGCCACTCAAAAACTTTTGCACTCCAAGCCATGAGGTGAGAGTGAACGGCAGAATGTTATATCAGGGCTGGGGGGGAAAAAGTGCTGATAAACCAGGTAGCCAGCAGAACACACAGAAATGGAATATTTCATTGTTTATTCATCTTTTTACAAAATCACTTATGCATCTTGATTTTGTTTTTGGAAACCAATACTTTATCTCCTTAGTGTTTCTTATATAAAGGTATGTATCAAATAAATAACTGTATAGAAATTAGAAGGGGAATCAAGTAGGAAAAGTTACCTGCTAATATAGGACTCTAAAGCTCTTCCAGAAATTGGTGCCATATCTGCAGGCATTGGTTTTTCTGTTGACAGCCAATAGGAATAATCATTGCGAGAAGCAAATCTGCAGACAGTTTGGGTATTACATAATAAAAAGGGCATAGTAGTAAATCTTGAAAGACAGCTGCCAGATGTACCTGTATGATTCAGAAGAGAAGTTCTAGTGAGTTCAATAAAGTATCCTATTTTGTTATAGATATACTATGATGTTTATAATTCTGAAAAAAAATAATCTGAGAAAACAAAGGAGTAACAAAAGTTTTTAATAGGGAAGTATCAAAAGCTATGGGAAGAGAAAATATTTTGGGATTAATTCCTTTGGAATTATCCTTGCTCTGGGTAAGGCAATGTGGAATTTAAAATTGGAAGACACAGATTAAAATAAAATAGCTAGAAATATGTAAATTCATTAATGTTACAACATGTTTTTTTCTCATGGTGTTTTCTCAAGAATTTTGAAATAACCAGCTTATAGAGTTTTAAAACAGTACATAAAGCAATTAGACAGTAATCCTTATGCTGGCAGTTATTCTTAACCAAAACTCTCATTAAGAAATAAAGTTATTTGATCTGGACAATACATATATATGCTATCTTCTATACCATGAAAAGTGCTGCAGAGCAAAGATTCCTCCTTAAAAGGCAGATAATAGTCACAATTCTCTGGGAGTTTATCAATTAAGACCTCTGTTTAGAACTGCACTGTTGGATATATTATTGTAACCAGGACGTGAAATGCTTGCTTTTGCACAGCAAACTTTATAGATATCTTGTTAAGGAAAAAATAAAGCATAAAATTACCAAGGTCTTGTCCATGTGCTTGTTCATTTCCTTGTACAAAAAGAAGAGAGTAACCACTGTAGATCTGTGTTGTCCCAGATGGACATGTAGGAATTTTTGTTGACTGGCTGTGCCGGGGAAAAATGAAGCCTCTTTTCACTGGACTAGTTATGCAGGTTCCTGGGAATCCAGGAAGTCCCTTTATACCAGGAGATCCAAGCAATCCAGGTAAACCTATCCATAAATTAATTGAGAAATAACAATTAGAAATATTTGTGACTCTGTCCACTTACAAACTCTGTGTAAAGTATACACAATATTTCCATGATTACAGTAGCCAGGTACAAGACAAAACCCAAATACTTCATTGTGTCTTCTTGTAATAAGTTTACCGTTCCTTATTAAAGTACCTTTTTGCCCCTGAAATCCTTTTTCTCCTTTGGGTCCAAGTGGTCCAGTTCTACCTGGAATACCACGACGGCCTGACTGGCCCGTTATACCAGGAGGTCCTGGATTGATGAATAGAAGAAAAAAAATGTTAGCATATGTTTAAAACATACCTAAAAGGAAGGGATCTTTCTGGAGGAGACTTGATGCAAACTCATTGTAAGACAAGCTCCAAATAACTGCCAGTAATAACTAGCTCTCTGTATTTCATCTAGAAAAACCTTCAAATGTAGGTGTTCTGTCTCTGAGTTCTTCCAGCATCGATCCTGAATTCCCCATCAAGCAAAATGACGGAAAGGCAGCCCAGCCAGAACTCTAAGTAATACTGCAGCAATAATCACCACAGTAGACTAGATCAAATAGAGCAGTGATTCTCAGCCTTGGCATCTTGAAGATTTTGAACTTAACTCCCAGAATTCCCTGGCCAGCATGTTGAGGTCCTCACATCCTCAAGTTGATAAGGTTGAAAAACATTGACATAGAGAAAAGGAAGTATGTACCTGGAAGCCCAGGTGACCCTCGGGGACCAGGATCTCCTGGGCTTCCTGGGTTTCCTGGAGGTCCAGCAGGTCCTGGGTTTCCTGGGAAAGAAGCTGCTTTCAGAAATGGTCCAGGCTGGCCTAGTAATGAAGATACAAGCAAATAAAAGGGTTCTTTGTTTATTTATATACTATTACCATTATAGATTAATTGCTACTCTTTACAATTACAATTATTTATCAGCAAATAATATTACAAATCCAAGACAATTAAGTAAAATACATCAAGTATATTTGCTACCAGGTAGTCCTGTTGGCCCTCGAAGCCCTGCTATTCCGGTTGGTCCAGGTGGTCCTTGATTGCCCTTTTCTCCTGAAAGGAAGAGTCTACTATTAGACAGTTATTATATGATTATGAAGGGATGCGGTGGCTCAGTGGGTTAGGATGCTGAGCTTGTCGATCAGGTCGGCAGTTTGGCGGGTCGAATCCTGAGTGCCGCGTAACAGAGTGAGCACCTGTTACTCGTCCCAGCTTCTGCCAACCTAGCAGTTCGAAAGCATGTAAAAATGCAAGTAGAAAAATAGGGACCACTATGGTGGGAAGGTAACAGCGTTCCATGCACCTTTGGCGTCTAGTCTTGCCAGCCACATGACCACGGAGACGTCCTGGGACAAGTGCTGGCTCTTCAGCTTTGAAACGGAGATGGGCACCGGCCCCTAGAGTTGGAAACGACTAGCACGCATGTGCGGGGGAACCTTTACCTTTACCTTTTCATATGATTATGAAGTCAAAGAATACTTGTGAATTCTATAAAGCTCACATAACTTTGGGAATGCAAGACACAATTTATTATTCTATTTCATTTTACTAGGGCAGAGTTTTGGGGAAAGAGGTTGATGTTAATTGGTTTTGGTAGTCCAGTAGGGTTCATTATCAAAGAAATATGCATAAAGATGCACATTCGTACAAATATTGTTCTGCTCAAATATCTACATTGGCCAGTTATTGCATGCTTTTGCTTAGTATGTCTTGAACATATGAACATTCTACAGAAATCTCTTAGATTTTAGTAAAGCTAACTTTTTTATAGTGCCAGCAATATTGTTTTGAATTTTCATATTTAACGGCCAGCCCTGCCAAGGAAGAGGACAAGAACAAGACACAGAGGAAGAATCTTTGGATATCATCCAAGAGAGAAACGGGTTGATTTTATACTGAAATTTTCCTAATTTGATCCAATCCCATATAGTCAAATGGACTCCTTGAGATCACTGGCTGAGAATCTCCATGGCAACTAGCAAGAATGTACAACCTGTTTTGCCTCTTCTTGAAGTATACCTCTTTTTTTTCTTTCCAAGTCAAATACATTTTGATTATTTTTTTTGTAATTAGTGTGGATCTCTTTCTAGGTTTAGAATCCAAGTTTAAATTTAAGACTTTTTGCCTGTAGTTCCTACTTTATAAGTTGTGCAAAACACAATCCAACTTGATTTCAGAGACAACAAGAACAATACCTATTCAAACCATCTCTTGTAGCATATAAGCAGTGACAATAATGAGGAGTTGGAATGGCAATTTCTGTTTATCTTGCTTTCTTGTTCATTTTTGAGACTTGGGCTCATGGAAAAAACTAGCAAGGAAACAGACAAGCTGCTCTCTATATCTAATTTGTAAAATCTTTGCATGAAATCATAGCTCCATTGAATTAATCCAAGCCCCTATAGATCATCCTGGAAAAATCTTTGTGGTTACTGAGAGCTAAAAATAAAGGGACAACACTCAAACAATTAGTCCAGAAAAAGTTCTCTACCTGCAGTATCCAATTTATATTTCATTCACGATGTGTGATATATACAGTAAGTGACATAATATGGCATTCTAGAATTAGACAACATAGGAAAATACCTTTTATTCCTGGTAATCCTGGAAAGCCAAGTTCGCCATCAGGGCCCTGATAACCAGGGATACCCTCAATTCCCTACAAATCAGGGTAAAAATATTCTTTATCAGTTTAAACCTGCTTTCAATAGATTTTGTAAGTAGGGCAAATAGAGAATGAACATCAGTTTAAAAAACAGTCTTGAGCAACCAAAAGCATTGCCAATGGAAAACTGGAGAATTTAAATTCAGTCCTTATAATTGCTGGCCTTATATTTCTATTTTCTCACTAAAAGCAAAGGGGCACTGAAACCAATCCTTTGCATTGTTTATTTAATCCATCTCTAATTTTAAAATAGGCATATTTCTGTATAGATACCCCCATGTATTCTTAACAATTTTATTTTGGAACCTGTTATCTTTCCTAACAATTAAATACAACAAAATACAAGCATAACTAAGTTCCTTAGTATTGGACATGTTATTCTGAGAAGAATGAGGGCCTCAATAGAAGAAAAAATACCCATATCCTAAACACTCATAGGTCAATGAACGTGGGATGAAAATTCTTTTTGTATTTGCTCTGATCTTCCGTGTTCCCATGCCTTAACAACAGCTAGGTCTTACTTATAACTTACTCCATCTATGAGTGAAATAACAAATAATAAAAATAAAAATCTTAGGACATTTCACCAGCCTAATGACACCCACTAATACACCCACTAATTCTGCATTGATAGCTAAAAAAAAATGAAACTTAGTAAAATTCCTTGTTTTTTTAATCAATGCTAAAAACTGATTGTCTAAGTTAAATTATTTTTGCAAAATGTAAAAGCTTTCCTCATCCACAATTATGCATTGTTGCAAGGCTCATATGTAAAATCAATGACTGACTAATAAAAGTTATTTATTTAACTTACTGGCATACCAGGAAGGCCATCATCACCTTTCATTCCTGGTGGGCCTGGAATTCCATCAGTTCCTCGGACACCTTTGTTTCCTTTTATGCTGTAGCCTGGGACTCCAGCAGGTCCTGGGCTTCCAGGAACACCTATGTTTCGGGGGGGTTTCAAAGTACATGCTTTTGGGAATACGATATTAACCAAGAATTGTGTAAATATATATGCAAACATATTTTTAATCTCTTGTATCTCTTTAATAAATTGCAATGTGTGTATGACACTTTTCACTTTAAATCTGCAAAGTTGGTAGCAAGTTCCACTTCTACAGGAGCTGCCAGGAAGAATATACCCGCCCACCCCACTGAACGCACAACAGCCCAAATGCTTTTGGTCTAATACAATCTTGTGGAACATTGTACGTACCTCAGGGGAGAGGGTTCCTTAGAATGCCATAGACAAAACCTGTCATTGAAACAATAGCCCACAACTCTCATAAATTACTATCTCTAATTTGGAAGGCTTTAACAGGGGGTTGGATAAGTTAATGGAGGACAAGTCTATGAAGCACTAGTAGTCTTGAAAACAGGTTGGATGCATTTTGTCTCTAAATACGTTTGCAGGAAAGAAAATGGGGAAAAAATATACATTTCTGCCAATATGCAGAAAAAAATGGTGGACGTGAAGTGCTTTGGTCTGATCCCTCAAGGCTATTCTTATGTTTCTATGTTAAATGCAGAGATGATTGGTCAGTTGGTACATATGCTCCCAAATGTCTTCCCTACAGAAGACAGCTGCTTGGCTTCTTAACTGTAAAGCAGAACAGCTAAATGAAGAGGGGAAAAACACCTAAAGTGAAAGTAGGAAAAAATTCATGATGAATCTGATCAGGGATGAGAAATGGAGAAATGAATAACTGCATCTATTTTGTAGTAATGATAAGTTGCTGCAAAACAAATGCTAAAGTTCTTGTATAATTAATGGCTTCTTACCTGGATTTCCATCTGGGCCAGGAGGACCTCTATTTCCTTTGAGGCTAATTATTGTCCCTGGCTTTCCTGGGATTCCTGGTGGTCCAGGTAAACCAGGAGATCCACTAGGTCCTTGGTCTCCCATAACACCTTTAATGCCTTGTAGTCCTGGAGAACCAGCTACTCCCATATCTCCTTTGATACCTTGGGAATGAATATTTTAATCAAAGTTAAGAACATATTGGTCATTATATTTTTAAGGGTACTATGATGTGTTCCAAAAATTCTAAAAATGCCAAGCTAGTGATGTCAAGAAATATAAACTGTATGCATCATTACTCCACAGTTGAGTTCCTTTCTACGTATGCAGTTTATTTTCCATGAATAGACTTTCTGGTAATACAATCTACTTTCCACATACAGGAATTATAATATTGGATATATAACCTAGTTTGGGTCAGATGTTATGAGTTAGAAGTTACTTTCTTTGTAACAACCACCATTAATGCTACTACATTTCTGATCAGATGATGTGATGATCTATCAGCCAGGAGTAGACAACCCAGGAATCCTGAAGCATTTATATTAAGCTTTTCTATCCTGTCTCTTCCAGTTAGGATAACCTGCAGCATATATTCCACTCTAGAATAGACAAAATAAAACTACTAACTCTATTAAAAGAAAACATAGGCACTATCTTAAGGAATTCAGGAAAACCTTAATTGTAGTTATATGGTACCAAAAAGGTTATTTATAGCAATTCTCCCTCATAAGAATAATTATTCCTTTTAGAAGAATGGAAGGAATAGTTCTGAAAAAGCCTTTTTTTCTTTTTGTAGCATCCACCCAATTATTGGCTACAATATATCAAACGTGTTTTATAAAATATATGCAAATAATAAACTATTGTCTAGCTTTCTCATCTGGATTTTCTTATTACAGAACCTGAAGAAATTTTATTATGCAAATAGATTTCAGTTAATCTTAGTGGGGCTGGAAATCCAGGTGATGAAAAAGAAAAGCTTGCTCTTGTCTCAAAAAAATATATATAGTACATTTTTTAATAATATAGTAATAGCAATAGCACTTAGACTTATATACTGTTCCATAGTGCTTTACAGCCCTCTCTAAGCAGTTTACAAATGTCAGCATATTGGTCCCAACAATTTGGGTCCTCGTTTTACTAACCTTGGAAGGACAGAAGGCTGAGTCAACCTTGAGCCCCATCAGAATCAAACTCCTGGCTGTGGACAGAGTTTGCCTGCAATACTGCACTTTAACCACTGCACCTCCAGGGCTATTATATATAGTGTGGAAGATTTTTCAGATTCTATATTATGAATTTATTCTATTTTGTGAGGAAAATAGAACAAAAAGGTGTCTTGACTATGTTCACCATCTTGACTTGTAAAAATAATAAACGTGGGTTAAAAATAAATAAATAAAATAAATAAGATATGCAGTATAATTTTACCTTTAGGGCCAGGAAGTCCTTTAGGGCCAGGAGTTTGTTGCCCTGGGGAACCTACATGATAATAATGTATTTTATATTTCAAAAGTAAAATAAAATTTAAAAGGCACTATATTATAATGGTATTAATAATAAATATGGCTAAATGTTATTCTGAAAATTATATGACAAAGATTCATAAACAAAACCTATTTTTAATGAACTCATTCAATAATGCTCTTTATTTCTTGATAAATTTATTTAGCAAAGGAGTTACTTGCTTAAATAGTTTCAACATGGCTGATACATATTGTGATTTCCACATTGCTACAAAGTACTTCCAAGTTGCTATTAATAAATATATAACTGATTCAAATTCTTGTTCCAAGAAGTATTTGAAATACTGTACATTTTAAAAGTACAGCATTAAGAATAAATGAAATCTCATTTTTATGTCCCTTATCATCTTTGCAATATGCTAAATAATGAGAAATAGCCAAAATACTTGAAACAGTTTTCCATCCAGTATCTGACAACAATAACGATCAATTCAAATAATGTACAATATAAAAATTATGTGGTTAAAAATGAGCAAAGGTGCAACTGGTAGCCATTCTTTTTAAATAGTCTTCCTAAAGTTTAAGGGACTAAGTTAAATATGAGCATCTGTCGGCAATGAAAATAATTTTGGCATGATATCACAATCCCAAATTAACAAATTTTGTCAAAATATGAAAAAGATTGCAAAACAATAAAAACCTTGTGCTCCTGTTTCTCCAGGTGGACCATAAGTACCACCATGTCCTTGATTACCCTTTTCACCAACTAATCCATTTTCACCAGGCAATCCAACTGGACCTGAGGAAAATAAATTTTAAAGTCATATTTTGTATGCATTTCTAAAAATGAAAAAGCCACATTGCTTAATATCATGGTACAAAAATAGTATAATGGGGGAGTGGTTTGCTAAACCACTAAAATTAAATATATTTTTAGAGATGTCAAAACACTGATACTTGCAAATCAAATTTTGTTTGTTCTTGAAACACTGTGGAAAAAGGTATATTGTGCTTCCTTCTAGAATATAGGTTGATAATGTCTCTGAATTATAAGACAGGATAAGTATACAAATAGTAGACTATCTTCCAGGTGTTCTTCATCACAGATAGGTAAATACCTAGACTGCAAGCTCTATAATATCAATATCATGTTTGGCTTTCAGGACAATTCCTAGTAAACATTTAGGACAGCTCTTCTGCAAACAATAAACTATGGTGCTCTTATTGTTGAACTATATTATTTCCTTCTATCAAATCACTCTAATCTGGAGTGGGAAACATGTGGCCTACTGGTGTTTTACAGCCCTCAGTGTAATATCAAAAGGAACTGAAGGAAACCTTTCACTTAGATTAATATTCTATTTCTTCTGTGTACAGTATTCTGTTAAATGTAGAAGAAGTGAAAGAGGTGACATAAAACTAAAGAGAAAAAAAATAGGAGAAAAGAGACAGCATTAATGGCTCTGTGAATTGTTTGTTTTAGCTCCACCTAATGTTTTAGATTCCTCTACTATTGGTTTTTTCCTAGATACTATTCTCTCAAGTTGACCACCATTGTAGTCTTTGCTAACTAATAATGCTTATACTGCTCACATCTTTTATGTTCACTGATAAAACTTGAAGAAGAAACAACAACAAGGAGCAACCATCACTATTTGTTCCATATTCTTTTCTCTGGTAGTATCTAGATATTATTTAAAAGGTTAAAAAAAAGAAGAGCAGTACATAGATTTTATCAGCAGTTACATACAGAAACAACTCCAGCAGTGGCCAGTTCAGCTATGCCATATTCTACCAATAAGAAATTCATTCCCACTAATAGCCATGATATCAAACTAGAAAAGACAGTACGGAAATCCATCAGGTAAAAAGCAGTATGCCTAGTGGTAGGATTCAGCTGGTTTGCACCACTTTGGCAGAACCGGTAGCTAATTTTTTGTTGCCCAGGCCCAGAATGGACTTCCAGAAGCAGCATCCACACAGAGAACTGGTTGTTCACATATTTGAATCCCACCACTGAGTATGCCCAGTGGCGTAGCGTGGGGGGTGCGGGGGGGGCAACATCTGGGGGGCGCGCTCGCACTGAGCTGCTCAGGGAGCCCCAAGGGCTGCACAGAGTTGGCTTGGCTCCGCTCTTGAGCTGCTCTTTCTTGCAAAGCGAAATGAGTCCGGCAGGTGAGATGGGCGGCCACATAAACTGAATAAAATAAATAGAAGCGCCCAACTCTTTGCCCAGGCTCAGGCCAACCGCAAGCACCCCGCAGGTGCCCCGGCAGGCTTGGCCGAGTGAAGACGGACCCGCCGGCCGGCCAGCCTAGCTTCGTGCGCATGCATGGCTTTATTTAGCGGGGCTCACGTGCAAGCTTGAATGCAGCGGCTCTTGCAGGTCAGAGCCCCACCCAGCCGCCCTTGAGAGGGACCCGGAAGCATCCCGCATGCGCGCGACTCTTCTTGGAAAGTCTATGCCGCTGCGGGGTGCGTCTTTTCGGCGGTGCCGTGACGTCACTTGCCTTGCCCCGGGTGCTGACAACCCACGCTACGCCACTGAGTATGCCATATGTTCAATTAATTTGGTTTCACTGCTTCTATAGATTGCAAAGCTCTGCATCTGTGCATCTATGCGACATGATATATAGCAGATGGATTTCATTTTGCATTATGGGTCATAAGCCACCTGTGCTTCTCAACTGTATTATACAGGAGAAATATTTTCATTTTGGATAAGAGATAAAAGAACCTGGAAGAGATAAAATAGGTTCTTAGACTTTCATGCTCTCTATTTAGATAGATAAAACTAGTTAAAAAATAAATGGTTGTGTGTTTCAACAGTGAAAAATGGGGAATGTTCAGAAACAAAAGAGTCTAACAATTTACAAACCTGGAGGTCCTCTAACACCATTTTGTCCTGGTAGTCCTTTGTTACCTTTGTTACCTTTACTGCCCACAGGTCCTGGTTGTCCTATAAATAGAATATAACACATTGACAAAAATTTTAAAGGGTATTGTAAAGGAGCAAGCGAAGTGGATCCATCTTTTTCCTTCATTGAATATAAGTACTTATGTGTTCCCATATTGCTTAAGTAGCATAGACAATTAAATGCCCTACTTTATGGCCTCAACCAAACACTCTTCTTGCTCTGATCCTGAGACCAGACACTGGTAATAATTTTTGAGGTCCCTTCCTCACGATGGAGGCTTCCTCTTGGTACTATCTTTCCAATGAAACGAGCAGAATCAAAGTGATCTGGCAAGAAAGTGGCTGTTTCCATCAGAAAACAAAATGCAAATTCCTACACAGGTATTCTAATTTGTAGGAGGAGTCTAAGAGAAGCTGGTGATCTGCAGATTCTGCCCACTGCAGGACCATCTTGTCCATCCTGATGTGAGGCTGTGTACTTTCATGGTCATTTCTGCTTTATCTGTCAGAAAGAACAGGACCTCCCTAGCCTAACATAATCAAGATTGCAAAAACTGATATAGTATAGCTACCTGACATTTTGAGGAAAAAACATGAAACTTATAGGATGAGTTCCAGAACAATATGTCTTAATTAAAAAGCAAAGGGGGAAAAAGATAATCTACAAATCTAATCTCTCAGGTCTGTGAATTGGCCTCTTACGACTCTCAACCCACCAAACCTGGCCAACAAAAAGACTGAGGTGACCTTTCTATTTTACCTGTAATTCCTGGTAAACCAGTATCCCCTCTGTTTCCAGGTAGTCCAGGTACTCCAATAAGACCTGGGTGGCCTGGTGATCCACTTGCCCCCTTTCTTCCCCTCTCTCCAAGAAGACCTGGATTACCCTAGCAGGTAGGGACAAAATAAAATAGTAAATAAAAGACCAACAAGGAAACACCACCTGATACAAGGAAACTAACATCAGTTTTCTGTACCTTAGGTCCTGGGTTTCCTGGAGGCCCAGTACCAGGTTTGGGTTCTCCTTTATCTCCTGGAATACCAGGAAAGCCAGGTGGGCCTGCTACACCTGGGGATCCAGGCCAACCTGAAGAACCTTCTTGCCCTTTAGGACCTGAAATGACATAACATTGAAATGTTTGTGTTTTGTTTTTTTTTACTTTTTCACTTTGATCTATTTGAAATTTCAGTGAAGGTCCGTCCCAATGATCCAAAATCATTTAATACAAATATTAAATGAGATATGTGTTCTGATCTGATCTGATCCTTGAATATAAATTCTTTTATCTCTCAAGCCCCATGTGAAGCTACTGCCACTCTTTTTGTTGTTGTTGTTGTTGTTACAGAATATAGCATCAACATCTTGAAAGCATGTCAGGGCTTTCATCTGAAGTTATTCTGAATTTCCTTTCTTCTTCTTTCCCGTGACTAGTTTGATATTTATATACCTGAGTTTCTTCAAGTTTACCTCTATATACCTCTACAACCTGTTAATGAAAATAAAGTTGTACCCAATTGCTATTGATATAGAGAACTCTTGCTCTTACAGTATCAGTCATTCCAATCATTATTCTACACTAAATCACAAGTGCAATGGACCAATAGGAGGAGAATGTTCATTAAGGCAAATTGTCTGTTAAATCCAAATATGATTTTATGCATCAGTATTTTACATTTGTTATGTGTTGTAAAACTGGAGTAGAATTACACATGTGTGCATTATACATTTTTTCTGTATTTTGCACATGCATAAAATGTGAGTGGGATTTTTACATATATGGAGCATATAGTCTATGGATAATCTTGCACCCAAGGCCTCCTAAACTAAATTTTACTGCATTAGTATTACTATAATGATAATTTAGATACTTTAACACGATTACCTTGCATTCCCATGTTTCCTCTGTCTCCCGGAATTCCTGGCAATCCATATATTCCAGGAATTCCTGAAAGTCCCTTAGCTCCTTTAGCTCCTAAAAAAGATAATTAATGTTGAAATTAATGGTATAGAATTAAAATGTGATTGACAAATCTTTATCACAGTCATTATGGTGTCTTTCAGAATATTCAGAACCTGTAGCCCTCAATCATTTTTTCTTCTATTGCTTCTGTGTCTTCCAGTTTCTCTTCGCTGACTTTATTATTCTAAGAACAATTGCTACCTCTGGAAAATAATAATAATGAGATATTGGGAGAAGTCTGATATTTCAGACATTTGAATTCATATTTGTTTCAAGTTAAACTGAGATGTATTCATAAGCAGATTTCTCCTTTTTATTAATTTCCCCATTTATCCTCAGGCACATATGCATTCATTGATGACTATCTGTACATTATACCAAACCATTGCACAAGCGCACATAGAGTCCTAGAGACACAGTGTTGATTAGATCTTGGTTTAACATGATTGTCTGAATAACAGAAATATCTAGCTAGTATAATCTGAGATCAAAGCAAACCTACATACCTGGTGGCCGTAGAGTACCCGGTGGTCCAACAGGACCCACACATCCTTGCACACCTTGCTGACCTTTTTCTCCCTTGAGTCCTGTTCTTCCAGGAGGTCCTACAGTGGCAATGAATAGAATTAAATAAAAAAAAGTATCTTCTTGTTTTAGAATAGTAAGAAAAGAAAAGGTTGACATGAAATGGTAAATTTGTAGTATAAAGGAGCCTTGGTGGAGCAGTGGGCTAATGCCTCCTTAAGTAACATCAGCTGCCTGCAATTAGTGCAGGTTCGCATCCCACCAGGCTCAAGGTTGACTCAGCCTTCCATCCTTCCAAGGTAGGTAAAATGAGGACCCAGATTGTTGGGGGCAATAAGCTGACTTTGTAATAATGCCGCTTGGGGGTGTGTGTGAAAGCCCTAATAAGCAGGCATATACATAGAATGAAGGCTACTGCTAAGCTTGTAAGCCGCCCTGAGTCTTCGGAGAAGGGCGGGATATAAATGGAATTAAAATAAAATAAATAAAAATAATCTGCTACATTTGTGTAACTATTTGCATTTTAATAATGATTGCATCCATATATTATAATATCCCATAATTTGCTTATTTTGTCCTAGTACATTGTATGAACTTAGTTACTGAGGTTCATAAACTATTATTTACAATGTCGGCTTATTCAATAAACTGTGGTGAAATAAGTATAGGTGAACCAAGCTATATCTACTCAAAACTCAAATAATAATCTTCACTTGTAATAAACTTCATATTATGTGAAAATGTTGTTCAGATTAGTATTCTAAGATGGGAGCCATAGAAATGTTTGAATTAAAAATAAATAAACAGAACTATACAACCCATCTCTGTCACATAGATTCAAAGCGTGTCCTTTTCTTTGGAAAGTGGACCTATAACGATGAAATTTCCAGTGCAAAAGTGGTAGGATGACATTTAGCCTTTCCTGCTCCACTACTCTCCTCTCCTCAATCTACTTTGTAGATCTGAAGGGGGGAAAGTGTAGCTGCAAGCCTTGGGAAATGAAGATAAGGGATTAAATTCCTTTTTGGACAATGCTGGTTCTATTTTGTAAGCAACAACTAGCCACTTGTAGAACATACTGTAGTGAAGGCAGAATTTCATCGTGAAAACCTGCAGAATACGTATCATAGTGATAGTATTGCTTTATACCTTTACTTCCTCTCTCTCCTTTATCTCCATAGATCTCTTTAGATTCTGATAGCCCAGGAGGACCTTTATCACCTGGTTCACCTTTTTCTCCTAAAGTTCCTTTCATTCCTTTTGGTCCCGGAAAGCCCGGAGAACCTAGAAATAAGAAATAAAATAGGATGTAAAAAAAAATTGCCATCAGATTCAAATGCTAAATGAGACCGAGAGATTCTCAGGAAGCACAGAATACAGTGTTAGGTATTTAAACATTGAGTCCAATCTCCTGGACAGTTCAAAAATCTGTACTTGAATATATTTATGTACGTTTCAGAATACAGGTTGACAGATGAAAAACCCTGATAGTGGTATATTCTTATTCTCTATATTTTAAACTTTGTACATCATTCATTCCTCCATTCATCTTCCAGTTGAAGTTTTTCCATTACGTCTAAAACTGGAAAAAAATTAGACCAACAGGTTTGCGTTTTCAGTTTTGGGAGCAGTATTGGTTTCACTCCTGAATATTTAATGACAAAAACAGTCTTGTTTCTTTTGCTTGTTTCCAGAGATTTCCTAGGTGCCATTTATTGATTTAACTTTCGAACAATTATACTAGAGGAAATAGAAAGGAAATTTGGAATATTCATAATGGCCTTGTTATCTTACTTTGAAAGCATTCTCTTTTTTTACCTCTTTGTGCTATATTTTTTAATTTCATTGGTTATTTTATGCCCCATGCTTCTACATACAGAAATAGATATACAAATAAAAACAATAGGACCATTATAATAATAATAATAATAATAATAATAATAATAATAATAATAATAATAATAATTAATTATACAAAAAGCTTGACTGAAGATAATAATCTTGTCGTTCTATCCCCCCCTCCGTAGGGGAGCAAATAGGAAGGAGAGTAAATTCCCAAGAGTGCTCTCAAAAACCTGGAAAGCTTCTAAGGATAACAGAGAAATGAAAAGCTACTTGCAACCAATTATTTACTTTTTAGGCCCAGTTTTCATGCAACACCCCCAAACCATTCCACATTTCAATGCACAGGGGCTACTTGAGAAATGACATGACAATTAAGCTGAAATGAAACTAATTAATTAAACTACTATGGTGATGGAAAACAAGTACGATTCTACTGATGGATCTTAGAATGACTCCTCTCTGCCTTTTGTCAGTTCACATAGGATGGACTATGGAGTAATATTTTAGAACCAGAGCCCCAGGTAAGGCAAACACTGCACAACCTACCTCTGCCTCCAGGGATTCCTGGATTTCCAGAGGTACCAGGCAATCCAGGGCTACCCACGTGTCCCATCAAACCTCTTTCTCCTCTGAAACCTGCCAGAAGTGAACCAAACACATCCATAAATATAAGAGGCATTACATAGACACTCAAAGGCATTGCATGACCTTTGAAAGAAACTTCAAAAAGAACCCCATCATTTGCATTTATGGCAATAATATAACATGACCTTTATTAAATGGCAATGAATACATTAATTATATCAAGATTCTTCTTGTTTAAGGAACATTTACCTGGTGTGCCTGGCATTCCTGGCCTACCACGTTGTCCTTTGATGCCAGGCAATCCTTTATTTCCTTCAGGGCCCTGTAATCCGGGAAGTCCAAATTGTCCTGGAAATCCTGGGATATCTAATCCCGGAATACCTGGATCTCCTTTGGCTCCTACTGTTCCTCTGATCCCTAAAATAACATATATTACCAGATTCAAATTTTCAGAAAAGAATAGGCTCCCTTTTACCAAAATGAAGGATTGCATCAGCATTTCTATAAACAAAATAGAGGTCAACACTTCCTGTGGGGACACAGAGCCTATTAATACATTTTAAAAAGTTTCTTGTAGTATTTTGTAATAGGAAATGTCTTATAGTCATGACAAGAAAATACAACCAATCCAAAATTCACTGGATCATTAGATTCATGTTGAAACAAGCAGATCATCCCAACACTGACTTTTATCTTTGTGTTATTTCTATAAAATGCTAGTAGAAATCAGGGGCAGAATAATTTAGCACATCACCAACATTACATTGATAAAGTATGAATATTTTGCCTTAACAGCATATTAATTATTGTTCTCTCTTGCAGGACAAAACCAAATCCAAACTAAAGCAGTTATTTTAATCACTCCAAACATCAAAACTATAAAAATCAATAATATATCACTTAAAATTTCCCTGTCAGTGAATCACCATTTTCTTTAGGTACTACAATTGTCTACTTTTGCCCCAACATATTTTCTGCAAGTATATAAAACAAACTGCCAGAAAATGTCTATGGTTTGAACCTTTCATACAGATAGTCCCTGACTTATACCAGTTTGTTTAGTGACTGTAGAAAGTTACAAAGTCACTGAAAAAAGTGACTTAGGACTATTTTTCACACTTATGACCGTTGCAGCATCCCCAGGGTCATGTGATCAAAATTTGGATGATTGGCAACTGGTTCGTATTTATGGCAGTTGCAGTGTCCTGGGGCCATGTGATCACCTTTTGTGACATGCAGCAAACATGACATGCAGCAAACAAAGTCAACGGGGAAGCCAGATCCACTTAACAACCATGTTACTAACTTAACAACTGTAATGATTCACTTAACAACTGTGGCTAGAAAGATCATAAAATGTGGCAAAACTCACTTAACAAATGTCTCGCTTAACAACATACATTTTGGGTTCAGTTGTGGTCGTGAGATGAGGACTACCTGTATAACTGATTTAGAGAATCCCTAGGTGATAGATACATCACGGTGCTCACTGCACGATCTTGGTGAGCAATAATGTTGCCATTTGTTTGCCAGGCCATGCTTTAAGGAAACTATTGTATTTTGTTAAAATTGGCATGTATATACTAGAACTAATTATTTTATTTATTTATTTTATTTTAATTCCATTTATATCCCGCCCTTCTCCGAAGACTCAGGGCGGCTTACAAGCTTAGCAGTAGCCTTCATTCTATGTATATGCCTGCTTATTAGGGCTTTCACCACCACCCCCCCAGCGGCATTATTACAAAGTCAGCTTTATTGCCCCCAACAATCTGGGTCCTCATTTTACCTACCTGGGAAGGATGGAAGGCTGAGTCAACCTTGAGCCTGGTGGGGTGCGAACATGCACTAATTGCAGGCAGCTGGTGTTACTTAAGGAGGCATTAGCCCACTGCTCCACCAAGGCTTCTGCAATTATGTTGCAGCTAACTGTTTGTGCTAGTGAAAATAATGACTATTATGATCACTTTCATTTGATTTTTTCCCAATTTATTGTGGGTTAGATTTTTATATTCAAAACACTATACTAAAAATGGTAAATATTTCATTAATTTGACTTACACTGATGCAGTGCCCTCCACATTTGAATATAACCATTATGTACCTTGCACAACAGATGTTAAGAACAGGTTAGGCTATCAGAGGACTGTGTTTATTATATACCATACTATTAAATTTTTAATACATTTTCGTGACACTTTTGTATGTTGTTACCTTGTGGTCCCATTACTCCACATTGACCTGGTTTTCCTGGTAAACCAATGAGACAGTGACCAATTTTTCCTGGAAGACCTTTTTCTCCTGGAGCTCCAGGAGCTCCAAGCTCCCCTGAAAGATATTCATCATATTCAGTTTATTTAAAATTAGTACCCTCCAACCTTTATTTTTTCTCTCTTATATTCCAGAACACAAATCTCACTCAAACAGTGGGGAGACAGAGAGGGGAGGGAGGGAGGGAGGGAGGGAGGGAGAGAGAGAGAGAGAGAGAGGGAGAGGGAGAGAGAGAGGGAGAATGTAAAAATGAATGTAAGACTTTATTGATCAAGGCAATAAGAAAAGAAATACTTTAGAAAACCCTTCTAGGCTAAGATTGGACTCAGAGGGTTATGTAGTTCAATATTATAAGAGGACAAGGTGTTATTTAACTACAACCAGGATATCAGCAATTAGCAGTCATTCATCTATCTTCTCACTAGCAATTAGAAGTTAGAGCAGTTTCTTCTACATAGGAACACATCTTAAGATACTTTGTGACTGTTATTAGAATATGTTCCATGGCAGGTGTGTACATGTTTTAGAAAAACTTCCCTTTTAAAAATTAAAACAGGTTGTTTCAAGCCAAAGCAATAGTTTTGCATTTTATGAATATTTTCACCATTCTGGTGTGTCACAATTTCCAGAATAATAAATTAGTTACTCTTGATAGGAAAAAGAAATAGAAATATTTCAATTTCAAAATACTAAATACTAAAATAGCTACTCATGTAAGACTGACTTAACTTGAAATAGGTGGTTCCAAATAGAGGATAATCAAAACTAATAGGCTGTCACAGTGGCATGGCTCAATTAGAGATTAGTTTGATTAATTAATTGATCAATTAATTCCTGCTCAGTTTTTGTGAGTTGCCAAACAGATGGCTTTGCCTCTGAAAATGTCAGCCATAGTTTGCTAATGAAATGTCAGAATATCAGATAATTAGATCATGGCCTATTAGCTTATCACCACTGAATCAAAACTCACTTTCTGCACATCACTTGTTCTGAGACCATGGCGGCCATCACCATATGATATAATAGTGAATTCTACTGCTGAATATGTCAAGATAATTTTGTGACTGTTTCCAGAATAGCAGCTCTGTGGTAGAAAGGCTAACTAATTATTGTATATCTAGATATGGTCCATCATATCATCCGATTTGGGAGAATGTACCTTTTGGGCCATCAGCACCTTGAAACCCTTTTTGACCTGGAGGTCCAGGTAAACCTGATGATCCTCTTTCACCCTTTTCACCCAACTTCCCTTCTTCTCCTGGTAAGCCAAGACTTCCATGCTGTCCAGGAATAAATGGACCTGGTTCACCCTGAAGCACAAAAGAAAAAAAAATATAATATTACATCTAAGCATTAAGAGAAACAGGATGTCATTGCTAGTTTTCCTTATATCTCTTTAGCCTTTTTCATCACAAAAAGCTATGGGACTGGAGTTAACGATTTTACTTACCTGTCTTTTCTCATTACAAATGGTTTATTTTAATATTACACATACTGTGGATTTAACAGATTGATTTAATTAAATTGTGTTTAGAATTAAACACAAATATACTTTCTTGCTCTTTCACTTTTCTATAGCTGTATAGTAACACTTTATAAATCCTGTCTTCCTTTCTGTCTCTCTCTGTCTCTCCCACTCTCTCTATATACAATATATATTCATGTCTTGTTTATATGTTATGTTGATAATGCAGCATCACTAGTTATAATAATTAAATTAATAAAGGAAATATATTAATGGAATGAAGGTGTTCTTACATTAACTTTATTGTGGGAAAATCAAAACATTTATGACATCTTAAAGTCTAACATGCTTATTACAGCACAGCTTTGCAGTTATTGATAACTACAATATCCCCAAGCAAGAAATTGTTAAAATATATTAAGAATTATGTTGCATATCTAATATACTGAAATATTTTTTAAAGTTCATAACATCAAGATTGTTGAAGAAATTCTGAACACTGAGAATATTACTTAAATGAAGCCAACTTTCAAGCATTATCTTAACACTCCCCACACTATACAAATGTGGCTTTTTCGCTAACTCTGCAATTAGACATTGAAGTTTCCAACAAGCTTCATCATAGGATTGAATATGGACTCAGCTGGGCAAAAGTAATTTACACTAACGTTTTTGAAACTTTGGTTCATGATTGCAGGAGCAAGCCTTTCATTATCTGTTGTGGTTGGACATGCTAGAGCAGGAGCTCCTGACCTTTTCTATTCCCCATACTCATAGAACGCTTCTGATATATTCTTGCACCCCTTACAAAAATTCAAAATAACAGATTATGCATATGCACTATAATTTTGAAGCTTCTAAACCCAAGTTTCGCACCCCCTGGAATATCGTCTCGCACCCCCGGTTGGAACACCTGGGCTAGAGGATAGTGTCATTGTCCTATTGAGACACAGGAGGCAGGAAGCCACAACTTGTGTTCGTTCCCATCTCGATTTATATAGCCACCCATCTCACAAACAAACAACTAAGCATAATACAACAGAGCTAAAATCAGTTAAATAGCTATCCCTTTCTAATTGCCAGGACATGGAAACAGGGAAACAATTTATTCAAAAGGTAACAAAGTTTTTTTTTCTAGTGAAAAGAAGAACTAGGGATGACATGCTAGCAATGTTCCAATATTTAAAGAAGAAAAGGTCAACCTATTCTCCAAAGGACATGAGCGCATAATAAGAAATAACAGATGGACACTCATTAAAGACAGATCCAGCCTTGAACTAAGAAGAAATTTCCTGATAATGAAAACAATTAACCAGTGGAACAGCTTGCCTTCAGAAGTTGTAGGTGCTCCATCACTAGAAGACCTCTAAATGTCCCTTCCAACTCTGTTATTCTATTATCTCTGTTAACCGGTTATTCATGCCTATTTTAAAATGCACATGGATAACTTGTTTTCCCCTTCCCCATTTATCTCTCCATCTCTCTTTCTCTAAAATAATATATTGTCAAACAAACCTTTTCTCCCGGCACTCCAGATTTTCCAGGTAAGCCAGGATTCCCTGCTTTTCCTGGACAACCAGGTACTCCTTTAGGTCCTTGAGTTCCTTTATCTCCTATAAAGAAAATATTATCAAGTGGCCAGTATTTACTAACTTTTACAAACAAACGTTCAATTGCAGACATTAATCTGTGTAGAATTTGCTAAGTATACATTATAAAATAATATGCAAACTCTTTCTTGCAAATTTAAGAAATATCAGTTTTATTATTATAGCAGAGAAAACAAGTATATCAGAATCTCAAAAGTAACGTAAGACAAGGAAAACTGTTTTCTATTTTTATAACAAACCTGCAGAACAAATCATAGAGAATTGGACCTTTTAATGTCAAACTGCTATCAATCTGCTTATTGAAAATGATGTAGATGTAGTATCCTAATGTAGATTATTATAATACAGACCAAATCCTGTCTTTTTTTTTACATAAAATATGTTACCTTTCTGACCAGAACAACCAGGAAATCCATTCTCTGCTAAGCCTGGATCCCCATCTTGTCCAGGAAGACCTGGATCACCCCTTTCTCCTCTGGATCCCATGTTACCTATCAAAATAGTAACTATCAGTCATCAAAAGGATTCTATAGCTTTAAAATAATTTACAATACTTAAAATTATAATGCTGCTAGATTTTACTGGTGAAGACACCCAATTCTTGATAACAGGGAAACTACATCCCAAATACATCATATCATAAAAGATGGTTCTCAAAAAACCTATATATGAGAAATTGCAGCTCAGAAAAAGCTGGGCAGAGGGGTCTCAGACTTAGTCATACTTAATAACTACATAATAGTGGTTTACACTATTAGGATAAAAATGTTCAGTATAGACTGTTGTCTGGTTTTCCTTTAGAAATATTTCACTCTGTGGATTTGGCTCAGGACTGAATTACATGTTGTTGATAAGCAAGGCAGGCAATATTTTGGCAGTTGAGGCTATGCTTTCTTAAAAATTTCATCTCTGTAATCTACAAGGGATATAAAAATAATGCAGTGACATCAGACGTCACAACTGAGAAGTTTAAATGATATAGCAAAAATTAAGGTAAAGGTAAAGGTTCCCCCGCACTTGCGTGCTAGTAGTTTCCGACTCTAGGGGCCGGTGCTCATCTCTGTTTCAAAGCCGAAGAGCCAGCGCTTGTCCAAGGACATCTCCGTGGTCATGTGGCCGGCATGACTAGACGCCAAAGGCACACGGAACGCTGTTACCTTCCCATCGCAATGGTCCCTATTTTTCTACTTGCATTTTTACGTGCTTTCAAACTGCTAGGTTGGCAGAAGCTGGGACGAGTAACAGGCGCTCACTCTGCTACGCGGCACTCAGGATTTGACCCGCCAAACTGCCGACCTTCTGATCGACAAGCTCAGCGTCCTAACCCACTGAGCCACCACGCAAAAATTATGCTACTGAAAATCAGTGGTTTGCCACTGAATACAATTTGGAAATGCAGAATGCAAAAATATGCTCTGGGCTAGAATAGCATACCGGTAATTTTTTTTAAAAAAAAAATCTAATGGCTAAACCGTATATGCCTAATGCTTAATTTCAGAGATTACTATCATTAGAGCAAGGTGATTGCCTTAATTCATAGATATTGGAAAGGCAATTATGGAAGCCTTTTGCCTGTTCCTCTTGAATTTTCTTCTTTTCCTTTCTATGAGAATATAACACCATATGATCAAGTATACCTCCTTGATTATTTAAGGTAGCTTGCTGCCTTAAATGTAATGGAAATAATTACCATTCCCAGTGTTAGAGCTGTGATTCAATGCTAGTCCAGACAGTGTTGACTTGATGATGGAGTTCACAGCCTTTTATTTTGATGCTGAATGTGAGATATGCTGAAATTTGGCACTGTTTGAATAATTCTTACCTCTTCTTCCTTGTAGTCCTTGTCTACCTTCTGGCCCTGGAAGCCCTGGTGGTCCAGGAATTGCCTTTACTATGGCAGGGTCCCCTTTAGAACCTTCAGTATGTGTAAGAAAATGGATGATATTTTCCAATTTCAGTAAGAACAACAAAGCATACAACTTACACTATATATCTTGAATTTATTCAAGCATTTATTCAAGCCTGGTTCTCTTGTGCTTGAACATTGGAAGAAAATCCTGTTAATTAATGCCATTCTCAAGTCAAAGTAGATGAGTTTTCCATCAGGTCTTGGCCATGTTTACCCCTATATGATCTGGTAGGATGGGCAGACTTTGTCTAAATGTATTCTACATAAATACATCACAAGCAAACCCACACTTTTCAGTAAAGACAATGGGAATGAAATGAGAAATTACACACCGGGTACACCTGGTAACCCAGGCAATCCAGGATTTCCTTGAGAGCCTTTTGAACCATTCTTTCCTTGAAGTCCATATCCTGGTGGTCCTGTTAGCCCTATCTTACCAGGAAGACCTGGGCTGCCAACTGATCCTGGTAATCCTCTGTCACCTTTTGAACCATCAGATCCCTACAAATAATTTATAAATCATTGTTTAGTATGCATTAACTGATTTCTGAGTTGAAGCTTATGTTGACTTCTTTCAGCAATGGACACACTAGTTCTCTAAGTCTCACTGGGGATCTCAAGTGATCATAAGGACAGCATGATTATCTGCAATTATATTTATTGTATCTTTACTTAAATATTACAAAACATCCTTTTCTGTTTGAGAACCCTGTAAGGGCTTCATTAAAAAAATATTTGCAAGGAGCCAGGAAGAAAGGTAGGTTGGGGCATAGAAAATTCCAAAGCACCAAATCATCTTGGTATTAAAAGTACCAAGGAAGCACATCACATTTTAAAATCCTTCTTCCCCAAAATACAATAGTTAAAATGGTAGCTGAAAAGCAAATTTAAAAAGGGGTTCTAAGGTCTACGTTAGTGGGTTTGTAGGTGGTCAAAAAGTTGTTCATCTATGAGGTCATGTATTGTTGTATGAGATTCAAATAGCATTCACAGGTTCGAAAGGAAGTAAAGGTATTAAATCTTTTACAATTACATAAGTTATGCATTTGTGCAACTATGACCAGCACAGAAATAACTGACATTACAATGTTATTTTATAAATGTATTTATCTACTTGCAGAGGCTGCCCAACTCCTCAGCAATTACGGATCACTTGCAAACAAAAAAGAGCAACATATAGAAACAGAAGTAAAAAAACTGGGGAAAAAATATATCACAAGTGTGGAAGGTATGTGAATCTCTGAGGGTTTGTCATTTCAGAGAGCAGGTGATGCTAAACATGCTTCCTGGGTCTGTAAGATGATATTATTCAATCAATAGTACCTGGAGGGCACCCAGGTGCTGATCAGACTGGGAGGGACAGAAAGAATTGGAGATAAAAAGTCTCTCAGACAGACAGGCCCCATGACATGAAGAGTTTTAAAAGTGATAACCAACATCTTGAAGTGTACACAGAAATAGACTAGTAACTTGTTGAGCTTGCAAAGCAGTAGAATCACGTCAGCATAAAGCAGTGCTCACTATCTGTGCTGTCATATCCCGGCTGTGCTGTAGCTTCTAGATGGCCTTCACAGATGGTCCCATGTAGCCCTCATTACAGTAATCTAATCATGAGGCGATCAGGGAATGAGTATTTGAACATCAAAAGTTAGTAAGAGAAACTTTACAACACATTTTTCTTCAGTAATATAAAAAATGTAATATAAAAGTGTATATGAATGTTTATAAAAGGAAAAACATTACTATTGATCATCACTATTGTTTATAAATTTCATATTCTTCAAATCCCATAATAAGATTAAAGGGAAGAATACATCCACATAGATAACATCAATATATCTAAAAATACTAATAACCTTTGCAAGAGGTTCAAAGTAATACACCAAAGAATGATCATCAGGGAGAAAATCTATGTGATCGCTAACAGTCTACACAATGACCTGATGGCACCTAATCCATCAATCCATCAAATAAAAGAATAGAACAAATGGTAAGACTGAAAAAGGCACAACCAAGAAAGTGGCATGTTACCAACCTGTGTTCCAGCAGAACCTTTTTTGCCTTTCTGTCCAGGTTTCCCGGGTAATCCATCCAAGCCCTTTTCTCCAGTGTTTCCTCTGATTCCTGGTTCTCCGTTATCTCCTTTGGGACCTTCCAGATGCATCAAGTTTGGGTCTCCTTTTGATCCTTTAAGACCTTTGTTTCCTGGAAGGCCTGTAAATCCCTAGACCACATACAATTAACGTGATTTATCAACAAAAAGCATATGATGCATCTGAGTTTTGCTAACGGAATATTGTCCTGTAAACCAGTTATTTCTTTTAGCGATGACAGGGAAAGTATCCTTAACTATGCTTTGCTTGGTTAATATATTAACCAGTGGAACAACCTGCCTCCAGAAGCAGTGAATGCTCCAATACTGGAAGTTTTAAAGAAGAGACTGGACAGCCATTTGTCTGAAATGGTATAGGGTTTCCTGCCTGAGCAGGGGGTTGGACTAGATGACCTTCAAGGTCCATTATCATCATCATTATTCTTAAATGACTGAAATATGTTATATTGAGGCTAACTTTAAAATTATTCTGAAATTGCATTTGATCCAGAACAGCACTTGAAGAACATAATTGGACAAAATACTTTGACCATATTAAATATGTTTTTTGTCAGTTGCAGTGGCTCTTAGTTAATTTGCAGGCCCATGTTTTATTTCTTTAAATATTTGAAGACTTAAATTATTTGGTATAAGTTGAACTAAATTTTGTCCTGCCTTGTAGATCTTACAGATTTCAGAATTTCAACTGCAAGTGCTAGTATAAATGAAATAAACAAAACTGACTGTAATTTGCATGGTGGATAGGTGGGGAGCAGTCTTTACTGTTTAGAAAAACTTTCTGGGGAGCATTGCTAACAGGTCTTTAGAATAATATGCATTTTGTACTAGATATTTTCAGTTTAATATGTGTCTGTAGAGTTCCATCTATCAATACATTGATGCATTTGGCTCAGAAAGCCCCCACTGGTTAAATCTGCAGTTACATTCAAAGTATTATAAAAGAGATTCAATAAGATACTTACTTGATCTCCAGGAGGCCCTGTCTGCCCAGGAGATCCTGGGGATCCTTTAGGACCAAATATTCCTTCCACACCTAGAATAATGAAAATACTAACATTTAAAAATAATTTAAATTTAATCATAAATCAGCATAAAGCACCTGAACAAATGCTACCACTGTTTATACAGTTTAAGCAGATAATAACAGAGTAGGCAATAAACAAAAAAAAATAAAGTTGATCATAAAAATATTAATATATTTCATCCTTTCTGAGAATAGAAGGTCTTGGTATTAAGACAACAACAACAACAACAATAATAACAAAAAGTTGGAAGGGACCTTAGAGGTCATCTAGTCCAACCCCCTGCTCACTAATTAATTGTTCTAACTGTTAGGAAGTTTCTCCTTAGTTCTAGGTTGCTTCTCTCTTTGATTAGTTTCCATCCATTGCTTCTTGTCCTGCCTTCGGGCGCTTTAGAGAATAGCTTGACTCCCTCTTCTTTGTGGCAACCCCTGAGATATTGGAATACTGCTATCATGTCACCTCTAGTCCTTCTCTTCATTAAACTAGACATACTCAATTCCAGCAACTGTTCGTCATACATTTTAGCCTCCTGTCCCCTGATCATCCTTAGAAAATATCATGTTTGCTTTGAAAATTCTATAATTGCTCTTTAAGTGTATTACATTCTGGCAGCATGTTAATTTATTACACGTGGCAGAATTTTAATTATTTTTTTCAGGACTATTTAATGTAGATGAGCCAAAGCAGGAGGCATTCCTTCTGCTTGAAATGTGAAATCAATCTGAAGGTTTTGCACACCCGTATCCAGGGCTGCCCTGTTGTTCCCTGAATTATTCAGAACCAGACTGCAAGATTCCAGGTAACACCTGAATAGCAGTAAAAGATTAGAGATTTCAGCCTCTTTGCAGCCATCTAGTAGAAATCTAATTAATAATAATAACAATAATAATAATAATAATAATAATAATAATAAGAAGAAGAAGAAAGAAGAAGAAGAAGAAGAAGAAGAAGAAGAAGAAGAAGAAGAAGAAGAAGAAGAAGTTGGAAGGGACATTGGAGGTCATCTAGTCCAACCCCCTGCTCAGGCAGGAAACCCTATACCATTTCAGACCATTCACCACTTCTGGAGGCAGGTTGTTCCATTGATTAATTGTTCTAACTGTCAGGAAGTTCCTCTTTAGTTCTAGGTTGCTTCTCTCCTTGATTAGTTTCCATCCATTGCTTCTTGTCCTGCCTTTAGGCGCTTTGGAGAATAGCTTGACTCCCTCTTCCTTGTGGCAGCCCCTGAGATATTGGAACACTGCTATCATGTCCCCCCTCATCCTTCTCGTCATTAAACTAGACCAGGGGTAGGCAACCTTGGCTCTTTTATGACTCGTGGACTTCAACTCCCAGAATTCCTGAGCCAGCATGGCTCAGCTTGGAAACCTCTCCCTTTGCTCTCAGCATGGCTGGCTCAGGACTTCTGGCAGTTGAAGTCCATGAGTCATAAAAAAGCCAACGTTGTCTACCCCTAAACTAGACATACCCAATTCCAGCAACCGTTCCTCATATGTTTTAGCCTCCAGACCTCAAATCATCTTTGTTGCTCTTCTCTGCACTCTTTCTGGAGTCTCAACATCTTTTTTACATCATGGTGACCAAAACTGGATGCAGTATTCCAAGTGTGGCCTTACCAAGGAATTGTAAAGTGGTATTAATACTTCACGTGATCTCGATTCTATCCCTCTGTTAATGCACTGTAACACTGTGTTGGCTTTTTTGGCAGCTGCAGCACACTGCTGGCTCATATCTAAGTGATTGTCCACTAGGACTCTGAGATCCCTCTCACAGTTACTACTATTAAGCAAGGTACCACCTATACTATACCTGTACATTTGGTTTTTCTTGCCTAAATGTAGAACCTTACTTTTTTTCACCATTGAATTTCATTTTGTTAGATAGCGCCCAGTGTTCAGGTCTGTCCAAATCCTCCTGTATCTTAAACCTATCTTGTGGAGTGTTGGCTATTCCTGCCAGCTTGGTGTCGTCTGCAAATTTGATGAGTTTCCCATCTATCCCCTCGTCTGAATCATTGATGAAGATATTGAAGAGCACTGGGCCTAGAACAAAGTCCTTGGGCACCCCACTACACACTTCCCTCCATGTTTCATATGAGTCTACTAGAGGCATCCTTTTTACACTATACTCCTATTAGTGCCCAGAAGCTTTCTGATTCTTGTTTGTTTGATTATGTCATTCCCTTTATCAAACAATGCAATGAGTACATGCTTTAAATAATAATCAAATCGATAGATAATAAAATATTTCGTAATTGCATTTTCAGGTCTCCCACTTCCAAACCTGCCGACTGGTATATTTCAGTCGTTAGTACTATTTAAGTATCATCTTCATTTTTTACCTTTCCTACCCTGCTGACCCTCTTCTCCAGTAACACCGTGATGGCCAGGGCGTCCAATTTTATAAGTACATTTGGTACATGGGCCTGATTCTTCACCTGCAATAACATTTTGTCACATGTGAAAAAAATGTATGGGTAAATCATCACTGTATCAAAAGTATAAGGGCCTTAGAGAAACCTACATAGTCATCTGCAGTGAAGATGAAGTAAAATAATGTCATATTTTGGCTATTAATCTTTTTTTGTGTTCAACAATGTAGCAGTTTCTGTGAGCAGATGTCAAAATAATTTTGTACAATAATTGTAACAGCAAGCAACTTATTAAAAGATAATACTGCTTCAAACTGCAACAAGAGACATCTTTTTCGAACAAATGAAGGCAAATGTTTTTGTCTCCCAGGGTAATGCTGCAGGATCCAATCTGGGTCGGTCACCAGAACCAGAGGTTTAGTCTTTCGAGCTTTTGGAGTCGTGCTGGAGCCCCCATCCTCTGGGAACCTCTCTCTAGTTCAAAAGATGAAACTTCTGGTCCCGGTGACCAATCCAGATTGGATCGTGCAGACACCTTTTAATCAGATGTTTGGTCTTCTGTTTTTCAAGTGGTCATTGTAGCACAAATGAAACTTTGCTCTTGATCTTCATAGCAAACCTGCAAGACAGGTTATTCTGAGAAACAATTACCATGCTTATGTACCACACAGAACTGCCTGTGAGTTTTCACAACATGTTGCATTATTACAAATTACCCTAGTATGTTATATGTCCTCAGAATCCTAGTTTTATTTATTTATAGTCTGCCTTTCCTTTAAGAGCTGCAAGCAGCATACACAGCATTCTTTCCAGTTTTTCCCACAACAAAAACTTGTGAGTTAATTTGGGTTTAGAGATAGTGATTGACCCAAGTCACTCACTGTGCTGCCATAGCTAGGAAGAAACCTGGTTCTTAACATTACCACTAAATTGGATTAATTCAGTCAACTATATATTCATTTAAACTGTGCATGTGTCTTGTGTGAATAAATCCATTCAATGTAACGTCTACCAGCAAAATATACCTTGCACCTTCTCCTCTCCTCTCCTCTCCCCTCTCCTCCTCTTCCTCCATTAGTTTTGTGAAAGAAACTAAAACTTTTACTTTTGCTTTCCCCAAGTTTTAACTGGGGGCTGAGAATGGGATTCAATAACTTCCTTATCATGGATGGATACTTATCTGTGACATTTGAACTGGCGATGACATAGAATGTACATGCAGGGATCAGGAATCAATTAAAGTAATCTATCCTGTTTTTCACAAGACTAAGGGAAATTGAGGCAATCCTAAATGTACTTTTAGACTTCTTGGTTGGTAGGATTGATGATTCTGCTAAAGCTCTGCACAATTGCTCCTACATTCTCTCTAATGGCTAAGGACCAGAAATACTCCCTAATTTAAGATTATAGGCATGAAAGAGATCCGAAGATGGCTAATGTGAAAAGTAGCAGACATCACAAATCTGTATCTTCCCAATTAAATTTCAACACTCTGATTGCAACATATGGTACATCTTGTTTGGTCAGTAAATAAAATAAATAAAATAAAAATAATACCAACAACTAAGCTACTATAAGCAATTTGGTCATTTAGATATAACTCTGTTTGCCTTGACAGAAAAAAAACTGATCTAATCCCATTACTATGTATGTTTAAATTCTCAAACTAATAAAATTTAGAAATATATTCATAACAAAAGATCTGACCTTTTTCTCCATCATCTCCTAATAGGCCTGGAGGACCTATACATCCTGGGCTTCCTGGAGTTCCTTGTGGACCTTTTTCAAAAGTTATTGTACCTGTTTGTGGTGAAATAGAATGTAAGTTTTTATCTTGTTCATAACAGCAATGGCAGGCAATTGATATTACTTTCTGTGGTTAAAGATGAATTCATTTAATAGCATTAACAATATAGAAGATGGAAACCATTCCAAGTTACTCTTGTTGGTTTAGCTTTTTGTCAGCAGGTCTGAAAATAGAGGAAAATATTTGATATGTCCACTTCATTATTCTAAGGTAATTACTGAATACCTGCTTCCCCTGAAATAGTAAGGTGAATATTGTTTTGAGTTGTTTTGTATGTTAAGATGGCTGAAGTAGAGCAGCATATAAAGAATAAAATTACTCTTGTCTGCCCTGAGCTGGGTGCTAATGGGACAGGCTTACCTGAGGTGACAAAGGCTTCATCTTGCAAGGACATTTGCTTGATTATTCTCTTTTCCCCCCATCTTTCCCAACATTAAAACCTTCTCCAGAGATCTTTGCATAAAGTGTCCAAGATAGAATAATGTGAACCTGATCATTTTTATCTTCATGGATTGATTTGTTTGATGATCCATTTGTTTGTTTTCTTGGCTGTCCGTGGTATTCTTAGGAGTCTTCCAACACCAAAGTTCAAAAGTGTCAATACTCTTCCTATCTCGCTTCTCCAAAGTTCAACTTTCATTTCCATAGAATGTCACCAGGAATACGCTTACGCTATTTTGATCTTTGTATGCATAGAGCAGACATGTCAAACACAAGCCCCGGGGCCCGGATCTGGCCCGCGAAATGGTTTCATGTGGCCCGCAAAGCCATCTTGGAAACAGTGAGGGAATGGCCCCCACTGCCTTGGCCCTGGCCCAGAGACCCTCCTTCTGTGAGAGAACCTCAGATCTGTCCCACTCCTGCCCAGGCCCCCATAGACAACCTTGATATGAACGATGTAGAGCTGGCAATGCCCACCCAGTAGGCCATATGCACTCTAGCCATGCCCACCCACTAGGCCACACCCACCCTGGCCATACCCACCTGGCCCCCTGAGGGCAACCGCAATGCTGATGCGGCCCTCAATGAAATTGAGTTTGAAACCCCTGGCATAGAGACATGACTTTTGAATATCTGTTCCATGTCTTTCATGGCTGCTGTATCAATTGCTAATCTGTGGTGAATTTCTGGATTGCTTGTAAGACTGATCTAAATTCTCAAAGGGAGGCATATGTTAAAAATGACTATGCATTTTAAATAAATTGGAAGGATATTGAGAAAACCTTTATGGGATGGCCTGGCTGCCAGAATGCTTTATCTAAATTATAACCTTTATATGGGGATTTTGACTCTCCTGCACTCTATTACTGATCTTATATGCTAACTTCCTTTTCTGTTTGGAATCAAATAGAAATTTGGTTCTTACCTTAAAAATCACTATGGGCAAAATTAAAACATCTATTAGTATTTATTAATATTAATATTAGACTTGTATGCCACCTGACCCCCAATCACCCTGTGCAGTTTGGCAGAAATTCTGCTCATATTTTAGAAAATCCCTTTTCCAGTGCTGATGCCTGAAAAACATTTATAGACAAAACTGGGAAAGACATTTAAATTAAAATTTAATTTGCATGGGAAACTGACACTGGAATAATCCAGCCTGAAAATTACTAGTAAACTTTTTAAAAGAATTCCTTGGCAAACAGATACACATATACGAAATAAAAGTGTTGAAGATTAATTGAACTAGAATAGAGCTAACACTAATTTGCTTCCTGCATGACACTCTACAATTTAATCCCCATTACTTTCTCTACATTTTGTCAAAGAAACAAAAAATCTTTAGGAAGATCTCTTTAGAGTGGTGTGCCACCATCTCTTCCAAGACAGCTTTTATAACCTTCTACCTCAAGAACGCTTGACTGTCTCCTGGATCCACACCCCGATTCACTTCACAAAAAAGCTAAGAAAAGCATAGATCAGACAGTATAAGGGTTTATAGTTTATTCTGCAAATAACTTATCAACTTCCTTCAAACTGATAGGGCCAGATGAGTCCCGTGTAACATTGCAAAACACTGCTCCAATCATCCCATTAAATCCTGCCCATAAGGATCCAGACCTAAGCAAACTTGAGTGATTTGATCAGCGAGATGATATCAACCCAAATAATTGACAGTAGCCAAAGGGAAGCTTTTGCTGCCTACTGGTGCCCAAAGGGAGAAGTTCATCCTAAACAATTTTGCTGGGGCACAATCTATCCATATGGTCAGGCAGAAATAAGAAAACTATGCTGCCCATATGGTCATGTTGTAGGCTCTTATATGTTGCTGTTCTTCTGCTCCAATCATCCTTTCTACTATTTCATTGCATTTCCCAGAGCTCTTTGGTAAACCAAAGATGCCTTGGGATCTGCAAGATAGCCAGAGAGTCAGTTGTCCAACACTTTGGCAGCTTTTGTACTTTAGAGTTTGACCACACACTTGGCACTACAATAATAATATAATAATATTTTTATACCTGGTTGTCCTAAAGGACCTACTGTTCCTGCTGGGCCAGGTGGGCCTGGAAATCCAGGATGTCCTGGTGGTCCAATAGCATCAGTTCCTGGTTGTCCTCTCTCTCCTTTCTTTCCTTTGAGGCCTGGAGAACCTGGCACACCCCTTAGACCAGGTCTTGAAATACCTATTGAACCACGGTCATTGGTTAAAATGCACTTTATGTCTGGTTTTGTAATGTGCTTGTCAGTGAAGATTTATTTATAACTTAAGAAAAATAATACTTAATTTCTATTGCTATTTAATAATAATAGTCATTTTACTGAGATAATTTTATCTTTGAGTAACATACATACCTGGACTTCCAATGGCACCAGAGGGACCCTGTGAACCTGCAAAAGTAATATTATTTCACATCAATGAAATATTGATATTGTTTTTCAATTGTCCCATGATAGCAATGCAAACTGGTACATATCTAAGATACTTTTCTGATGCACACACACACACACACACACACACACACACACACCCCATTTATATGAACAAAATCAATGTGCACCGAAACTGCATGAGGATTCCTGAGACTGGGAAAGAATATTTAAAGAATATTGTTTTTTGTTCCCTTCTACTTACTTTGTAACACTATAGTGTTGACAATAATTTACTATGCAAGATGCTTTTTTCTGAGCAGCATGGTTAGTTCCTCCTAAAACTGATAGTCTCTTACCTATTGGTCCACGCTGACCTTTAGGTCCTGGAGATCCTAAGAAACCCTTATTTCCTTTTATTCCAGGTAATCCATCATAATACTCAGTCTTAAAAAGAGGGACAGACAAAAATGTGGAGAGAAAAAGAAAGGGAAAGAAGTTCAACAATGAAGTGAAGATGACGTTCATTAGCAATAATAGCTGGTATAATAAATGGTGTGATATTCTAAGATGAATGTTCTATAATAATATTCTAGGATGAATTTCAGATACTTCTGAAAAGACTTCTTTCTTTTGTGGCTTTATAGCTGAAGAAAGCAACCCCCAAACATTTCATCATTAAGTTTATGTTTAGGTTGATATGTTTAATACAGATTATGGTGTAATAATCTATAATTTGTTGTTGAACTCAAGTTGCTGCCTGTTTGTTTTTTTTTGAGTAGTTAAGGGAATAGAGCACAGAGGCAAAACTCAGACATGGAAATAACCAAGCACTGATAAAAAATCAGGTTCAACTCATCTAAAGACAAGAATAAATGTACACAAGAGTCCTGGTTGTTACTCTTGATGAATTGTATTTCCTCTAAAAGTGTTGGTTCATGGCTCGGGGGTTCAAACAAATAGGGAGAACTTCATCTGATGCACTATTTACCATTTAAAGGTAAAGGTAAAGGTTCCCCCACACATGCGTGCTAGTAGTTTCCGACTCTAGGGGCCGGTGCTCATCTCCGTTTCAAAGCCGAAGAGCCAGCGTTTGTCCGATGACGTCTTCCGTGGTCATGTAGCCGGCATGACTAGATGCCAAAAGCGCATGGAACGCTGTTACCTTCCCACCGCAGTGGTCCCTATTTTTCTACTTGCATTTTTACGTGCTTTTGAACTGCTAGGTTGGCAGAAGCTGGGACAAGTAACAGGCACTCACTCTGTTACGCAGCACTCGGGATTTGACCCGCCAAACTGCCGACCTTCTGATCAACAAGCTCAGCGTCTTAACCCACTGAGCCACCGTGTCCCTTATTTACCATTTAGGAAGCCAAAATGGAATATGCCTGTTCAGATCAGACATTGAAGGAGGCTGTATTCAAGGTTTTCCCCTCTTGAGAGGATCATGGATATGGACTAGATGGCAGGACTTCTCATTGGTGGTCTACACTTTATAATATGCAAGACCTTACCCTCAGAAGTTCTAATTCTCCATTCTTTTACAAAGTTCTTAGTTTTGTTTGACAACCATCTGAATTAGTTGTTTATTATTATTATTGTTATTATTATTATTATTATTATTATTATTATTATTATTATTATTATTATTATTGTTGTTGTTGTTAATCATTGCACAGTCAGCCAGATGTTCAGACTGGGTTTGGCATTTTTGTCTACCTATCGAGTCCTTACTAAGGACCTGGGATAGGCAGATCTGGATGTTTGGTGGTGTTACAGATATTGTCGCAGGATGAAAACTGTTCCCAGTAAAGCCGCCTTTTGCAATTGAGTGATGGCAAATTTGTCAACACCAATGTTGTTCAAGTGGTCACTCCAGTTGTTTTGGGATTGGACTCAAGGCGCCTATTACTTTTGGTACTACCCTTGCCTGCCTTTGCCACAGTCTTTCTATTTCTATTTGTAGGTCTTTACCTTTTGTTATCTTCTCCAATTCTTTCTCTTCTATTCTGCTATCTCCAGGCACTGCCACTATCCAGACTTTTTTTGTCTTTCTTATCAACATTTGTTAAGTCCAGGGTGTTATGTGAAAGATGCCTGTCTGTTTGAATTGTAAAGTCCTAGAGCAATTTAACTTCTTCATTTTCTATGACTTTCTCTATTTTATGGTCCCACCAGTTCTCCCTTGCAGGCAAATGATATTTCTTGCAGGTCTTCCAATGCACCATTACTGCTACTTTTTCATGCTGCTACTTGTAGTCAGTCTGTGCTGATTATTGTTATTGTTATTATTATTATTGTTGTTGTTTTGTTTTGGTTTTGGTTGCATCTTCTTACATCATCCAGAGTCTGTATTGATTGGGGCAGTTTATAAATATTATAAATAAATGATTTAAACTTATTGTAACAAAATGTTACAGTGCATATATTTAGTACTTACTGGACCTTCATTTCCCATAGGACCAACTTCACCTTTCATCCCCTGCATAAAAACATAAAAACCACTTAGGTTGAAATAATTATTAAAAATACTGCCATTTCTTGTAATGGATTTATGTAAGTGACAGAATTTGAAGCTATTTGAAAATCATGTTTAAAAGAATGGATGTTTAACAATTAGAATCAATTTTAACTTAAATTTTTCTAAATGCCTGCCTTTTTCTGTGATTAGTTATTATAATCATGGCTTGTTTTACTTATAGATATCCATTTGTTTCTCAGGTTTACTTGCAGTTTTATTTCTGCAGAAGCTTTTTGTACTATTGTGGTAAAAATCAATAACATTACAGAATAGTTAGTAGTAAAGTATATTACTGTAATGGAGAAAGCATACAAGAGTAAAAACAAGAGATTTATTATATCCAGTCCTTTGCAAACCATTTCCAACTATTATTCTAGAATTACATTTAGTACTGTATTTCCTTCTTTATGACATATAAATGGAAATAGGCTAATTGGATGACATTGTACGTGGAATGAACAATTAAATCCAAATTAATGAATAGTGCTTGATCAGGGAAACCAAATATTGGAAAAATCTCCCTCTCTCTTTCTTACCTTAGTTCCAACTTTTCCAGGCAATCCTAGCAAACCATTCTGACCTTTTTCTCCCTGCAGAAATATAACAGGTATTAAATTAATTTAACATTCTTTTTTTTTTTTTTTAAATTTTTTATTAAATTTTTTATTTAAAAACATTGGACACAGTACCAGCGAGCTGACAAACCTTTTTGTCTACAATGTTTAAATATATATATATATACATGTATATATGTACATCAAAAATACACTTAAATACACTTAGATTACAAATCGGTGAAATACCACAATATTTAAAACAGTGAGCTAGTCTGTAAAACCTAATAGAGACCTTTCTTTTTATCCATCCAAAGATACAATTTGTTCCAAATTCTATAATAGTCTGATTGATCTTTATTCTTTAATTCCAAAGTTAATCTGTCCATTTCAGCGCAATCCCAAATTTTCCTAATAACCTCTTTTTGTCCTGGGATCTCATTCTTTTTCCATTTTTGCGCAAATGATATTCTAGCTGCTGTGATAATATGGATCGTTAAGTATAGCACATCTTTAGGATATTTCTCTTTCGTGATTCCCAACAAGAAAAGTTCTGGACTAAACTCCAGATCTTGTTTCAATATTTCTTTCAGCCAAATCCAAATCATTCTCCAAAATTTTTGTGTTTTACTGCAAGACCACCACGTGTGGAAGTATGTGCCTATCTCTTCAGAACACTTCCAACATTTGGGAGATACTGTTGTGTACATTTTTGCTAAGCGGGCTGGGGGAAGATGCCATCGGTAAAACATTTTAAATAAATTTTCTTTATACGATGAGGCCAGTGTTATCCTTTTATTCCTATCCCAAATTGTTTGCCAAGTATCTAGGTCGATGTTATGTCCTAGATTGTTAGCCCAGATCAACATGGGGTCTTTCACTTGCTCTTCAAACAGCTTATATCCCAAAAGTAATTTATAAAAATTCCTTATTTGTTTAGAGTCCGGTCCCAATAATATTTTGTCCAATGCTGTTTCAGAGGTGTATATCCCCCATTCATTTTTATCCTTCCTAAATCTCGATTGGATTTGTAAGTAGGCCCACCAATCGAGTTTTATACCTTGTAATTCTAGTTCATTCCTAAGTTTCAATTCCCCCTCCTCATTCAGAATATCCTTGTATGAGATTATGTTACCCAAATCAAACAGATTTGGGTAAACTATCGCTTCAAGGGTGGATAGCCAGACCGGTATTTTGGTGTAATTGTGAGATCTAATTTTTTTCCAAGTATTGAGTAGCGCTTGCCTGATCCGGTGTCTTTGAAAATGCGAGAAAAGACCTTGTTTCTCCGTCCATAGGAAAGCATGCCAGCCATATTGCAAATCGTGACCCTCTAAAGTTAATAGTCTTCTATTTCTCAAGATTACCCATTCTCTAATCCAGCTCAGGGCCGCGGCGTGGTAATATAATTCCCAGTCTGGCAATCCAAAACCCCCATTTTCCTTCGTGTCTTGTAAATATTTCAATTTAATTCTTGGTTTTTTCCCCTGCCAAATAAAATTTAGTGATAATTTATCCAAATTTCGAAAAAATTTAGAGTCGAGTTGAATTGGGATATTCTGAAACAGAAACAGGATTTTAGGCAGAATATTCATCTTAATGACAGCGATTCTTCCCAATAATGAGAGTTTTAGGTTTCCCCATCTTTCCAGGTCACCTTTTATTTGATTCACTACACTATCATAATTATCCTTTTTGAGTGAAGTGCATCTAGCCGTAATGTTAATCCCTAAATATTTTATTTTCTTGACTATTTCTATATCCGTGATTTCGGCCAGATTACCTTTTTGTTTATTGGTCATATTTTTAACAATCATCTTGGTCTTATTTCTATTTATTCGCAGTCCGGCAACCTCACCATATTTAGATAATTCTTCCAATAGCTTTGGTCCCGTCTGACATGGATCCTCCATAATAAAAACTAGATCGTCCGCGAAAGCTTGCAATTTAAAGGTTTCCTTTTTAATGGTTAATCCTTTTATCTTTGGGTCGTTTCTTATAGTTCTCGTTAATACTTCAAGAGTCAATATAAACAGCAACGGTGATAAGGGGCAGCCTTGCCGTGTTCCCTTTTGAATTTGAAACTTGCTAGATGCTTCCCCATTAATAATTATTTTTGCTTCCTGATTGTCATAAATTGCCCTAATTATATTTATAAATTTTTCACCCATATTCATAAAGCTAAGCTGTTGGCACAAAAAAGACCATTTAACATTGTCAAATGCCTTTTGGGCGTCCAAGAAAAGTAATGCCATCTGTTGTTCGCTATGTAATTCATAGTACTCCAATGTATCTAATATTATTCTAATGTTGTGCTTAGTGTGTCTCTTAGCGAGAAAACCATTTTGATCTGCGTGTATGAAATCATTCAGAAATCGTTTCAATCGTTCCGCTATAATTGATGTAAATATCTTGTAGTCCGAGTTAAGAAGTGATATGGGTCTGTAATTTTGGATTAATGTATGGTCTGTGTTATCTTTCGGAATAAGGGTTATGTTTGCCTCTAGCCAAGATTTAGGCGTCCTTGCGCCTTCTAATACTGCGTTAAATACCTCCACTAGGGGTTGAGCTAGGATATTTTGTAATTCTTTATAAATCTCTGATGGAAGACCATCGGGTCCCGATGCTTTATTATTCTTTTGTGCATTAATAGCTTTTATCACCTCAGATAGTCGAATTTCCTCGTTTAACATATTTCTGGTATCTTCTGTGACCTTAGGTAGTTTGGCTCTTTGAAAATATTCCTCCATTTTCTCCACACTTGCCTGGCTATCTTCTTTATATAAACGTTCATAAAATTCCTGGGCTATAATTTTTTTTTTTCCTCCTGGTGGAATATTCTCCCTTCCTCATCTCGTAGTTCGTGAATCCAGTTTTTCCCCTTTTGTTTTCCCAATTTGTATGCGAGCCACCGGCCCGGTTTATTTGCATTTTCAAAAAAATTTTGTTTCGTGTTTCTCAATTGTTGTGCCAATTTCTCTTTGTCTAGAATGTTAAGTTTGTGTTTAATCAGATCCATAGATTGCTTGATATTCTCTTTTTGTGGATCTTGTTGGAGTGTAACTTCTAAGCTCTTATATTCCTCTTCTAATCTTTCCCGTTGTTGTCTTTTCCCCTTATTTTTATATACCATATATGCCCTCGCTACCCCTCTCATCATTGCCTTAGCTGTATCCCAATTGTTTTGTACTGAGGTGTCTATAGCTTTATTTTCCTTAAAGAAAAAACTTAGTTCTCTCTCCATCTTAGATTTGAATTCGTCTTCTTTTAAAATTGCTCTTTGAAGCGTCCATCTGGATATTTTTTTGGAACCTTTCCAGATAAGTTTAATAGGATTGTGATCTGCCCAAGTACCTGTCGCTATATGTACCTCATCTATTTCTGAACTAATTTCTTTCGTCATCCACACCATGTCTATTCTAGACCATGAGTTATGTCGGTTGGAGTAATATGTATATTGTCTAGCCTTACGATTTTTTTCCCTCCAGACATCTTGGATATTTAGTTCCTCAGCCAAGTTAAGAAAAGATCTCGGTAGAGTTCTTCTCTTCTTTTTCCTAAGCGTCTTTCCCATATAATCCAAATTTATATCTAGGATAGCATTAAAATCTCCTATTAAACAAATCTCCTCATAATCAATGCTACATATCTTATTGTGAAGTGTTTTGAAAAATTGTTCTTGGTTATGGTTTGGGGCATATATCTCTACCATCATGACCTTCCTGTGATTTATTATAACCTCGACTATCAGTATTCTACCCTCTTTATCGTTATAAATTAGTTTTGCAGTCAATTTTGGGTTTACATATAGTGCCACTCCTCTCTTTTTCTTGTGTCGGTCTAAGGAAACGAATAGGTTCCCTATTTTTGGTTGTACTAACAAATATTTTTGTTGTTCCTTTATATGGACTTCTTGTATTGCCACGATATCCAATTGTTGGTGAATAAGCCTATTAAAAAATTTCCGCCTTTTCACTGGCGAATTCAATCCATTAATATTCACAGACATAATACTACACTCACCTCCCTTCATCTTACTTATTTCTGGTTTTTGTGGATCTCGTGATTCGGGGCTCTCTCTCTTCCTTGTCTCTAGTTCCATGTTTCTCTGTTAACTCACCGGATTTGTTCCTTCTATCCTCTGTAGCTAAGATCTTCCCATCCATTGCCACACGTATTGTATCTCTTTCTCTTACCTCCCTTCCATCTTGATCTTCTAAATCTACTTCCTCTTGGCTATGGAAGTGGCGTTTGTAAAAATCTTCTGCCTTCTCTATCGTGTCCAGTCTATGCCTTCTATCCTGCCACGTAACAAGAATACCCTCTGGAGTTAGCCATCTAAAGTTTACATTTTCTCTTATTAGTTTGGATGTTAAGAATTGATAGCCGCGTCTCAGATCCCTCATCCTTTTAGGTATCTGTTTAAGGATGGTGATTGGTTGGCCCCGAAATTCTAATGGTTCCTCTCTAGATCTATGCAGAAGCTCATCCCGAATTGATTTTTTAACTAACCTTACATGTACTTCTTTTGGGAGGTTGTGCCTTCTCGCATAATTAGTTTGGACCCTGTATGTTTCATCAATTTCCGCCAGCATTTCCTCCTTCCCTACACCGAGTGCCTTTGCCATCAGTTCTGCCATCATGACCAACAGATCTTCCCTCTTTTTTCTTGAACGTTCTGGAAGCGTAGATAATGAGCAGCCTTTTCTGCTTCCAGAAAAATGACTGTTGTTTCTAATTCCTTATTAGCCTGAAGGAGTGTTTCATTTAAATCATCTACTCTCTTTTCCTCTTTTTCCATTCTAGCTTCCATATCTTGAAGTCTTTGTTCATTTTTGACTAATTGCTGTTGAATCCCTTCAAATTTATCATCTATCGCTTGGATTTTCCCCTTTAATTCACCAGTGTCGTTTCTTATTTGGCCTATTTCTCTCTTCATCTCCTCGTGGTTTTTGGCCATTGCCTCGTGTAGGTTTTGCAAAAGGGCATGTAAATCTTTAAAGGAATTCGAGTTAGATCTTTCCCTTTGCAGCATATCCTCTATAGATTTCTGATTGGAGGGACTTGAGGACATCCCCTGTCCCTGTGCTGCTGCCTTTTTGCCAGCGCTAGGCTTAGTTGCTCCCGAGATACTTGTCATGTTTCCCCAATTTTAACAGCGTTTTATCAATGTATAATACCCTGAGTCTTATATAAACCTTTTAACTCTATGACAAAAGATATATAAAACAGTTACCACCAGATACTTATTACCAACTAAGCAATTTATATAATAAAATTCTATAGTATGAATATAATCAAAGTCACGTTCTTCTTCTTTTTTTTTTCCCCCCCCCCGTTTCCGGCGCAGAAATTGGCACCTTTTCCGTCTTCCTCTGCTGTCAAAGACCAGTAGGTGTCCCACTAAACAAACCTCCAGTTACTAAATTGCTATATCAAATGGCCGCCCGTGACAAGTAGGAGTAGAATTTCAAAAGTTTCAAAAGTTCACAAATTCAAAATTTACCAGGATAGACCAGACTAGACCAAGCTGATCGCTTTCCACGCCCGACAATCCAGAGTTCAGTCTCTAAGGCTCCAAAGCTCAGACTTTGACTTGTTGTAGCTTTTCTCCAGCTAGAATACAGTCATATAGTCTTCGGCTTTCTTTCCCTTGCTGTTTTTGCCAAACGCCTCCCTCAAGACTTCTATCGCCGCTTATTCCTCTCCGTGAGGCTCCCACTTCGAACCAGTACCTCTTTCACAAGCGCTTCCTATTTAATATTCGGATACACTCTCCGTCAGCTCCGCTCTACCGTTGTCCCGCTGCTTACGTGCTAGCTCCGTCCCTCTGTCAGATCTTCATGTCGGCCATTACTGGCCTCCTTCTCCCCGGTTCGCTCGCATCAGACTTTCTCCGGATCTTCAACACGAACTGC